>NC_086448.1:134136284-134457460 GCF_028390025.1 Pseudophryne corroboree | reverse complement strand
TACCTGTATGAGGGCCAGACTACAATGTTGAATCAAACAATCCACATAACCTGTAGACAGGGGTTAGGGCTGTGAGACCGGCCGTGGGGATCCCGGAGGTCAGCATGCTGACCCCGGGATCCCAACTGCAGAATGCCGGTGGGGAAGGGGGGGAGGGGGGCGAGCGCAACAGCCCCCTTGCGTACTTGTTTCGCAATGGGCTTTGTGTGCTCGCCACAAGTTCTTTTCCCACTGCGAGTGTTGTAGACACCCACGAGTGGGAATAGTCCCTGTTAGTTGGCATGCTGACTGTCAGGCATTTGATTGCTTGGGATCCCGGCGTCTGCTTGGTGACCGCCGGGATCCTGAGCGGCGGTCACATGACTGCATTCCATAGGCAGTAGTAGACTGAATTTGGACCTACTGTCACCTGGGCCCTTGTCCTGCAGTCTGACACAGTGTTAGGGTGGTATCCATTTACCTGCAATGAAACATCTGGAGCGAAAAAATTGAGTTTTTCGCAATTTTTCCTGATATGTCACAAATCATTTTTTATAGGGTATCCAATTAGATCTCCTGTTAGAAAAAAAAAAAAAAAAAATGTTTTTCATGCTAAAACACACAGATTCAGTGAAACCTGTGTTTTCGCCGCCAAAATCGAGGATGCTGTTTTGCTTGCCTGAGGCAGGTAAAACAAAATCCTGATAAGCCACAGCGATCCCTCTAGTGACTAGTCAGTGTCCCATACCCATTGCAGCAGCCTGGAACTGCAGGGAGGGTGTCTGAGGGCTGGCACTCAGTGCCGTGACCACTGTCAGGTGTCATGTGATGGGAGAGGTGGAGCAGCGCTGTGACCCACATCCCCCCCCCCAGCGGGTAATTGGATATCCCCAGTAGTATTGTACAGCTTTATTATCTGTGCATAGAAAACATCACATTACGCATGCTGTCTTGTTGTGTGACAAATTAGTGACTGACGACAACACAAGATCATGAAAAATCTGCATGTGATATTTCTCAAGTGCAGTGTGTTGCTACTCTTGCAATACAAATAAACTTAAAGCTGAAATCTCTTTAAATATTAAGTTACACAATAGATAACCTTGCTGCCCCACTGCACCCACCAGGGCCTGGAGTTTTTATGTTCTCCTTGTGTTTGCATGGGTTTCTTCCGACAATCCAAAAACATACTTGGAGCCTGGAGGGTAATTGGTTTCTGACACAAAAATGAACACTATTGTGTATGTGTGTGTATGTATGTGTGTGTGTACACGTGTTAGCAAATATGGATTGTAAGCTAGACTCAGGCAAGGACTTATGTGATTGACTAAATGTTCCTGGTAAAGCACTGCCTGATGTGTGCACTACAGTATATAAATAACTTGGCAATAAATAATAAATGCATCTGATAGTTTTCTTAGTTATCCTTCTACAGATCATTATCTGTAGCCAAACAGAGGGGTTTTCAAAATCCTATCTACCTACTACATTATGTGCTGTGCAACTGTGGTTGCCATGGGAGTCACATAGCACTGTGTAGAAACTGCAGGATTATCATTCACTAATACCAGTGACTACACAAGGGAAAGATAGTACTTACCAAGCTTCTGTTTATAGCTTGCTACAGTGATTTATGTTAAAACAATAAATATATTTTCATGAGACTAATTAATAAACAATCATGTAGACAGAGGGAACGAAGGCTCCTACTCAGACCTGGTCATCTACTCCTGGGAAATGAGTTCTTAGTGCTCCAACGCAAATGTGTTACTTCTGAGAGACTGTGCTGCGTAGTGACAGCCATTCCATTCTGCTCCCAAGTTTATGCATCAGGGGAATACATTTTACATGGTTTCTAAACGTCATCTTTAACCTGTGGATTATGCAAGATGTTCAGAATTAGTTTCTTGGAAATTAAAATAATATTGACAATTTTTGTAGGTGGGTAAGTATTCTAAAATCATACGCTCTACCTTTTTAAAATAAACTTCCTGTGATTAAACCTATCTAACTATACAAGGACACTGTACCTGACATAATGCAGCCAGATCCAATGTCAATTACAAACAGAAGATGGCCGATCTCCTGTCACTTTAGACGGGAGAAAAAACAGTTAAATCTCCTCCTTTATATTTGACAAACTTCTGTGACGGGAAAAGTCCAGCTCCATTTTGGTTAGCATTATGTGCAAAAAATAATAAATAATTCCTTAATTTATATGCTGGCTTAACATTCCTTCTCTGAGCGCCAGTTGCCCTTCGACTCGGCTACCAGTAAGCGCATTTTTTGCACAGATGAGCGTCTCGATTGCAATGCAATGCACAACCACTTTACAAGACTATGCTGACATTTTATGTGACACTTGTATATCTGTGTGTGACTGAGTGTGAATCTGTATACAAAGTGCTACAATGCTGCTGCCACAGGTGTTTTTTTTTTTTTTTTAAATACAGTTTGTATACAGAGTCAGACTCAGTCACACACAGGTATACAAGTGCTGCATTTTAAATTAATGAGTGCAGTCTCGGGAAGCGGTTTTGTCATATTGGATTACTATTACGACACACATTCACGTGAAACAGACGCGGCTCAGTCGCGCAAGTCGACTCTCCGTATGTCGTATTGAGCCTAGGTGTATTAGGACACATCTATATGTTCTTGTTTTTAATTTTGAGTCTGTTAGTATTAACTAGTAACTTATGAGTATATTCACTAAGCCTTGGAGAGAGCTCATGAACCAAACAGCTCCTGTAATTTTTTTTAAACAGAGGGGAGATGTATAAAGCAGTGGGGAAAAAAGTGTAGCATTGAGCCAGTGGAGGAGTTGCCCATGACAACCAATCAGTTACTACATATTATTTGATAAATGTTACTTCCAACAGATTGGTTGCCATGGGCAACTTCACTCTTTTCACTGCTTCATAAATATCCCCCATGATAGTTAGGAGCTGATCGGCTGATATTTTATCTTTCTTCTTAATCCCCATCCAATGCTTAGTAAATAGATACCCAAATCCCAACAAGGGGGAGAATAACAAAACTTGATTTAACAAAAATAAACCCTTCCCACCCATGAAAGCATAGGGTATCTATTATAAAAAAAAGCACGTTTTCAGCATATAGTAGTTCTAGCACATACCAGGTCTTTTCTGAAGGAGAATCCAGAGCTTTAGAATGTTTGAACAAAAAGAAAAGAAATATCCACCAATTTTATGGGCCAGAAACTGTTTTTTTGTTTTTCCTGGCCCCAGTTCTGCATTTAGCCCAGAGGGCCTGCGTGTTTAGGTGTAGCAGATCCTGAGGAGCGGCTCTGTTCCTGTCAGATTATTTTTTTCTTCTTCTGTCTTTCATTAAATGAATTGAAGTCATAGTGCCATTATGTTCTTCTGTATGACGCATTGAAGACGCCGGAGAATGTTTGTATAGAAGAGGTGTGCAAGTGGATGAAATGGAGCTTAGTTGAAGTTGAAGGCTTCTTCGATGTATACAGTAGTCTGTAAGGGATAACACATGGACCTTTCCAAACTTGGTGCTGCCAAGCCTGTTCTACATGTTTTATGTTCAGTAATTAAATATTCAGTCTTCTCCTTTTTTTTTTTTTTTTCTTCTTTTCTTTCTATCTATCCATTTAAGACCATTCAGTACAGGATTGTTTGCTTTTAGATTTTTAACCCTTCTAGTAGCAGGCTTGGCCAACCTGTGGCTCTCCAGCTGTTGTGAAACTACAGTACAACTCCCAGCATACTCTCCCAACAATCGCCTAAGAAGCATACTGGGACTTGTAGTTTGACAACAGCTGGGCAGACACAGGTTGTCCAAGCCTACAACAGAATATGGCGGAGTCTGAATGAAGCAAAATGGAAGGTTTATTTAGGAAACCTGTTAATAAACTACCTAGTAAGATTTGTTTACATTTAAAAAACAAAACAAAAAAAAACAGATAAAGCAGATCACTGTAAAGGTGGCCATACATTAGAACGACTCGCAAACGAGAGAAGTCGCTAACGATTTCCCTTGAACTCCCCAGCAGTCCCAGAGTCACAATATAGTGCATACATGTAAAGCTGGGTACACCTTGAACGACATTGCCGATTCCAATATTTATGAACTACATTTCTCTAACGTCCTAAGTGGATGCTGGGGACTCCGTCAGGACCATGGGGAATAGCGGCTCCGCAGGAGACAGGGCACAAAAATAAAGCTTTAGGATTAGGTGGTGTGTACTGGCTCCTCCCCCTATGACCCTCCTCCAAGCCTCAGTTAGGTTTTTGTGCCCGTCCGAGCAGGGTGCAATCTAGGTGGCTCTCCTAAAGAGCTGTCTAGAAAAAGTTTTTAGGTTTTTTATTTTCAGTGAGTCCTGCTGGCAACAGGCTCACTGCATCGAGGGACTTAGGGGAGAGAATTTCAACTCACTTGCGTGCAGGATGGATTGGATTCTTAGGCTACTGGACACCATTAGCTCCAGAGGGAGTCGGAACACAGGTCTCACCCTGGGGTTCGTCCCGGAGCCACGCCGCCGACCCCCCTTACAGATGCTGAAGATTGAAGGTCCGGAAACAGGCGGCAGAAGGCTCTTCAGTCTTCATGAAGGTAGCGCACAGCACTGCAGCTGTGCGCCATTGTTGTCACACACTTCACACCAAGCGGTCACGGAGGGTGCAGGGCGCTGCTGGGGGCGCCCTGGGCAGCAATATTTAATACCTTTATGGCAAAAGAATACATCACATATAGCCATTGAGGCTATATGTATGTATTTAACCCATGCCAGATATCTAAAACTCCGGGAGAAAAGCCCGCCGAAATAGGGGGCGGGGCTTATTCTCCTCAGCACACAGCGCCATTTTCCTGCTCAGCTCCGCTGTGAGGAAGGCTCCCAGGACTCTCCCCTGCACTGCACTACAGAAACAGGGTAAAACAGAGAGGGGGGGCATTTTTTGGCGATATTTTGATATATTTAAGCTGCTATAAGGAACAACACTTATATAAGGTTGTTCCCATATATATTATAGCACTTGGGTGTGTGCTGGCAAACTCTCCCTCTGTCTCCCCAAAGGGCTAGTGGGGTCCTGTCTTCGATAAGAGCATTCCCTGTGTGTCTGCTGTGTGTCGGTACGTGTGTGTCGACATGTATGAGGACGATGTTGGTGTGGAGGCAGAGCAATTGCCGATAATGGTGATGTCACCCCCCAGGGAGTCGACACCGGAATGGATGGCTTTGTTTATGGAATTACGTGATAATGTCAGCACATTACAAAAATCAGTTGACGACATGAGACGGCCGGCAAACCAGTTAGTACCTGCCCAGGCGTCTCAGACACCGTCAGGGGCTGTAAAGCGCCCTTTACCTCAGTCGGTCGACACAGACACTGAATCTAGTGTCGACGGTGATGAAACAAACGTATTTTCAAGTAGGGCTACACGTTATATGATCACGGCAATGAAGGAGGCTTTGCATATCTCTGATACTGCAAGTACCACAAAAAGGGGTATTATGTGGGGGGTGAAAAAACTACCTGTAGTTTTTCCTGAATCAGAGGAATTAAATGATGTATGTGATGAAGCGTGGGTTAACCCAGATAGAAAAGTGCTAATTTCAAAAAAGTTATTAGCATTATACCCTTTCCCGCCAGAGGTTAGGGCGCGCTGGGAAACACCCCCTTGGGTGGATAAGGCGCTCACACGCTTATCAAAACAAGTGGCGTTACCGTCTCCTGATACGGCCGCCCTCAGGGATACAGCTGATAGGAGACTGGAAACTACCCTAAAAAGTATATACACACATACTGGTGTTATACTGCGACCAGCCATCGCCTCAGCCTGGATGTGCAGTGCTGGGGTCGTCTGGTTGGATTCTCTGACTGAAAATATTGATACCCTGGATAGGGACAGTATTTTATTGACTATAGAGCAATTAAAGGATGCTTTCCTTTATATGCGAGATGCTCAGAGAGATATTTGCACTCTGGCATCGAGAGTAAATGCGATGTCCATATCTGCCAGAAGGAGTTTATGGACGCGACAGTGGTCAGGTGATGCGGATTCCAAACGACATATGGAAGTATTGCCGTATAAAGGGGAGGAATTATTTGGCGTCGGTCTATCTGATCTGGTGGCCACGGCAACTGCCGGAAAATCCACCTTTTTACCTCAGACCCCCTCCCAACAGAAAAAGACACCGTCTTTTCAGCCGCAGTCCTTTCGGTCCTATAAGAACAAGCGGACAAAAGGACAGTCATATCTGCCTCGGGGCAGAGGAAGGGGTAAGAGAGGGCAGCAAGCAGCCCCTGCCCAGGAACAGAAGCCCTCTCAGGGTTCTGCAAAGCCCTCAGCATGACGCTGGGGCCTTACAAGCGGACTCAGGAGCGGTGGGGGGTCGACTCAAGAATTTCAGCGCACAGTGGGCTTGCTCACAGGTGGACCCCTGGATCCTGCAGGTAGTATCTCAGGGTTACAGGTTGGAATTCGAGAAGTCTCCCCCTCGCAGGTTCCTAAAGTCTGCTTTGCCAACGTCTCCCTCAGACAGGGCGACGGTATTGGAAGCCATTCACAAGCTGTTTTCTCAGCAGGTGATAGTCAAGGTACCCCTCCTACAACAGGGAAAGAGGTATTACTCCACGCTATTTGTGGTACCGAAGCCGGACGGCTCGGTAAGACCTATTCTAAATCTGAAATCTTTGAACCTGTACATACAAAAATTCAAGTTCAAGATGGAGTCACTCAGAGCAATGATAGCGAATCTGGAAGAAGGGGACTTTATGGTGTCCCTGGACATAAAGGATGCTTACCTGCATGTCCCAATTTGCCCTTCACATCAAGGGTACCTCAGGTTCGTGGTGCAAAACTGTCATTATCAGTTTCAGACGCTGCCGTTTGGATTGTCCACGGCACCTCGGGTCTTTACCAAGGTAATGGCCGAAATGATGATTCTTCTGCGAAGAAGAGGCGTATTAATTATCCCTTACTTGGACGATCTCCTGATAAGGGCAAGGTCCAGAGAACAGCTGGAGGACGGAGTAGCACTAACCCGACTAGTGCTGCAACAACACGGGTGGATTCTGAATTTTCCAAAATCTCAGTTGACCCCGACGACACGTCTGCTGTTCCTGGGAATGATTCTGGACACGGTTCAGAAAAAGGTGTTTCTTCCGGAGGAGAAAGCCAGGGAGTTATCCGAACTTGTCAGGAACCTCCTAAAACCAGGGAAAGTGTCTGTGCATCAATGCACAAGAGTCCTGGGAAAGATGGTGGCTTCTTACGAAGCGATTCCATTCGGCAGATTCCACGCACGAACTTTTCAGTGGGATCTGCTGGACAAATGGTCCGGATCACATCTGCAGATGCATCAGCGGATAACCTTATCGCCACGGACAAGGGTGTCTCTTCTGTGGTGGTTGCAGAGTGCTCATCTGTTAGAGGGCCGCAGATTCGGCATACAGGACTGGGTCCTGGTGACCACGGATGCCAGTCTGAGAGGCTGGGGAGCGGTCACACAGGGAAGAAACTTCCAGGGAGTATGGTCAAGCCTGGAGATGTCTCTTCACATAAATATACTGGAGCTAAGAGCGATTTACAATGCTCTAAGTCTGGCAAAACCCCTGCTTCAGGGTCAGCCGGTGTTGATCCAGTCGGACAACATCACGGCAGTCGCCCACGTAAACAGACAGGGCGGCACAAGAAGCAGGACAGCAATGGCAGAAGCTGCAAGGATTCTTCGCTGGGCGGAAGATCATGTGATAGCACTGTCAGCAGTATTCATTCCGGGAGTGGACAACTGGGAAGCAGACTTCCTCAGCAGACACGATTTACACCCGGGAGAGTGGGGACTTCATCCAGAAGTCTTCCACATGATTGCGAACCGTTGGGAAAAACCAATGGTGGATATGATGGCGTCCCGCCTCAACAAAAAACTGGACAGGTATTGCGCCAGGTCAAGAGACCCTCAGGCAATAGCTGTGGACGCTCTGGTAACACCGTGGGTGTTCCAGTCAGTGTATGTGTTCCCTCCTCTGCCTCTCATACCAAAAGTACTGAGAATTATACGGCAAAAGGGAGTAAGAACGATACTAGTGGCTCCGGATTGGCCAAGAAGAAATTGGTACCCGGAACTTCAAGAGATGCTCACGGAGGATCCGTGGCCTCTACCTCTAAGACGGGACCTGCTTCAGCAGGGACCGTGTCTATTCCAAGACTTACCGCGGCTGCGTTTGACGGCATGGCGGTTGAACGCCGAATTCTAAGGGAAAAAGGCATTCCGGAAGAGGTCATTCCTACACTGGTAAAAGCCAGGAAGGAGGTGACTGCACAACATTATCACCGCATTTGGAGAAAATATGTTGCGTGGTGTGAGGCCAGGAAGGCCCCCACGGAGGAATTTCAACTGGGTCGATTCCTACATTTCCTGCAAACAGGATTGTCTATGGGCCTCAAATTGGGGTCCATTAAGGTTCAAATTTCGGCCCTGTCGATTTTCTTCCAGAAAGAATTGGCTTCAGTTCCTGAAGTCCAGACTTTTGTAAAAGGAGTACTACATATACAGCCCCCGGTTGTGCCCCCAGTGGCACCGTGGGATCTTAATGTAGTCTTGGATTTTCTCAAATCCCATTGGTTTGAGCCGCTCAAATCGGTGGAGTTGAAGTATCTTACATGGAAAGTAACCATGCTACTGGCCCTGGCTTCAGCCAGGAGAGTATCAGAATTGGCGGCTTTATCATATAAGAGCCCATATCTGATTTTCCATACGGACAGGGCAGAACTGCGGACGCGTCCTCATTTTCTGCCTAAGGTGGTGTCAGCGTTTCACCTGAACCAGCCTATTGTGGTGCCTGCGGCTACTAACGATTTGGAGGATTCCAAGTTGTTGGACGTGGTCCGGGCATTGAAAATATATATTTCAAGAACGGCGGGAGTCAGAAAGTCTGACTCACTGTTTATATTGTATGCACCCAACAAGATGGGTGCTCCTGCTTCTAAGCAGACGATTGCTCGTTGGATTTGTAGCACAATTCAACTTGCACATTCTGTGGCAGGCTTGCCACAACCTAAATCTGTCAAGGCCCATTCCACAAGGAAAGTGGGCTCATCCTGGGCGGCTGCCCGGGGGGTCTCGGCATTACAACTCTGCCGAGCTGCTACTTGGTCAGGGGCAAACACGTTTGCAAAATTCTACAAATTTGATACCCTGGCTGAGGAGGACCTTGCGTTCTCTCATTCGGTGCTGCAGAGTCATCCGCACTCTCCCGCCCGTTTGGGAGCTTTGGTATAATCCCCATGGTCCTGACGGAGTCCCCAGCATCCACTTAGGACGTTAGAGAAAATAAGAATTTACTTACCGATAATTCTATTTCTCGTAGTCCGTAGTGGATGCTGGGCGCCCATCCCAAGTGCGGATTGTCTGCAATACTTGTAAATAGTTATTGTTACAAACAAATTCGGGTTGTTATTGTTGTAAGCCGTCTGTTCAGAGGCTCCTACGTTTGTCATACTGTTAACTGGGTTCAGATCACAAGTTATACGGTGTGATTGGTGTGGCTGGTATGAGTCTTACCCGGGATTCAATATCCTTCCTTATTGTGTACGCTCGTCCGGGCACAGTATCCTAACTGAGGCTTGGAGGAGGGTCATAGGGGGAGGAGCCAGTACACACCACCTAATCCTAAAGCTTTATTTTTGTGCCCTGTCTCCTGCGGAGCCGCTATTCCCCATGGTCCTGACGGAGTCCCCAGCATCCACTACGGACTACGAGAAATAGAATTATCGGTAAGTAAATTCTTATTTTTTGTCAAATCGTCCGGTGTGTACGCACTATATGGTCAACGATGCCTGCTTCCGCGGGTCGTTAACGAGATCTTCTGTCATCAGTACATGCAGGTCAATTTCAGCTATGTCGATAACGTCAAGGTACATATCGTCCAGTGTGTATGCTACGAAGGACATGTTTAATTAGGCTGAAACCCTACAATCTGGTAATATTGGACGCCTCCTGTATATTGCTGGTCGTTTGTAAAGTGTCGCTTAGTGTGTACGCACTATATCAAGGGAAATGGTAAGCCGATGTCATTCATATTTCATGTCGTCTAGTGTGTACCCAGCTTAAGATAGATCTGAAGAGTGGCCACACCCAGGAGCATGCTGTCGTTGACCATAGCTTCAGATCTTGCCTGCAGCAGGGAGGATCTGAAGATACGACAAACGACCCGCGGGACTGCGCATCAGATCATTATTGTTCATGAAAACTGCACGATTCAAACTATTTATCGTTCCGACGTGTCGAAATTGTGCAATCGTCCCTAGAATCGTTCTAATGTATGGCCAGCTTAAGACATATGCACCTCTGTATCTGCCGGGTGTACTACGAGATACTGCCGCTCGGGATCCCGGCGCCCAGCATGCCGACAGCAGGGCGAGCGCAAAAGAGCCCCTTGCGGGCTTGCTGCACTCGCCTCGCTATTTATTCTCCCTCCAACACCCCAAGAGGGAGATTAGTTGTCGGTATCCCGGCAGTTGGGATCCCGGCGCCAGTATGCAGAGCACCGGGAACCTGACAGCCGGGATATCGAGTGCCTCCCGTATCTCCCAACTCTCCTAAAAAAAAAAAAAAAAAAAGTACAGAATAGGCTCTGCCCTGGGTCTATGAAGCTGCACCTCATTAAGATGCGACCTTGCCCCCAGTCCTTCCATGATTGCTTTTTTCCATGATTGTATCCTGGATTTATAAGAGCTCTCTGCTGATTTGCTGCCAAGTCATCTGATAAAAGTTTAGAGCTGAAGCCTTTCATATAGCACTACTGGCATACAGTACTCTGTAACTTGCTGTTTTGTCCAGATGTCTGTCTAATTTATTATTAATCCAGTTTTATAACCTCCTACATATTGCTGAATCAGCATTTACAGCGTTTATGTCAATAACACTTGGAAAAAACAATCGGTTGGTAAACTTTTATGCTCTAATTTTATAGCGTATGTTCTTAAGAAATCAAAACCACTTACAGATGTTCCCACGTACACCTTTCCTCAAATTGCGGCAAGGATCCCTGTTCAGTGCGTCATGGACTTAGCCATGCCAAAACGCTTTACCTAATGCTACGGCCACACATAGCTGGCCGGGACCCGCTTGGACGGGTGGAGGGGGTTTTGTGTGCACACGGATCCTGTTCTGCGGAATGCCGCAGAACAGGATCCGGCCAGTGACGCACAGGATTTCAATGTAACACAGTGCGGCACAGCCGCACCCGGCGGCGGGACTGCCACACGTGTGGGCACCTGCATGTGCACTCTCCTTCTGGCCAAGCTGGCCATACATTAGAAGCGGCCAGTATTTACCCTGCATACAAAATAAAAATAAATGTGTATGCACCCATTGCATTGCAACATGGTCTATCCAGGGGCAAAGTTACTCATACCCCTTTCATACTCGGCAATAAACCCAGGATTTTGACAGGTGGCCCAGGTGCTGGCTCAGTGTGAAAGGGTCTACCCGGGTCCAAATTGGCAGGGCCTCGACCTTGGTCTGACCCAGGTAGTATCTGGTGTGAAAGGCAAGACCCTGGTCATGCCAAAAAGGAACTGATTGGTGGGCTCCGTTGCGCTTAGAGGTTACATCATCTCCAAGTGTCCTCTGATAGACGGAGAACCCGGGTCCATCTGCCGGTATGAAAGTGGTGACTGACCTAAAACCTGGCTCCAACCTCCTGTTCAGTATCCTATGGGGTTGGAGCTGGGTTTTCGTTATTAAAGTGCTTTTATCCTAAGACACAGTCCACCCCGGTGACACCTTGTAGTTGTTTGCTGATGAGGGTGGTTGTGCAAGTTATTGACTCTCATGGTGTACTTAGTATTTCACACATCCCCCATCAGTTGTTTTTACGCGCTCCCATTTAAAGGGACGGGGCTAAATTCAATTGTTTTGCCAATCAGGCGTGAGTCGGCACCCATTATTTTTTTTTATTTTTTTTGTGTATGCTGCACCCAAATGCAGCAGGTTTAGGCACATAAATTGGCTAAACCCATCTAAACTATTGCTGCCACAAATGCAGGTTGAGCACCCAAAAGCCCGACTTCTTTCACACTTCTAACCCCCTCAGGATGGTGCGAGCAAAAATAATCGGTGCCCGCAGCACTCACGTCTGATTGGCAAAACAATTGAATAACTCAGCCGGGCAGCCAAAAAACAATTGAATTCCTCCCAATGGATTTTTCAGGACTTGTTGCATAAATAATGAGGGTAAAATCCTGTAATTTTTCACGAGGTGAGATTTTTAAAGTTTAGTTTAATTGAGGGCCAGGTAATTGTTAATGATACCCTCACATATAAAAGCATAAATACAGTAAGTTTAGTTAGGGACATAGAAGTCATTGGACATACTGACTGCTCCTTGATATTTGGAGATGCTAGAAGAAAGCTTACTTGTTAGTCTGCCTTTTAATCTACATTGTGACACCTCTGTGATGTTTGACCAGTTAGCACATTGTACGTGCGGAAAGATATTTTTAGAAGTAGTTTTGTCACTTGATTTCTCGAGTCGCACAGTATACATTTAGAAAGTGTGGCTCAACTCATTGCTCCCACTGACACAGATAAAGAAATTGCCAGAAACTTGTTTTGTTTGGTGTTGATGTTCAGTTCCCTTTTCTTTTTTCTTTTATACTGGGAGAAGAATGAAAGGAATGAATTTTGCATACATGTTTGTGTGTGTGTGTGTGCGTGCATTGCTGTCCTCCACTGCAGTTCCATCTACCCCATCTTTACTTTAGTACAGTGGTTCCCAAATCCGGTCCTCGAGGACCCTGCAACAGTTCATGTTTTCCAGGTCTACTCACAGAGGGGCAGATGTATTAAGCCTGGAGAAGTGATAAAGCAGTGATAAATGCAAGGTGAAAACGCACAAGCCAATCGGCTCCAATATTTAAATTGACAGAGCTGATTGGCTGGTGCGTTATCACCTTCCTTTTATCGCTGCTTTATCACTTCTCCAGGCTTAATACATCTGCTTGCTCCACCAAATGTATTCTTACCTTACATAGTCTTCTCCATAGGTTCTGAAACTCCGTCCTCAGGACCTCAAACAGTGCATGTTTTCCAGGTCTCCTCACAGAAACACAAGTGAAATAATTTGCTCCACCTGTGGATCTTTTAAAATGTGTCAGTGAGTAATGAATACACCTGTGCACCTGCTAGGCGATCAGAAAAACATGAACTGTTGGGGGTACGTGAGGAATTTTGAAATCGCTGCTCTATGCCAACCCCAAGCGCCCCCCCCTCCCCAGCATTGCTACTCTCCCGGTCCAACATCCTTATGCATTACCACTACCTGCCCCACCTTCACTGTTCATACCTTGCCACTTCACTTAAGTTACACAGTATACCTAATATGATGCTGCTGAGCTCCAATATTATAACTGAAGAGCTGGGAGCGTGCAGTGTTAAAAGGAACTCCCAGTCACTGAGAACTTTATTGCCAGCATCATGTTATCATATGGACTTAGGGTGGGTACACACCACCAGCAATCGGGGTGATCTTGGGGGGGAATTCCCTCTGACACACACCATGCCAGATTGCCGGTACACATTAGACCAGGCATTCCCAACCACGGTCCTCAAGGCACACTAAAGGGCTGTAACACACGTTCCGGTTTTCCCCGGATGGCAAAAAGCCGGACAAACTTTGTCCGGCTTTTTGCCGTCCAGGAGGGTCTTTAACACACAACGACTTTAAGCCGTGTGTAATGCTGTGCACAAGCGCAGCGGCGGCGGCGGCTAAAAAAACCCGTTGTGTGTGAAAGCTCCCCGTCACACACACTGTTCACTGCCTCCAAAGACAGCACGGCCCCGGCCCGGCAGCCGGACCTTCCAGTGGATAGTTCCGGCAGCCGGACCATCCAGTGGATAGTTCCGGCAGCCATGCCGGGGCTGTGCCGTGTGAATGGACACATTGCGCTGCATGTGTCTCTGCAACACGGCAGCGTTAAAAAGCCGTCCGGGATTTAACTGGCCGGTGGGAGCCGGCACGTGTGGCTGTAACACAGGCGGCGGTTTCTCCCGGATGGCAAAAAGCCGGACAAACTTTGTCCGGCTTTTTACCATCCGGCAGAGTTTTTCACACACAACGGCTTTGAGCTGTGTGTAATGCTGTGCGCAAGCGCAGTGGCGGCGGCTAAAAAAACCGTGGTGTGTGAAAGCTCCCCTTCACACACACGGTCCACTGCCTTCAAAGACTGCACGGCCCCGGCCCGGCATCCGGACCTATCAGTGGATATTTCCGGCTGCAACCCGACAGCCGGGCCGGAGCCGTGCAGTGTGAAAGGACCCTACACCTCACACTGTTAATTACAATACCGGCACGGGAAAAAGCCATCCGGCCGGCAATATATCATAGAATTTCTTCTCAAGCCAATTGCTTAGGCTGAGTACTGTTCAGCAATATTGGCGGCAGATACTCACCAATGCGAGGCTATTGTCTGACGCTAGCTTTTGTGCATCACGCTGTGCTCTCCTGACTGGTGTCTCCGTGCGGCTGCTCTCCAGCATTGTCTCTTGAGTACATTGTGGCTTGCTACCTGCTGTACAGGCACTAGTCACCTGCAAGTGCACCAGTCCGTGGTCTGTGCTCAGACTGTGCTTCTGCCTAATCCCTTTGTGCTGGTGTTTGCTCACGAGCATGTAAGGCCCTGGACTGTATCAGCCTATGCTTTATCATGTAGCTTTGTGTTTCTGAGTGAATTACGAAGCTACAGTATGTCTGCTGCTTCTCTGTGGAAGTACTTTTCATTAAATGTATTTTGCAGTAGATAATAGTCTATTCATGCCATGCTGCATCTAATACTCCGTACATACCGGTATGTCAGCCCTAACTCTGGCCCTGACCAATTTATTCTCATGCATATGCCTCCAGTTCTCTAGCCATTGCAGTCCCCCTTGTGTCCATCAGTAGGTAGGCTCGCTGTTACATTAACATGACATGCAGGGATGCATCTGTAATTTTGGAGTTGATACAACCTTGGCTAAAAACAGCGGGAGCTAGACTGGAGGTGATAAAGTTCCACACAGGTTGGGTATTGGCCTCTACTCCTGACCCACAACTCTCCACACTTGCCAGTCTTATATGTAGCGTCCAGCATTTCTATATATTCAACCCTATATATCTGCATACCTCCCAACATGACCCTCTCCAGGAGGGACAGAATGCTCTGCTCCTGGACTTTCCAATTAATTTATTGTTGCCCTCACCTGTGCTGAAACACCTTTCCTATCCATTAACCTGTTCAACACAGGTGATGGCAATCATACATTAAGAGAAGTCCAGAAGCAGAGCATTGTGTCCCTCCTGGAGAGGGTCGTGTTGGGAGGTATGTATCTGTGTTGCCTCGTAAATGCAGTTTTCATGCATTCGGTGTAGATAATCAAATGTCACATTTTTCATGTCAATGGCTTTACATGTATTAATATTTTTGCAATAAATTGTTTCCTGTTTTCCGCCAACTCTGCCTAATGCAGTTATTCCCAAACTTTCTTGAATCGCTGGCACTCTAGAGCAGTGTATCCCAACCTCGGTCCTCAAGGCACACTAACAGTCCTGGTTTTAGTGATATCCAGGCTTTAACACAGGTGACTTAATTAGTACCTCAGTAATTTTGATTTAACCATCTGTGCTGCAGCCTGGATATCACTAAAACCTGCACTGTTGGTGTGCCTTGTGGACCGTGGTTGCGAATGCCTGCTCTAAAGCACAGGTTCTCAAACTCGGTCCTCAGGACCCCACACGGTGCATGTTTTGCAGGTCTCCTCACAGAATCGCAAGTGAAATAATTAGCTCCACCTGTGGACCTTTTAAAATGTGTCAGTGAGTAATGAATACACCTGCGCACTTTATTATTTATTTATTAGCAGTTATTTATATAGTGCACACATATTCTGCAGCGCTTTACAGAGACTATTTGCCCATTCATATCGGTCCCTGCCCCAGTGGAGCTTACAATCTATATTCCCTGCCACATGTACACGAGCACACATTCATACTAGGGTTAATTTTGTGCTGGGATCCAATTGACCTACCAGTATATTTTTGGATTGTGGGAGGAAACCGGAGTACCCGGAGGAAACCCACGCAAGTACGGGGAGAATATACAGACTCCGCACAGGTAGAGCCATGGTAGGAATTGAACCCATGACCTCAGTGCTGTGAGGCAGTACTGCTAACCATTACATCGTCTGTACTGCCCGTACTCGCTGGGTTACCTGCAAAACATGCACTGTGTGGGGTCCTGAGGACCGAGTTTGAGAATCTGTGCTCTAGAGCACAGGTTCGCAAACTCGTTCCTCAGGACCCCACACGGTGCATGTTTTGCAGGTATCCTCACAGAATCACAAGTGAAATAATTAGCTCCACCTGTGGACCTTTTTAAAATGTCAGTGAGTAATTAATACACCTGTGCACTTAGAAACATAGAAACATAGAATTTGTCGGCAGATAAGAACCACTTGGCCCATCTAGTCTGCCCCTTATTTTATTTTATTTTTTATATTATTTTTTATCACTAACCTTATTTGATCCTTATTTCTTTGTAAGGATATCCTTATGTCTATCCCATGCATGTTTAAATTGCTCTACTGTCTTAGCCTCTACCACCTCTGATGGGAGGCTATTCCACTTGTCCACTACCCTTTCTGTGAAATAATTTTTCCGCAAATTTCCCCTGAACCTCCCCCCCTCCAGTCTCAGTGCATGTCCTCGTGTCCTATTGCTTCTCTTCATTTGGAGAATGTTTCCCTCCTGGACTTTGTTAAAACCCTTCATATATTTAAAAGTTTCTATCATGTCTCCCCTTTCCCTTCTCTGCTCCAAACTATAAATATTGAGATTTCTTAGTCTTTCTGGGTATGTTTTGTGATGTAGGCCATGCACCATTTTAGTTGCCCTCCTTTGTACAGTTTCTAATGTATTAATATCCTTTAGAAGATATGGCCTCCAGAACTGAATACAGTATTCTAGATGAGGCCGTACCAATGACCTATACAGTGGCATTATTACTTCTTTCTTTCTGCTGCTGATTCCTCTCCCAATGCAGCCAAGCATCTGACTAGCCTTCCTCATTGCCTTGTTACATTGCTTACCTGCTTTTAAGTCATCTGAAATAGTGACTCCTAGATCCCTTTCCTCCTCAGTAGTTTCCAGTATAGTGCCATTAATACTGTATTTAGCTTTAGGATTGTGCACTGTGTGGGGTCCTGAGGATCGAGTTTGAGAACTCCTGCTCTAGAGTATCAACATTTCCTCCCTGTTTGATTCACTTCTCTCTCCTATTCTCTCTCTCTCTCATGCCCTGAACAAGCCACTTCCACATACAATGCATCCCTTACTTCTGCTCTTTACTCTGTTGCTCCACCAACCACTATTCACCCTCGCAAATTAACACCTCAACCCTGGCACACCAAATGCACCAGATATCTGCAAAAATGCTCACGTACTGCTGAGCGACACTGGAGAAAATCACGCTCTAAGGCAGACTTCTTCCATTTCAAACTTATGCTCTCATCCTTCAGTGCTGCCCTTTCTCTTGCTAAACAGTCATACTTCAAGAACCTCATCTCATCCCAGTATTCCAACCCCCGACGCCTCTTTGCCACTCTCAACTCACTCCTCTGCCCACCTCCACCTCGTCTCCCTTCCTCACTCTCTGCTCTTGACTTTGCCACTTACTTCACATCCAAAATTGACTCCATACGTCAGGACATCACATCACACCAGACCATCAGTAACCAGCTTTCTCCCATCCCTTACCAACCCTCCCCATCCCTCGCACCTACTCTGACATCTTTCTCCCATGCATCTGGAGAGGAAGTCATGGCCCTCATTCGTTCCTGTCCCCTCACCACCTCTCCACTTGACCCTATCCCCTCCCGCCTCCTCCGCTACCTCTCCTTCTGCTTGTTCCCATCTTTCCCACCTTCTCAATCTATCCCTCTCATCAGGCACTGTCCCCTTCAAGCATGCACTCATCTCTCCTATTCTTAAAAAACCTACCCTTGATCCAAACACTCTCTTCAACTACCGACCCATCTCTCTCCTCCCTTTTGCCTCCAAACTCCTTGAGCGTATTGTCTACAACCGCCTTGCTTCCTTTCTTTCCTCACACTCACTGCTTGACCCATTCCAGTCTGGCTTCCGTCCTCTCCACCCCACTGAAACTGCCCTTACAAAAGTATGCAATGACCTCCATGCTGCTAAATCTAAGGGACACTACTCTCTACTTATTCTACTTGATCTCTCTACTGCTTTTGACAGTGGACCATCCTCTCCTACTGCAAATTCTTCACTCCATTGGTCTGCGTGACACTGCCCTCTCTTGGCTGTCCTCCTGCCTTTCTGACCGTTCTTTCTCTGACTCCCCCTCACTTCCACTAACTGTAGGGGTATCCCAAGGTTCTGTCCTTGGTCCTTTTCTCTTCTATCTCTATACGTCCTCACTAGGTAAGCTCATTAGTTCTTTTGGTTTCCAATATCATCTCTATGCTGATGACACCCAAATCTATCTTTCCTCTCCAGACCTCTCCCCTGCTCTCCTCACTCGTATCTCCAACTGTTTCTCTGCTACCTCTTCCTGGATGTCCCAGAGCTTTCTTAAACTTAACATGCCTAAGACCGAGCTGATCATCTTCCCTCCCTCCCGCATAACCTCACCTCCTACAATCTCATTATCTATTGATGGCACAACTATCTCCTCTAGCCCCCAAGTGCGCTGTCTTGGAGTAATCCTTGACTCCTCCCTCTCCTTCAAACCACACACTCAGCACCTCTCACAAACCTGCCATTTTCATCTAAAAAAATATTTCCAGGATCAGACCCTTTCTGACCCAGGATGCTACTAAGACTCTTATCCACTCACTGGTCATCTCCAGACTGGACTACTGTAATCTGCTCCTGACTGGCATTCCTGACAAATACCTCTATCCACTCCAATCTATCCTCAATGCTGCTGCCCGGATCATCTTCCTCACCAAACGCACCACGTCCACCTCTCCTCTCTTACTAGACCTTCACTGGCTCCCCTTCCCTTTCAGAATCCATTTCAAGCTTCTCACACTCGCTTACAAAGCCCTCACCCACTCCTCTCCCATCTACATCTCTGACCTTATCTCCCTTTACACTCCCACCCGTCCTCTTCGCTCTGCTAATGCACGCAGACTCTCCTGCCTACGGATTACTTCCTCCCACTCCTACCTCCAAGATTTTTCACGTGCTGCACCACTTCTCTGGAATTCCCTACCTCTCCCCTTCAGACTCTCCACCTCTCTACAAAACTTCAAACGGGCTCTCAAGGCGCACTTCACCAAACCCAGCCAAATCTCTTTCTAACCCTCTGTTGTACGCTCTCTATGTACCCCATCTGTGTCACCCCTGTCTGTCTACCCCCTCCCCTTTAGAATGTAAGCTCTCACGAGCAGGGCCCTCTTCCCTCATGTGCTTATCCTTTCTTACTTTAATAATCTTCAACAGCACCAAATCCATCAGTCTTCTGCCACCTGATACTTATTCCAGTGTTATCTGCTGATGTAGCTATGTTTATTTACCCTGTACTTGTCCTATACTGTCATCAACTGTAAGTTGCTGTTTTCCTGTTTGATTATTTGTTTATGTACTCTGTAATTGGGCGCTGCGGAACCCTTGTGGAGCCATATAAATAAAGGATAATAATAAAAATAATAATTTTGTTTTTCACTGCACCCCTGGTTAAAAGTTTCTTATTGATAAATGCTGAAAATGAAGTAATTTGTGCTTACCTGCCATCCCTAGATCCGGTTATGTGTCATGATGGACAGGGTTGTGCTTCTAATGCTGCCTATCACATTGACCATAAATAATTTGGAATGGTGCTGGACCACCAGCCTGAGGCATCCCTGCAAGTGCCCCACAGTGCCCAGTTTGGAAACCACTGGTCTAATGCAATTTATTTTTCATTTGATATTGATTTAACAGTTGTCAAACACCCCAGTTGTATAATAGATATATTAATGGGTTCTAGGAGGGTAGTGTTTCTACTAATTACACCTGACATTATATTGAGACTATTGGAACGCATTGGGTGTGGCCATTTTAGAAATAGTCACCCATTGTCACACATGTTCATATTAAGCTATTTCTATTGTTTGGCTGTATAATGCGTGTTTGTGTGTCTCTCTGAGCTCATAGTAATAGTTTGTAACTATGGTAGCTGGGGAAACAGAATGTAAATTTCTCTGACGTCCTAGTGGATGCTGGGAACTCCGTAAGGACCATGGGGAATAGCGGCTCCGCAGGAGTCTGGGCACAACTAAAAGAAAGCTTTTAGACTACCTGGTGTGCACTGGCTCCTCCCACTATGACCCTCCTCCAAGCCTCAGTTAGATTTTTGTGCCCGGCCGAGCTGGATGCACACTAGGGGCTTTCCTGAGCTCTTAGAAAGAAAGTATATTTTAGGTTTTTTATTTTACAGTGAGACCTGCTGGCAACAGGCTCACTGCAACGAGGGACTAAGGGGAGAAGAAGCGAACCTACCTGCTTGCAGCTAGCTTGGGCTTCTTAGGCTACTGGACACCATTAGCTCCAGAGGGATCGACCGCATGGAACTGGCCTTGGTGTTCGGTCCCGGAGCCGCGCCGCCGTCCCCCTTACAGAGCCAGAAGCAAGAAGAAGTCCGGAAAATCGGCGGCATGAAGACTTCTGTCTTCACCAAGGTAGCGCACAGCACTGCAGCTGTGCGCCATTGCTCCTCATACACACTTCACACTCCGGTCACTGAGGGTGCAGGGCGCTGGGGGGGCGCCCTGAGCAGCAATAAAAACACCTTGGCTGGCAAAACAATCACAATATATAGCCCCAGAGGCTATATATGTGATAATTACCCCTGCCAGAATCTTTAAAAAAGCGGGAGAAAAGTCAGCGAAAAAGGGGCGGAGCTATCTCCTTCAGCACACTGGCGCCATTTCTCCCTCACAGCTCCACTGGAAGGAAGCTCCCTGGCTCTCCCCTGCAGTCTACACTACAGAAAAGGGTAAAAAAGAGAGGGGGGCGCACTAAATTTAGGCGCAGTAAATATTATAGCAGCTATAGGGGACATAATTCAGTTAGTCCCTGCATTATATAGCGCTCTGGTGTGTGCTGGCATACTCTCTCTCTGTCTCCCCAAAGGGCTTCTGTGGGGTCCTGTCCTCTGTTAGAGCATTCCTGGTGTGTGTGCGGTGTGTTGGTACGGCTGTGTCGACATGTTTAATGAGGAAAATTATGTGGAGGCGGAGCAGATGCCTATAGAAGTGATGTCACCCCCTGCGGGGCAGACACCTGAGTGGATGGTTTTATGGAAGGAATTACGTGCAAGTGTCGACTCCTTACACAAAAAATTTGACGACATGCCAAATGCGGGACAGCCGGCTTCTCAGCTCGTGCCTGCCCAGGTGTCTCAAAGGCCATCAGGGGCTCTAAAACGCCCACTACCTCAGATGGCAGACGCAGATGTCGACACGGATACTGATACCAGTGTCGACGACGATGAGTCTAATCTAATGTCCACTAGGGCCATTCGTTGCATGATTGAGGCAATGAAAGAGGTTTTACACATTTCGGATATAAACCCAGGTACCACTAAAAAGGGTATTATGTTTGGGGAGAAAAAACTACCCGTAGTTTTTCCCCCATCTGAAGAATTAAATGAAGTATGTGAAGAAGCGTGGGCTTTCCCCGATAAAAGATTGGTAATCTAAAAAATTACTAATGGCGTTCCCTTTCCCGCCAGAGGATAGGTCACGTTGGGAAACACCTCCTAGGGTGGATAAAGCGCTCACACGTTTGTCTAAAAAGGTGGCACTTCCGTCTCCGGATACGGCCGCCCTAAAGGAGCCTGCGGATAGAAAGCAGGAGGCGATCCTGAAGTCTGTATATACACACTCAGGCATTATACTTAGACCAGCTATTGCGTCAGCATGGATGTGCAGTGCTGCCGCTGCATGGTCAGATTCCCTGTCAGAAAAGCCCCGCTTCTTCCAAGTCCACCGCATGACGGTGGGGCTCCACAGGCGGAGCCAGGTACGGTGGGGGGCCGCCTCAAAAATTTCAGCCATCAGTGGGCTCGCTCACAGGTGGATCCCTGGATCTTGCAAGTAGTGTCTCAGGGGTACAAGCTGGAATTCGAGGCGTCTCCCCCCCGCCGTTTCCTCAAATCTGCCTTGCCAACAACTCCCTCAGGCAGGGAGGCTGTGCTAGAGGCAATTCACAAGCTGTATTCCCAGCAGGTGATAGTCAAGGTGCCCCTACTTCAACAAGGACGGGGTTACTATTCCACACTGTTTGTGGTACCGAAACCGGACGGTTCGGTGAGACCCATTTTAAATTTGAAATCCTTGAACACATACATAAAAAAATTCAAGTTCAAGATGGAATCGCTCAGGGCGGTTATTGCAAGCCTGGACGAGGGGGATTACATGGTATCCCTGGACATCAAGGATGCTTACTTGCATGTCCCCATTTACCATCCTCACCAGGAGTACCTCAGATTTGTGGTACAGGATTGCCATTACCAATTCCAGACGCTGCCGTTTGGACTGTCCACGGCACCGAGGGTATTTACCAAGGTTATGGCGGAAATGATGATACTCCTTCGAAAAAAGGGAGTTTTAATTATCCCGTACTTGGACGATCTCCTAATAAAGGCGAGATCCAGGGAGCAGTTGTTGGTAGGAGTAGCACTATCTCAGGAGGTGCTACACCAGCACGGTTGGATTCTAAATATTCCAAAGTCACAGCTGGTTCCGACGACACGTCTACTGTTCCTGGGAATGATTCTGGACACAGTCCAGAAAAAAGTGTTTCTCCCGGAGGAGAAAGCCAAGGAGCTGTCATCTCTAGTCAGAGACCTCCTGAAACCAAAACAGGTGTCGGTGCATCACTGCACGCGAGTCCTGGGAAAGATGGTGGCTTCTTACGAAGCAATTCCTTTCGGCAGGTTCCATGCCAGAATCTTTCAGTGGGACCTGTTGGACCAATGGTCTGGATCGCATCTTCAGATGCATCGGCTAATAACCCTGTCTCCAAGAACCAGGGTCTCTACTGTGGTGGCTGCAGAGTGCTCATCTCCTAGAGGGCCGCAGATTCGGCATACAGGACTGGGTCCTGGTGACCACGGATGCCAGCCTTCGAGGCTGGGGGGCAGTCACACAGGGAAGAAACTTCCAAGGACTATGGTCGAGTCAGGAGACTTCCCTACACATAAATATTCTAGAACTAAGGGCCATTTACAATGCCCTAAGTCAGGCAAAACCCCTGCTTCTACACCAGCCGGTACTGATCCAGTCAGACAACATCACGGCGGTCGCCCATGTAAACCGACAGGGCGGCACAAGAAGCAGGACGGCAATGGCAGAAGCCACAAGGATTCTCCGATGGGCGGAAAATCACGTGCTAGCACTGTCATCAGTGTTCATTCCGGGAGTGGACAACTGGGAAGCAGACTTCCTCAGCAGGCACGACCTCCACCCGGGAGAGTGGGGACTTCATCCAGAAGTCTTCACGCTGATTGTAAATCGTTGGGAACGGCCACAGGTGGACATGATGGCGTCCCACCTAAACAAAAAACTGGAGAGATATTGCGCCAGGTCAAGGGACCCTCAGGCGATAGCGGTGGACGCTCTAGTGACACCGTGGGTGTACCAGTCAGTTTATGTGTTCCCTCCTCTGCCTCTCATACCAAAGGTACTGAGAATAATAAGAAAACGAGGAGTAAGGACAATACTCGTGGTTCCGGATTGGCCAAGAAGAGCTTGGTACCCGGAACTTCAAGAGATGATCTCAGAGGACCCATGGCCTCTGCCGCTCAGACAGGACCTGCTGCAGCAGGGGCCCTGTCTGTTCCAAGACTTACCGCGGCTGCGTTTGACGGCATGGCGGTTGAACGCCGGATCCTAAAGGAAAAGGGCATTCCGGAGGATGTCATTCCTACGCTGATTAAAGCCAGGAAAGATGTAACGGTAAAACATTATCACCGCATATGGCGGAAATATGTTGCTTGGTGTGAGGCCAATAAGGCCCTAACAGAGGAATTTCAGCTGGGTCGATTTCTACACTTCCTACAGGCAGGAGTGACTATGGGCCCAAAATTAGGCTCCATTAAGGTACAGATATCGGCTCTGTCGATTTTCTTCCAAAAAGAACTAGCTTCACTACCTGAAGTTCAGACATTTGTAAAAGGAGTGCTGCATATTCAGCCCCCTTTTGTGCCTCCAGTGGCACCCTGGGATCTCAACGTGGTGTTGAATTTCCTAAAATCACATTGGTTTGAGCCACTAAAGACCGTGGATTTAAAATATCTCACGTGGAAAGTGGTCATGTTATTGGCCTTGGCTTCGGCCAGGCGTGTATCAGAATTGGCGGCTTTGTCATTTAAAAGCCCTTATCTGATTTTCCATATGGATAGGGCAGAATTGAGGACTCGTCCCCAGTTTCTCCCTAAGGTGGTATCTGCTTTTCACTTGAACCAACCTATTGTAGTGCCTGCGGCTACTAGCGACTTGGAGGATTCCAAGTTACTGGACGTAGTCAGGGCCTTGAAAATGTATGTTTCCAGGACGGCTGGAGTCAGGAAAACTGACTCGCTATTTATCCTGTATGCACCCAACAAACTGGGTGCTCCTGCTTCTAAGCAGACTATTGCTCGCTGGATTTGTAGCACAATTCAGCTGGCGCATTCTGCGGCTGGACTGCCGCATCCTAAATCAGTTAAAGCCCATTCTACAAGGAAGGTGGGCTCATCTTGGGCGGCTGCCCGAGGGGTCTCGGCTTTACAACTTTGCCGAGCTGCTACTTGGTCAGGGGCAAACACGTTTGCAAAATTCTACAAATTTGATACCCTGGCTGAGGAGGACCTGGAGTTCTCTCATTCGGTGCTGCAGAGTCATCCGCACTCTCCCGCCCGTTTGGGAGCTTTGGTGTAATCCCCATGGTCCTTACGGAGTTCCCAGCATCCACTAGGATGTCAGAGAAAATAAGAATTTACTCACCGGTAATTCTATTTCTCGTAGTCCGTAGTGGATGCTGGGCGCCCGTCCCAAGTGCGGATTGTCTGCAATACTTGTACATAGTTATTGTTCACTAAAGGGTTACTGTTATGAGCCATCTGTTGAGAGGCTCAGTTATGTTTCATACTGTTAACTGGATATGGTATCACGAGTTATACGGTGTGATTGGTGTGGCTGGTATGAGTCTTACCCGGGATTCAAAATCCTTCCTTATTGTGTCAGCTCTTCCGGGCACAGTATCCTAACTGAGGCTTGGAGGAGGGTCATAGCGGGAGGAGCCAGTGCACACCAGGTAGTCTAAAAGCTTTCTTTTAGTTGTGCCCAGACTCCTGCGGAGCCGCTATTCCCCATGGTCCTTACGGAGTTCCCAGCATCCACTACGGACTACGAGAAATAGAATTACCGGTGAGTAAATTCTTATTATAACGCATATAATAATGGTTCATCTAAGAACTAAGGTAATTTGTAGTAAGTAACTTGTTAAACATAGGGGGTCATTCCGACCCGTTCGCACACAGAGGTTCTTTTTTGTGGTGCGAACGGGTCAGAAATGCGCATGCGTGGCGGACGCATTGCGCACGTGCGTTGTTGCCTGGTGACAATCGTCGCTGGGCAACCACGCCACCAGCGACAAATGTGATCGCAGCGGCGATCGCAAGAAGATGGACAGGCGGAAGGCGTTCCGGGGCAGATACTCACCATTTCCAGCCGTTTTCGGGGAGTGGTAAGAAAAACGCAGGCATGTCCAGGCGAACGGAGGGCGAATGTCTGACGTCAAAGCCGAACCTGCATCGTTGGATCCGTCGCACAGGGTAAGTAGGTCTAGGGCTAGTCTTGTTTTGTGTGAAACTTTTATAGCATAGCAGGGCTGCACAAGCGACCGCAGCCCTGCTATGCTAAAATACACTCCCCAATAGGCGGAGATTAGTTGATCGTACCTGCAGCAAAAAGTTGCTTGGTGCGATCAACTCGAAATGAGGGCCATAGTTCATATGAATTTTGCTATGTTTTGTGAAGGTCATCTTTTGAATTCTGTTATGGACCACAGCCTATTCCTCCAACGTAGTCTATGTTCGACAGCAACGCCCGTTGCCAATGCACGTGTGAGGGGCTTATATTCTGCAAGGAGAAATTAAGGATGACTTTGTGTCCCATTTATGTGTTCTCTGTGTAAGAATAACCACATTTGAATTTTTCCAGACCTTTTGAAGTGTGTTTGTATTCATGCAAGCTATTTTAAAATCTATTTTTATACAATTAAAAACCAAGCACATTATTTTTCACTTTGTCAGTTCAGTTTATCTCTGTGGATAAACAGTGTGTATATTTATTGTGCACTTTAGAACATTTGAACTGTTTCATAAGGTTACCTATACTGTTTCTCAATGCTGGCATAAGATTGTGTTTTTCCAGTTGGTTTTGTTGTCTTTTGTTTTAGGTTACTGCTCTTTCTCCAGCCTCCTGTTTCTTAGTGTGTTTTTATTACTTAGGGTGTAGAGCTATAGTGACCTATGTTTAGAAATATGAAGCTGATAATTAGTATTATTATAATTAGTGCATGAGTACATGAATGCTTTGTTTTATCTAGAGCCTTTGTCTTGCTGGTACTGTGGCCCCTGCTGCCCGGCTGGCCCTGTGGCCCCTCTCCAGTCTTTTCACACATCCTTACTCTACAATTGTTTATACTCACAAACATATTAGTCACACATGCATCATGTAAAAATCCAGGGGTGTAACTAGTCACCTGTAGGCCCCCCAGCAACCTATGTAAGGGCCTATGTGCCAAAAAAACTTTTATGCGAAACATGTGTCAATTATGGCTCCCCCAGCCTACTCTACTGGATATGCGGCTGGCACTCCCTCCCCTCCCCCCCCCCCCTGTAATTTTGTGTCTTGGGGTGTGAGGTGTAATTTTATGTATGGGGGTGTGAGGTGTACTTTTGTGTCTGGGGGTGACCTCAATTAACCTCCCGATTATCCGCAGACCGCAATTTTCCCACCATTGACTATAATGGAGGACCGCTCCGTTTGATTGACAGGCCAGGAGCGCTCAGCCAATCAGGAGAGTGCTATGATGTAACGCTCCCTGATTTGCTGCCAGGTCCTCTAGTGACAGGAGTCACAGTGGGGTCCCGGCATTCAGGGAAAGGGGATCCATGTGTAAACATGGATCCCCTTTAGTGCATTGGACCAGGTTTCTCTCTTTTTTATTTTTTTGGTGCAGTGTGCCTCAGTGCTCTCTACCTGGTGCAATGTGTCTCAGTGCTTTATACCTGGTGCAATGTGTCTCAGTGCTTTCTACCTGCTGCAGTGTGTCTCAGTGCTCTCTACCTGGTGCAGTGTGTCTCAGTGCTCTCTACCTGGTGCAGTGTGCCTCAGTGCTCTCTACCTGGTGCAATGTGCCTCAGTGCTCTCTACCTGGTGCAATGTGCCTCAGTGCTCTCTACCTGGTGCAATGTGCCTCAGTGCTCTCTACCTGGTGCAGTGTGTCTCAGTGCTCTCTACCTGGTGCAGTGTGTCTCAGTGCTCTCTACCTGGTGCAATGTGCCTCAGTGCTCTCTACCTGGTGCAGTGTGTCTCAGTGCTCTCTACCTGGTGCAGTGTGTCTCAGTGCTCTCTACCTGGTGCAGTGTGTCTCAGTGCTCTCTACCTGGTGCAATGTGCCTCAGTGCTCTCTCCCTGGTGCAATGTGTCTCAGTGCTTTCTCCCTGGTGCAATGTGTCTCAGTGCTTTCTCCCTGGTGCAGTGTGTCTCAGTGCTCTCTACCTGGCGCAATGTGTATAACATGCTCTATCTGGCGCAATATGTATAACGTGCTCTACTTGTCGCAGTGTGTATAGGAGTTTCTACCTGGTGCATTGTGTATTAGGTGCACTACTGTGTGGTGTAATGTGAATTGCCACGGTTATGTGGCCACGCCCCTTCCACATGAAACAATGCCCCTAAATTTTTGACGCGCGCCTGCGGCGCGCACTGTCCATACTTTGTCCTGTGGGAATGGGAGCACCAAGCATTATAGTATGTACTGTACGTAATTTTGCCCTTCTAACTTAAAAAAGTGCCCTTCCGAATGAAAAATGTGCCCTCCCTGTGATCAGCACCCTGCCCTAAAAATCCTAGAGTGAACACTAACATGATCTGCCTTTTGTTGGTGTAACTCCGCCTACATTATATTTTGCAGCAGTAATCCTGCCTACTTTTGTATTGGTCCCGCCTACAGTTGATTTGATGCCGCCCACAAGGCCACTTCTAGAATTTTTTCCAGGGCCACTTTTATCTCCCAATCCGTCCCTGGTTCCAGCCCTTGTGATTGTGAGTCGGGTACGTCCTTCTTGTGGGTCTTTACGCAGGTAAAAGATGTACCTTGACTTACACATCTGACTTCACCTTATTGTGAGTTGGGGTACGCCACATAAGTTTGAAATATAAAAGATACCTTTTATACAGGTTGTTTACTCATTATTTCTGTGAGTATGGTACGCCACCATTGATTCTTCTTTTAAGACCGTGAGGGGTCTTCTATCAACACACCTTTTTATCATAGAAAGAATCACCAGGACTATCCATTATAGAGAGAGAGCGAGAGAGAGTGTGTATATATTGGATCAAGTCTAGATGTACTATAAAATTGTGTAATTTTTCTTCTTTGTTCAGTATGGTCTGTGATCTCAAGAAACTCTACTACATCTCGAATCCAGGAGATGGAACTCACCAACTTTTACTGAGTTGACTATCATTGTTGAAGGGAAGTAACACTTTTAGCGCTTCTACTTACATTTACCTACAGTTTTATGAAATTCAGTATCCCGCCTCGGACCCATTTTTTTAATTTTTTTAATGAAAGTGGTATTATTTTCTTACTCAGCCTCTCCTATACTTTGACAGCAAAAATATGAGAGCGGTTCAGCCCTGGTCATCTTCCTCATTTTCTTAATACACATCATCCTCCGTTTCTTTATATGAGGAGGACACCGAATTTGTGGTTTCTGCAAATAAATGTTGGTCCCTGTGTGGTTCCTGTGTTTTCTAGAGCTCCCCTCACCCACTCCCATATTGACTCTGTTGTAGACACAATTCTATCACCTTTGATTTAAGTCAGCGTGGAAGGGCTGCGATAATGTACTGGAATTGAAAGAAAAATGACACCGAAATTTTTTACTGCAAATGAAATTTTTGTAGAGTACTTCTGAGTAAGAGCATTTCCCTTTCTAAAAGTAAAACACACACACAAAAAAAAGGATCATTTCAAGTTATTTTTCAAAATAGTGAAGAACTGCCTGGAGTTGACGAGAGATCTTGCTCCATACAGTAGTTTGATTTTAACATTATTTCTGCTGGATGGCTTATACCCCCATTTTCCAGCAAAATCCTGGGTCCGACCTGGGTTTTTGAACACTGTTCCAACTCAGGTCAGATCCCGTTCACACCGTACCTTCGACTCAGATTATTCCCAGATTGGCCCCGTTTATACTGAACCTGTTTGCAGTTTTTCTGTTCTGGCTGCACTCTGAGATGACCTCTTCAAGTACCGGTAATCTGGGGCTTATGACCCAGGTCACCCGTTTACATTGCACCGTTACACGAGTCCAACTCTGGTAGCTACCTGGGTTGGAGTCTCGGGTAACTGGACTCTGGTTATTTTTCTAGGATTTTTTTCCACTGAACTGCAACCTGGGCAATTACTCCGAGTATTTAGGCAGTGGAAAAGCGGTATTAGGCTTGTGTGTATTGCTGGAGTGTTATGGAAAATTAAGGTAACTATTTTACATTTCTTTTAGTTTAAAGTCACACTTGTTTCATTATTTCTTGTAGCTATAATGACCTGATCCTATTATATATGGAATCACATGTTAAGATGCTCATGGTTCTAAAAGCCAGCTTGTAAAGTTTCCCATGACTTTGTATTTCTACTACGTCTTTTTGTATGGATTTTAACTAGCTGTAATATTTAATAAGAGTTTATATTCTTGTCTGCAAGATTTTTACAAGTTGTCTTTTACTGGCTGTTACATGGGTATTAAAGCCACTTATCCTCTTATGCTTGCCATGAATCAAAGGCAGAGAACCGCTGTAAACATATTAACATTAAGCTGAAATAACAGGTTCCACATTGTTGTTACTGTCAGAACCATTACCGATGGCTGTGTCTTTGGCAATGTAATGTCTTGATGCAAGGTTTGGAACCTTCTGTACATCGTCCAGTTGATCCGTTTTTGCGGGTAGAATTCTGTTGAATCTTTGGACATTCTTTGGCCTCTTGTGATTCCAGGTTATTCCAATATCTGGAGTTTCTGCTTAGAAATTATTTATTCTAGGATCTATTAGCTGCAGCCAGGAAGGCATAAAGGGCAGCTGCAATGTAATCTTGGTGACATTGATGAATATTTGAGGATGATTAGCAGTCACTTGTATTCTTGCATTAGACTGATGTGAGAAGAGCTTTATGCAGTACCGGACAATAAATGAAGATAATTTGATTAAAGAGCACATTTTGCATACAGAGTGACTAGCTGGGGCTTTGTGTGAACTGAATACATACGGGAGACTGGCAGACGGGATGCCGGCTGTCACTATACTGATAACGGCATCCCGTCAGCCGGAATTCCAGCTGCAAGGCAGCAAGTCCCCCCTCGTGGGCTTGCTTCAAATGGCGTTTCAAAAGTAAATGCTCTGTTTTTTTTTATTATGCTGTAAATACAGGCACTACGCTGTGACTTCTTAAAAAAAAAAAAAAAAAAGAAGACTATTTTAAGGGAACTCTCCTGGTATTTTGCCACATTTTTGTGGCTTGTGGTCTTTAATTGATTGAGCCAATTTAGTACCAGTGCAGTAAATTCACACACACAACAGAGATACACGGAGGGTGAACCAGATCAGATAGGTACTAAATCTGCCTAGCATCAGCTAAGACTCCACAAACTCCTCCCCTAATAATCCTATAGGTTAAGGGAAAACTATAACTAATTCTCAATCTTATAGGGTAAACCGCACATCACATTAAAGAGGCAATACACATAGAAACACCACATGGTTTAATCTCCTTCATGTTTACTTCAATTCAAAACCTTCAGTCCTATTGAGACGTCTCTACCTGAACTTTGTATGTTTTAACATGTTTAGTCTACCTACATATATTTAGATGTAGCAGGAATTATAAGCAGTTAAAAAATAAGTGGATTTAATTGAAAGATGCAAAATCATATCAAAGACTAATAACTTTGGATTGTTAGTGTTAGAAAGCATTAAAACATCATTGTTCAAGGTTTCTACATAGCAATGTCTCACAGTATTAATATAAGCAGGATTCAAATTTTCATTAAAACAGTAATGCAAAAAAAGACTGGTTTATACAACAACAACAACAAAAGTTTTTTTTTTATTTGAAACCTGTTCCCCCCCCCCCCCTTCACCCCTTAACTCTTGAAATTACCAAGTCATCTATAGAACAAAACAAGCACACAACAGACTTGAATGGCCTTCCACGGACGGTGTAATGGTTAGCATTTCTGCCTCACAGCACTATGGTCTTGGGTTCAGTCTCCACCACGGCCCTAACTGTGTGGAGTTCGGGTACTCTGTTTTCCTCCCACATTCCAAAAATATACTAGTACGTAGCTTAATTGGCTTCCGGTAAAAGAATAGATTTTTGACAAAATTAACTCGTGTGTGGATGTACACGTGGTAAGGAATGTAGATTGTAAACTACAGTGGGGTAGGAACTAATGTGAATCGGCAAATATTTCCTGTAAGGCGCACTGGAATATGTGTGTGCTATTACTACTGCCAGCTGCTGAATCACCTTAAATACCCAAGATGCCAAGAACATCTGGTACCCACGTCAGTATAAAGTGCAAGGGAGTATGCTGGTGCTACGTAAGTAAAGATGTTAATAAATAATAATGATGGTTGGAGCGGAGATGAAATGAAAGTCAATGTACAGCGTTCGTAAACACTGAGAGTGCATGGAAAATCCATAACAACCCTGCTACGTGAAGGGGAAACTCAGAATTGTATAGCTAACGGAACGTGTGTATTATGAAGTATACAGGACAAAGAAATATAAAAATATAATACGGTTTTAGGAGAAGTTCCATTTTCATCCCTGTGTATAGAAGAGCCACGTCTGTTGGGAGGAATTGTCTTCCTGCGTGACGTCATCCCCATCTCCTGACTACAGTTGTTCTTGCCCATCTCATAGGATGGAAACAGTTGCAGTTTGGTTCCTGGTCCCATGATGTGTACAAACAGCTTTCAAGCCCAGAATGCCTCTGTATTGCCACAGGAAATCCCAGTGACGCCATCATGTCATGTCACTAGGAGTCCTGGTGCCAGGCATCTCTGAATCAGTCGCCCAATGCAGGGCATTGCTATGAGATCTGTGCTGTCATGGATCTAATAATAACTGCTCCTAGTGAAGTACTTTAGAAAAGTAACACCAGTGAACTTAAAGTAGATAATCTGCTTTTAACTATAAATGGCTTTATACAAATGAATGGCAAGATCTCTGAGTGGTTGCTGGCCAGTGTATATCTATGTGGTAGACTGATCAGCTAGTTTGGCTGCCAAGGAGTGTTACAGATAAGTCGCCTACTAGTTGAAACTAAATCCGAAAGTCTTTCAGTGACCAAGATATTCCCAGATGAAACGTGACTTGTACTAACTGGAAGCTGCTTGTTATTGGTCAGAGTCTGTTAATGATGGTAAATATGGCTCTGTAGCACTGTTCTGGAAATCACAAAACATTATCTAGAAGCTATTGTATATCTGCTAAACAGCAAAACACGAAAATAGTAACACTACCAGCTGCACAGACGACTGTGGGGTAAATGTGTTAGTAGGCACTGATCGTGCCGGTAATTCTCTTCCTGCGGCGCCTCTATACCGAGGCGCCTCTATATAGCGACAAGATGTATCATCATCTTGGTTGCCTGAGTGGGGGAGTGATAACTCACACACACAAGCACCCCCCTGCCACCGGCAAACCCTCTCAGCCCCCAACAGCGCATCAACCTAGGGGTAGATGCTAGATCCAAATGGCTCAAGGGACCTTTTACGTTGGGGGGAGGAGCCACGACAAGAGGGAGGAGCTAGGCCAGCGGGATAGTTCCTCTACTATCCACGCCACCAACCAGAGGCGTCACTAGGGTTTGTGTCACCCGGTATGGTAACTTATGGTGTCACCCCCATGGACCTCCTTTCATATCACACCACACGGAACCCTTAGTAATGTTTTTGTACTAGTTAATGTAATTATGCTTGCGCGCTGCAGAAAAGGGGGTGTGGCCACTCAAAAGGGGGGGGTCCTTAAGTGTAGTGTACCACACCATATACCCCTTATACACATTGTTCACCACAATAGTAGAACCCCTTATACTATCTAGTACTGGTGCCACTTACACATTATGCCACACTGAATGAGCCAAAATTCACATTATGCCACACAGTATGAGCCAAAATTCACATTACGCCACACAGTAGGAGCCAAAATTCACATTACGCCACACAGTATGAGCCAAAATTCACATTACGCCACACAGTATGAGCCAAAATTCACATTATGCCACACAGTATGAGCCAAAATTCACATTACTCCACACAGTATGAGCCAAAATTCACATTATGCCACGCAGTATTAACCAAAATTCACATTATGCCAGGCAGTATGAGCCAAAATTCACATTATGCCACACAGTATGAGCCAATATTCACATTATGCCACGCAGTATGAGCCAAAATTCACATTACGCAACACAGTATGAGCCAAAATTCAGGGACAGGGAGAGTGACAGCAGGATCATAGGGGCAGAGAGAGTGACAGCAGGGACATAGGGACAGGGAGAGTGACAGCAGGGACATAGGGACAGGGAGAGTGACAGCAGGGACAGGGAGAGTGACAGCAGGGACAGGGAGAGTGACAGCAGGGACATAGGGACAGGGAGAGTGACAGCAGGGACATAGGGACAGGGGAAGTGACAGCAGGGACATAGGGACAGGGAGAGTGATTGGGAGAGTGACAGCAGGGAAGTGCGGAGAAGGCCCTGGGCAGCAGCGTTGCGGTGGAGGGGAGGAGAAAAAGTCTGCGGAGAAGGCCATGTGCAGTAGCGGTGCGGAGGTGGGCCGCTTCGGATTAGCTGCCGGTTCCAGAGTTCCAATTGGTGCTTTAACAGTGTGGAATTGGAAAGGCGGTGGCGTTCTTTAGTGCTCAAAGTGCCAGTATGCCATACCGGTGTACACCAGCCCACTTCGAAGTGTGTGTACACTTTTTATTTGATAATACTTGATTATATTGAAATGAACCATTTGTTTGTACAAACAAATGATACTCATTTCAGTACAATCCATATTTACTTCAGGGGGAAAAAATACACTTTACACACACACACACACACACACACACACACACACACACACACACACACACACACACACACACACACACACACACACACACACACACACACACACACACACACACACACACACTATAAATATATATATAACTATATATATATATATATATATATATATATAAATATTTGACTGACAGTGTATAATATTTTATAACTGTAATACTAACTTAGCAGAAAGTTGATTAAGGTGCGCACTCCACTTGTACAAAGCAGGTCCTCCTTAGGCTGCCTCTAATAACGGAACGGAAGCACTCTGAGAGCAGAGTAGCTTAATCTCCTCCCACTAGTACTCCCTCCAAGCACTGCAAGTGGCTTCGTGATGACAACTTACGGACCCGGTCACAGTGGTGTGTTGCAGGAGGAGATCTACACCTGCAACACTCCGCCGCGGCCGGGTCCGTACTGTCTGACATTGACAGTGTGGAGAAGGTGGTGTGGACGGCGCCGCGGACATGTGTGTTGCGTCTGACAGGTAATTGATGGGAATGGGTTGCTGGTGCGTGTGTGCGGCTCTTTTTGGTGTCATTGAAGGGTGACCCCTGGGTGCGGGCTGCACCCCCCGCACCCACCTCATGACGCCACTGCCACCAACTAGTACCTTTTAGTAATCGGGTGGCGAGCGGAACCCTGTTCGGCTGTAGCTCCTCCCCCTGGTGACGTGTCTCCAGCCCTAGTGATGTAAGAAGGTCCCTTCTCCCACTCCGATTTAGAACCAACCATCAACCTAGTGCTGATGCGCTGTGTCCCCCGCCTCTCCATCGGCTTTGGTGCGCATGCGCGAGATCTCGTTAGTATCGCGAGATCTCCTGTGTGCGGTCCAGAGCTGGCAACAGTAACCTCTACCACAGTGGCTGTCAATGCGGCATCGATAGCTGCTGGCATCGGAGCGGTCAATGTCACATTGCTCCTGCATATTGGCGTGCTATCCTGCAGATAGCAGTGCTGATAATGATAGGGGCGCATAGCACACACTGCTGCTGTAATATATGGCGGAGAAGTGGTATCAGTGGACATAACCTGCGCTGAAACCACTTCTCCCCCATAATGATTGTTGTTACATCTACCTCTGTGTTCTATACATGCACATAGCTGCTTTTTGCAGGTTCCAGTCAATGAATAGACACACTCTAGTTACAGTCGGTAGGTTAACCCCATATGGTCGGCACGCAATAGGTCAACATGGTCAAAAGTTCGACACATTTTTTTTTTTTTTGTTCCATTCCTGTAAAACTTTTTCTTGATTTACCATCCACGCGGACTACGATTGGGAATAGTAACCTGTGCTGAGTGCAGCGAGGGTACACGTGTACTCCAATTGTTGTCACGTGATGAAACATACAAAATGACAGCCAAAGAAACACAAAAAACTTGTGTCAACCTTTTTTGTGTTGACCATTTCCATGTTGACCTTTTGTACCTATCAACTTATTGCATGTCGACCCTATGGGGTTTTCCTATTAACTGTCTATCTAAAACCTGTGGCTCTATTATACCACACCTGTTTTCTGCACAGTCTTCAGTCCCTGTAGGTACCCACAGCTTTTAGGCCTAGGAACTCGAACCTGTGCGATAACCACTGCACCAAATGTCAGCACATAATATTCCTGAATGTCTTTACAGGAAGACTATTTTTGCAACCTACTATTCCCCATATTGGGAAGTCACTTACTTTGTACATATTTAAATCTGACGTCTCCCTAGGTTTTATAGATTTAGCAGAGATCTGAGCAGAACATGTAAAAAATTTGCTGCGCTATCAAACTGGGAAATTGTACGTTTCACACTTCATTTGTGGTCATAGCTTCCACTGTCCTATCTAATTCATCCCGTCTACAGCATTAGCTTTTCTTATATTTGATAATGGACAACACATATAGTAAAGTTTAAATAATGTTGCATCTGTTTTATTTAATGTATAGCACTCATGCTAGGCGCAGACTCCATCAGTGTATGGCCTCCAATGTGAGCCCGCAGCCTCTTCAGTGACGCATCTGCGTCACGCCCAGAAGATGGATCATCTCTTCTCATAGCCACCGCTCGGGAATGCCCAATACATTTCTGTGACGGTGCTTCTCGATCGCAGATAAGCGCCTGTGTGTAGATAGCGTGTAGCGCATGCTCTGTGCGACTTTTTAATAACCCGGACTTCTGCGCAGTAGCAAGAAAGAACTTATTGTCCAGTGCATTTGTTTGACATGCGATGTCACTGGCATTCAACAGAACACCATTGGTTAATACGTCTGAAGGGTTAATGTGAATTTTTATTTTTTTGTTCATAACCGATACAATTGTAAGCACTATCGGTCTTATATAGTTATGGTCATTTGTGCTCCATTAAAATGTTCTGTTACTGGTGTATGATTAAAAACTGTTAATGTGAGCTTCATCAGCAATGTCTAAAAGCTTTAAAATCATATTGTTGTTCCATCTATTATTGCTCATGTGTATTACTATTTTCTCTGACGTCCTAGTGGATGCTGGGTACTCCGTAAGGACCATGGGGAATAGACAGGCTCCGCAGGAGACTGGGCACTCTTAAAAGAAAGATTAGGTACTATATCTGGTGTGCACTGGCTCCTCCCTCTATGCCCCTCCTCCAGACCTCAGTTAGAATCTGTGCCCGGCCAGAGCTGGATGCACCTAGTGGGCTCTCCTGAGCTTACTAGAAAAGAAAGTATTTGTTAGGTTTTTTATTTTCAGTGAGATCTGCTGGCAACAGACTCACTGCTACGAGGGACTGAGGGGAGAGAAGCAAACCTACCTGCTTGCAGCTAGCTTGTGCTTCTAAGGCTACTGGACACCATTAGCTCCAGAGGGATTGAACACAGGGCCCGACCTCGATCGTCCGTTCCCGGAGCCGCGCCGCCGTCCCCCTTGCAGAGCCAGAAGACTGAAGATTCCAGGAGAAAATCGGCGGCTGAAGACTCCGGTCTTCAATAAGGTAGCGCACAGCACTGCATCTGTGCGCCATTGCTCCCAGAGCACACCACACGCTCCGGTCACTGGTGGGTGCAGGGCGCCCTGGGCTGCAATATGTATACCTTTTTGGCAAAATGCACATAATACAGTTATAAACTGTATATGTGCCTAATCCCCCGCCATAAATATTATTAAAAAAGCGGGAGAAGCCCGCCGCTGAAGGGGCGGGGCTATCTTCCTCAGCACAGCCAGCGCCATTTTCTCTTCACAGCTCCGCTGGAAGGACGCTCCCCAGGCTCTCCCCTGCAGTATACACTACGAGAAGGGTAAAAAAGAGAGGGGGGGCACATAAATTTAGGCGCAAAAGGTGATATAAGCAGCTATTGGGGGAAAATTCACTTTGTATTAGTGTAAATCCCTCTGTTATATAGCGCTCTGGTGTGTGCTGGCATACTCTCTCTCTGTCTCCCCAAAGGACTTTGTGGGGTCCTGTCCTCAGTCAGAGCATTCCCTGTGTGTGTGTGCGGTGTGCCGGTACGGCTGTGTCGACATGTTTGATGAGGACGCTTATGTGGAGGCGGAGCAGGAGCCGATAAGTGTGATGTCGCCCCCTGCGGGGCCGACACCAGAGTGGATGGATATGTGGAAGGTATTAACAGACAGTGTCAACTCCTTGCATAAAAAGTTCGATGACGTAACAGCTTTGGGACAGCCGGCATCTCAGCCCGCGCCTGCCCAAGCGTCTCAGAGGCCATCAGGTGCTCAAAAACGCCGCTACCTCAGATGGCAGACACAGATGTCGACACGGAGTCTGACTCCAGTGTAGACGAGGATGAGACAAATGTACAATCCACAAGGGCCATCCGATGCATGATTACGGCAATGAAAAATGTGTTGCACATTTCTGACATTAACCCGGTTACCACTAAAAAGGGTATTCTGTTTGGGGAGAAAAAGCAGCCAGTAACTTTTCCCCCATCTGATGAGTTAAATGAATTGTGTGAAGAAGCGTGGTGTTCCCCAGATAAAAAATTAGTGATTTCTAAGAGGTTACTAATGGCGTACCCTTTCCCGCCAACGGACAGGTTGCGTTGGGAAACATCCCCTAGGGTGGACAAGGCGCTCACACGCTTATCAAAAAAGGTGGCACTGCCGTCTCAGGATACGGCCACCTTAAAGGAGCCTGCAGATAGAAAGCAGGAGGCTATCCTGAAGTCTGTGTATACACACTCAGGTACTATACTGAGACCTGCTATTGCTTCAGCATGGATGTGTAGTGCTGCAGCAGCATGGTCTGATTCCCTGTCAGATAACATTGATTCCCTTGACAGGGATACTATTTTGCTAACCATAGAGCATATTAAAGACGTAGTCTTATATATGAGGGATGCACAGAGGGACATTTGCCGGCTGGCATCTAGAATTAATGCAATGTCCATTTCTGCCAGGAGAGTATTATGGACTCGGCAGTGGACAGGTGATGCTGATTCTAAAAGGCACATGGAAGTTTTGCCTTATAAGGGTGAGGAATTGTTTGGGGACGGTCTCTCGGACCTCGTATCCACAGCAACAGCTGGGAAGTCGACTTTTTTACCTCAGGTTCCCTCACAGCCTAAGAAAGCACCGTATTATCAAGTACAGTCCTTTCGGCCTCAGAAAGGCAAGCGGGTCAGAGGCGCGTCCTTTCTGCCCAGAGGCAGGGGTAGAGGGAAAAAGCTGCACAAGACAGCCAGTTCCCAGGAACAAAAATCCTCCCCTGCTTCCACTAAGTCCACCGCATGACGCTGGGGCTCCACAGGTGGAGCCAGGTGCGGTGGGGGCCCGTCTCCGGAACTACAGCGACCAGTGGGTTCGCTCACAGGTGGATCTCTGGGTTCTACAAGTGGTATCTCAGGGATACAAGCTGGAGTTCGAGACGTCTCCCCCTCGCCGTTACCTCAAATCAGCCTTGCCAGCTACTCTCAAGGAAAGGGAGGTAGTACTGGCGGCAATTCACAAGCTGTACCTTCAGCATGTGATAATCAAAGTTCCCCTCCTTCAACAGGGACGGGGTTACTATTCCACAATGTTTGTGGTACCGAAACCAGACGGTTCGGTAAGACCCATTCTAAATTTGAAATCCTTGAACACTTATATAAGGAAGTTCAAGTTCAAAATGGAATCGCTCAGGGCGGTTATTGCAAGCCTGGAAGAGGGGGATTTTATGGTGTCACTGGACATCAAGGATGCTTACCTACATGTCCCCATTTACCCACCTCACCAGGAGTACCTCAGGTTTGTGGTACAGGACTGCCATTACCAATTCCAGACGTTGCCGTTTGGTCTGTCCACGGCACCGAGGGTATTTACCAAGGTAATGGCCGAAATGATGATACTCCTTCGAAAGAAGGGAGTTATAATTATCCCGTACTTGGACGATCTCCTTATAAAGGCAAGGTCCAAGGAGCAGTTGTCGGTCGGAGTAGCACTATCTCAGGAAGTGCTGCAACAGCACGGCTGGATTCTGAATATCCCAAAGTCGCAGCTGGTTCCTACAACGCGTCTGCTGTTCTTGGGCATGATTCTGGACACAGAACAGAAGAAGGTGTTTCTCCCGGAGGAGAAGGCCAAGGAGTTGTCATCTCTGGTCAGAGACCTCCTGAAACCAAAAAACAGATGTCGGTGCATCACTGCACGCGAGTCCTGGGAAAGATGGTAGCTTCTTATGAAGCAATTCCCTTCGGCAGGATCCATGCGAGGATCTTTCAGTGGGATCTGTTAGACAAGTGGTCCGGATCGCATCTTCAGATGCATCGACTGAACACCCTGTCCCCGAGGGCCAGGGTGTCTCTGCTGTGGTGGCTGCAGAGTGCTCATCTTCTCGAGGGCCGCAGATTCGGCATTCAGGACTGGGTCCTGGTGACCACGGATGCAAGCCTCCGAGGTTGGGGGGCAGTCACTCAGGGAAGAAACTTCCAAGGACAATGGTCTAGTCAGGAGACTTCCCTACACATAAATATTCTGGAACTAAGGGCCATTTACAATGCCCTAAGTCAAGCAGAACCCCTGCTTCAAAACCAGCCGGTGCTGATTCAGTCAGACAACATCACGGCTGTCGCCCATGTAAACCGACAGGGCGGCACAAGAAGCAGGATGGCGATGGCAGAAGCCACAAGGATTCTCCGATGGGCGGAGAATCACGTGCTAGCACTGTCAGCAGTGTTCATTCCGGGAGTGGACAACTGGGAAGCAGACTTCCTCAGCAGGCACGACCTCCACCCGGGAGAGTGGGGACTTCATCCAGAAGTATTCCAGCTGATTGTAAATCGTTGGGAAAGGCCACAGGTGGACATGATGGCGTCCCGCCTCAACAAAAAGCTAAAAAAATATTGCGCCATGTCAAGGGATCCTCAGGCGATAGCTGTGGACGCTCTAGTGACACCGTGGGTGTACCAGTCGGTTTATGTGTTCCCTCCTCCCTCCTTCCTCTTCCGACAGGACCTGCTACAGCAGGGGCCCTGTCTGTTCCAAGACTTACCGCTGCTGCGTTTGATGGCATGGCGGTTGAACGCCGGATCCTAATGGAAAAGGGCATTCCGGTTGAAGTCATTCCTACGCTGATAAAAGCTAGGAAGGATGTGACAGCAAAACATTATCACCGCATATGGCGAAAATATGTTGCTTGGTGTGAGGCCATGAAGGCCCCAACAGAGGAATTTCAGCTGGGTCGATTTCTGCACTTCCTACAGTCAGGACTGACTATGGGCCTAAAATTGGGATCCATTAAAGTCCAGATTTCGGCCCTGTCTATTTTCTTTCAAAAAGAACTGGCTTCACTGCCTGAAGTTCAGACGTTTGTTAAGGGAGTGCTGCATATTCAGCCCCCTTTTGTGCCTCCAGTGGCACCTTGGGATCTCAACGTAGTGTTGGATTTCCTAAAATCACATTGGTTTGAGCCACTTCAGACCGTGGAGTTGAAGTATCTCACGTGGAAGGTAGTCATGCTGTTGGCCTTGGCCTCAGCTAGGCGTGTGTCAGAATTGGCGGCTTTGTCCTGTAAAAGCCCATATCTGATTTTCCATATGGACAGGGCAGAATTGAGGACTCGTCCCCAATTTCTCCCAAAGGTGGTATCAGCGTTTCATTTGAACCAACCTATTGTGGTGCCTGCGGCTACTCGGGACTTGGAGGATACCAAGTTGCTGGACGTAGTCCGGGCCCTGAAAATCTATGTTTCCAGGACGGCTAGAGTCAGAAAAACTGACTCGCTGTTTATCCTGCATGCACCCAACAAGCTGGGTGCTCCTGCTTCAAAGCAGACTATTGCTTGCTGGATCTGTAGCACGATTCAACTTGCACATTTTGCGGCTGGACTGCCGTATCCTAAATCAGTAAAAGCCCATTCCACGAGGAAGGTGGGCTCTTCTTGGGCAGCTGCCCGAGGGGTCTCGGCTTTACAACTTTGCCGAGCTGCTACTTGGTCGGGATCAAACACTTTTGCAAAATTCTACTAGTTTGATACCCTGGCTGAGGAGGACCTTGAGTTTGCTCATTCTGTGCTGCAGAGTCATCCGCACTCTCCCGCCCATTTGGGAGCTTTGGTATAATCCCCATGGTCCTTACGGAGTACCCAGCATCCACTAGGACGTCAGAGAAAATAAGAATTTACTCACCGGTAATTCTATTTCTCGTAGTCCGTAGTGGATTCTGGGAGCCCGTCCCAAGTGCGGACTTTCTGCAATACTTGTATATAGTTATTGCTTAACTATAGGGTTATTGTTCTGAGCCATCTGTTGAATGAGGCTCAGTTGTTGTTCATACTGTTAACTGGGTATAGTTATCACAAGTTGTACGGTGTGATTGGTGTGGCTGGTATGAGTCTTACCCTGGATTCCAAATCCTTTCCTAGTAATGTCAGCTCTTCCGGGCACAGTTTCCCTAACTGAGGTCTGGAGGAGGGGCATAGAGGGAGGAGCCAGTGCACACCAGATATAGTACCTAATCTTTCTTTTAGAGTGCCCAGTCTCCTGCGGAGCCCATCTATTCCCCATGGTCCTTACGGAGTACCCAGCATCCACTACGGACTACGAGAAATAGAATTACCGGTGAGTAAATTCTTATTTTATTTAATCTATTATTGCTCATGTATATTACTATTTCATGATATTTAAGACATTCAAGCATGTTAAAAGAATCTGTTAGGTAAGATAATGCAAACCAGTATATGGACATACTATTTGCTGCACAGCCGAAAGGCCCATACACCCTAGATGAGAAAATAAAAGCTATCACTCTGAAGGGCTATTCTGAGCCAGATCTTTAACAATCTTGTATAGTGTGTACACGCAATGTCATTAACGATGCGCACTCCCGTGCATCGTTAACTGCCCCCTCCCTCGTCTGAACATGTACAGACGAGGGAGGTCCTCGTTAACAACAGCCATGCTGCAGCATGGGCGTCGTTCCCCCCGCTGTCTCTCCCTTCCCTGCTGGCATCAGCGTTGGCGGGGGCTCGGTTAGTGTGTATGGACTTTAAGCCAGAATTGACAGCAATAGGTGGCACTTGATATGCTGGCTGTCGGGATCCTGGCGCTCAGCATACCGGCGCTGGGATCCTGACAGCCGGCATACTGACAACTATTTTCTCTCTTGGGGTGTCCACGACACCCCTGGAGGGAGAATAAATAGCGCGGCGTGCGTAGGTGCCTGCAGCATGGCGAGCGCAGCTAGCCCGCAAGGGGCTCTTTTGCGCTCGCCCCGCTGCCGGTTTACCAGTGGTCGGGATCCTGGCGCCGGTATGCTGGGCACCGGGATCCCAAGCGCCGGCATACCTTAGTAGACCCGACAGCAATGGCTTCCAACATCGCAGCTGCAAATTGTGTTCTCTTTTTTTTTTAAAAACTATTAAAACTGCATTCGCAAAGTTGCAACTGTTTAAAAGAGGCTTGTGTACAGATGTGTCCTCCTACATCCTTGCTGCAGTCACGTTAAACAGCCCTTCTAGTCACGCCATGCGTCTTTCTTTATCTGTTTTAAATGCGTCTAAGTAGAATTGCTATGCGACTAGGATGCACAAGCAGCTTATGCTGATTAAAACCACTTAACTGACGATTTTTACCTTCAAAAGCGTTAACAACATTGTTTTTTAAAAGTTGAAAAAGTATTTTTTTTAAATATTTAAACATTATATTGTGCACATCTGCAGAACGGATCTCCTCGTCAAAAACGGGGGGACAGGGTGGGAAGGCGCAGTTGCATGAAATCTGACCATGCCAGTTAAGTGGTTAAAATTAAATACGGCATGTCTATATTTTGTGTGTGACTGCAGTTGTATCTGCCTACGAAATGCTATGCACAGACACATACAGAATATAGGCCCTCATTCCGAGTTGTTCGCTCGCTAGCAGATTTTAGCAGCATTGCACACGCTAGGCCGCCGCCCTCTGGGAGTGTATCTTAGCTTAGCAGAATTGCGAATAGAAATTTCTTAGCAGTTTCTGAGTAGCTCGAGACTTACTCCTACACTGCGATCAGCTCAGCCCGTTTCGTTCCTGGTTTGACGTCACAAACAAGCCCTGCATTCGGCCAGCCACTCCCCCATTTCTTCAGCCACTCCTGCGTTTTATCCTGGCACGCCTGCGTTTTTCCGCACACTCCCAGAAAACGGTCAGTTTCCGCCCAGAAACACCCACTTCCTGTCAATCACACTCCGATCACTTCAACGATAAAAGTTCTTCGGACGTGAGTAAATCTACTAAGTTTTGTGCTAAAATACTTAGCGCATGCGCACTGCGTACCATGCGCATGCGCATTTTTGCCTTAATCGCTCTGTTGCGAAAATCTGCAACGAGCGAACAACTCAGAATGACCCCCATAGTCATGGCGCATATTATTATAATCAGAATAAGCTGATTGTGCATCCTAGTCACATAGCGATGCGAATAAGATGCATTTTTTAGCAAAAAAAAAAGACACCGGCATCACCTGCTGCATGGCGCATTAAAGCAAGATGTATGAGGACACGTGTGTACCTGTCTGTGACCTATTCACCCAGTTACTGCCAGGCACACATCACAAACACGCCATGCTTTTAAGCATTTTAGTTTCTTGTTTATTAATCATGCAATCGCTAATAGTCCTCAATAGGACTGTAAAACCCTCTTTTAATACAGCAGCTAAAACTCTCCATTCCATGTATATATTTAAAAAAACCCATGTATATAAAAGTGTATTCATGTACAAGCAACAAAGAAGGCACCTATCAGTGTCAGTGGTGTACTACCAATCAGCCAATCACAGCGTCTTGCTGGTGTTAATGTATTGAGCAGTGTAAACTGGCTGAGGAAACCAGGAGCTGGTATGTCATTAAGCATTTCTCTGTAACGTATGCTGCATACAGTGTTTTTATAAATAGATGATCATTTTCTTGGCCAAAAAGCTATACTTATTGGGGGTAATTCAGATCTGATCCCAGCAGCAAATTTGTTAGCTAATGGGCAAAACCATGTGCACTGCAGGTGGGGCAGATATAACGTGCAGAGAGTTAGATTTGAGTGGGTTATATTGTTTCTGTGCAGGGTAAATACTGGCTGCTTTATTTTTACACTGCAGTTTAGATTTCAGTTTGACCACACCACACCCAAATCTAATAAGCCCTACACACTGGGCGATATGAGTGAAAGATATGAACGATCTTATTCATTAATGAACGAGATACCGTTCATATCTTTCAGTGTGGAGGCACCAGCGATGAAAGATGCGCGGCCCCGCGCTCGTTTATCGCTGGTGCCCCGTCGGCTGTGCATGCAGGCCAATATGGACGATCTCGTCCATATTTGCCTGCACTGCTATGGAACCGGGTGACGGGGGGAGTGAAGGAACTTCACTGCCCCCCCCCCCCCCCCCCCCCCGCCGCCGGGTCGGCCGTATCCGCATGCCGGGCAGCTCGGCGGCGGATCGCGCAATGTATAGGGCCCATAACTCTCTCTCTGCACGTGTTACACCTGCCCCCCCTGCAGTGCACATGGTTTTGCCCATTAGCTAACAAATTTGCTGCTGCGATCAGATCTGAATTAGGCCCATTGTGCAAATAAGGATCTTATGTACTTCCTAAAGCTCATGAATAGTACCCTCAGAGATCCGACCTTAGTCGTATCAAAATGCGATTTTGATAAAACTATTAGGCAGCCCTAATGTTCTTCTAAATTAGCATTCTTGAATTCTAATGAATAAGTTTTAATGAGTTTGGTTTAGCTGCAAAGGCTGTACCATTTATAATTGGTATGTGCTTTGTGCGGATCTAATTGAAAGGAAATGTAAAACACTATTTTGAGGGGGTAACTTCTGACGTATAATTAGTTACATTGTAGACATTTGAGGCAATATAAATAATTTCACAGTGCTATGATAAGAAGTAAGCTGTATTTATATTGTAGGAATGAAATATTGTTGTCATAGTTCTAGGACTGATGGCATGTTTGGGCTAAGCACACATATCTTAGCCTTGGATATATTTTAGGATACCTGTTTAAGATTGAAGTGTACATTGTACTTTTACTTCTCCACAGGAAAGCTTTACAAACAGTGGACATAATTAGATAAGCCTCTTTTATTGTTTTCCTGTATGTACACAATTTTATACCCCTTTAAGTGCCAAACAAATGTGAAAGTATAAATGACGTGTGTGTGTGTGTGTGTGTGTGTGTGTGTGTGTGTGTGTGTGTGCGTGCGCGCGCGCTGTGTACCAACTCGTCGTCATGTTCTTCAAACCATTCCTGGACATTTTTTGCAGTGTGGTAGTACACATTATTCACTGCCATCTGGGAATGCCGTTGCCATGAAGTGGCCTGCAACAGTGTTTAGCTATCTGGTACAAGTCAATTTAACATACATATGAATGCCAGGACCCAAGGTTTGCCCAGGACACAAACTGCATCTGCCAATTGGCCTTATTTCCTGAGTGCATCCTGGTGCCACCTCTTCCCCAGATAAATTATGCCCATGCACCCGATTGTTCACATGATGTAAAAGAAAATGTGATTGATCAGATTAGGCCACCCTCTTCCATTTCTCAGTTGTCCAGTTCTGACATTCATGTGCTCATTGTTTGAGCTTTCGCCATTGGACAGGGGTTTGCATGGCCATTCTGACTGTTCCATACACAGCAAGATGTGATGCACTGTGTGTTCTGACACCTTTTTATCACAGCCAGAATTACCTTTATCAGCAACTTGTTCTACAGTAGCTCCTCTGTGGTATTGGACCAGGCAGGCTAGTCTCTGATCCCCATGCGTGTCAATGAGCCTTGCGTACCAATGGCCCTGTTGCTGGTTCAGCGGTTTTCCTTCCTTGGACGACGTTTAGAAGGGACTAACTACTACATCCTGGGAACACCCTGCAAGACCTGTTATTTTGGAGATGCCCTTACCCAATTGTCTAGCCATCACATTGTGACCCGTTTCATAGTCGCTCAGATCCTCACTTGCCCGTTTTTTTTTTGCTTTCAGCACATTAACTTCAAGAACTGAGTGTTCACTTGTTGCCTAGTACAGCTCACCCCCTGACAAGTGCCACAGTAAGGAGATAATCACTGTTATTCACTTTACCTGTCGGTGCCTTTAATGTTATGGCTGACCGTTGTATATATGTATGTGTGTGTATGTGTATGTCTATATAATAGATTATAACGTTTTTATTCCACAGTGAAGATGTCTTTGTCTTAAGGGCCCCATACACTACAACGATATGTCTGAGGCTGAAGTCGGAGGCGATTTCCCTTGAACTTTCCCGGGAGCTTCCCGGGAGTGGTTCCATACGATTTAGTACATTTTGCATGCGATATATCGTATGCGATCCCAGCCATGCCTGCGGAACCGACGTATCACGAGTGCAGCACTAACGATCTAGGGGAGCCGATCCAAACCACACGGGAACTCGGATCGGATCGGAAACACCTCCAAAATGCCCGATTTCACCTAATATGCCTGAATGCACGAAATTGGATGAAATCGGGCATTATCGTTCTAGTGTATGGGGCCCTTAAGAATAGCAATGTACATTTATTAGGACTGATAGGAAATTGTATTCCCAATTTCTCTGACGTCCTAGTGGATGCTGGGAACTCCGTAAGGACCATGGGGAATAGCGGCTCCGCAGGAGACTGGGCACAACTAAAGAAAGATTTAGGACTACCTGGTGTGCACTGGCTCCTCCCCCTATGACCCTCCTCCAGACCTCAGTTAGAATCTTGTGCCCGGCTGAGCTGGATGCACACTAGGGGCTCTCCTGAGCTCCTAGAAAAGAAAGTATATTTTAGGTTTTTTATTTTCAGTGAGATCTGCTGGCAACAGACTCACTGCTACGAGGGACTAAGGGGAGAAGAAGCGAACCTACCTGACTGGAGATAGTTTGGGCTTCTTAGGCTACTGGACACCATTAGCTCCAGAGGGATCGCACACAGGACCCGACCTCGATCGTTCGGTCCCGGAGCTGCGCCGCCATCCCCCTTACAGAGCCAGAAGCACGAAGATGGTCCTGAAAATCGGCGGCAGAAGACTTCGGTCTTCAACAAGGTAGCGCACAGCACTGCAGCTGTGCGCCATTGCTCCTCATGCACACCTCACACTCCGGTCACTGATGGGTGCAGGGCGCTGGGTGGGGGGGGCGCCCTGAGCAGCAATATTAACACCTTGGCTGGCAAATTAATCACAATATATAGTCCTAGAGGCTATATATGTGAAAAATACCCCTGCCAGAGATCCATAAAAAGCGGGAGAAAGTCCGCCGAAAAAGGGGCGGGGCTATCTCCCTCAGCACACTGGCGCCATTTTCTCTTCACAGTGCAGCTGGAAGACTGCTCCCCAGGCTCTCCCCTGTAGTTTTCAAGCTCAAAGGGTTAAAAAGAGAGGGGGGGCACTAAATTTAGGCGCAAATCTGTGTATTATAGCAGCTATAAGGGAAAAATCACTGTGGGTAGTGTAAATCCCTGCATTATATAGCGCTCTGGTGTGTGCTGGTATACTCTCTCTCTGTCTCCCCAAAGGACTTTGTGGGGTCCTGTCCTCAGTCAGAGCATTCCCTGTGTGTGTGCGGTGTGTCGGTACGGCTGTGTCGACATGTTTGATGAGGAGACTTATGTGGAGGCGGAGCAGATGCCGATAAATGTGATGTCGCCCCCTGTGGGGCCGACACCAGAGTGGATGGATAGGTGGAAGGTATTAACCGACAGTGTCAACTCCTTACATAAAAGGCTGGATGACGTAACAGCTGTGGGACAGCCGGCTTCTCAGCCCGCGCCTGCCCAGGCGTCTTAAAGGCCATCAGGGGCTCAAAAACGCCCGCTACCTCAGATGGCAGACACAGATGTCGACACGGAGTCTGACTCCAGTGTCGACGAGGTTGAGACATATACACAATCCACTAGGAACATCCGTTGCATGATCTCGGCAATGAAAAATGTGTTACACATTTCTGACATTAACCCAGGTACCAAAAAAAAAAAAAAAAAAGGGGTTTTATGTTTGGGGAGAAAAAGCAGACAGTGTTTTGTTCCCCCATCAGATGAGTGAATGAAGTGTGTGAAGAAGCGTGGGTTCCCCCGATAAGAAACTGGTAATTTCTAAAAAGTTACTGATGGCGTACCTTTTCCCGCCAGAGGATAGGTCACGTTGGGAGATATCCCCTAGGGTGGATAAGGCGCTCACACGTTTGTCAAAAAAGGTGGCACTGCCGTCTTAGAATACGGCCACTTTGAAGGAACCTGCTGATAAAAAGCAGGAGGCTATCCTGAAGTCTCTATATACACACTCAGGTACTATACTGAGACCTACAATTGCCTCAGCATGGATAGTGCTGCTGCAGCATGGTCTATTACCCTGTCAGGACAGGGATACTATTTGCTAACCATAGAGCATATTAAAGATGTCGTCTTATATATGAGGGATGCACAGAGGGATATTTGCCGGCTGGCATCCAGAATTATTGCAATGTCCATTCTGCCAGGAGGGTATTAGGGACCCGGCAGTGGACAGGCGATGCTGACTTTAGAAGGCACATGAAGATTCTGCCTTATAAGGGTGAGGTATTGTTTGGGGATGGTCTCTGGGACCTCGTATCCACAGCAACAGCTGGGAAGGAAAAAATTTACCTCAAGTTTTCCTCACAGCCTAAGAAAGCACCGTATTATAAGGTACAGTCCTTTCGGCTTCAGAACAGCAAGCGGGTTAAAGGCGCTTCCTTTCTGCACAGAGACAAGGGAAGAGGGAAAAAGCCTCACCAGACAGCCAGTTCCCAGGATCAAGAAATCTTCCCCCGCTTCCTCGGAGTCCACCGCATGATGCTGGGGCTCCACAGGTGGAGCCAGGTGCGGTGGGGGTGCGTCTCGGGAACTTCAGCGACCAGTGGGCTCGCTCACAGGTGGATCCCTGGGTTCTCGTACGTGAACTTAATGAGGAGACCGCACCGGTTGTAATAAATGAATAATGAAGTAATAAGATAGTTATCTCCCAAAAGAAGCCAACTTACTAATATGCAGGAAAGTCCTGTATTTAAAGTATCCCACACATGTTAGCAAAACAAAGTTGCCTATTTTATGTGCTGTGGGTTTACTGTTGGCGGTGCTCCCCTAGAGCCTGAATATTATACATTAATACCAAGAGAAGAAACAGATGACTCTGTTTGGGAAGCACTCTTACTCAGGAAGATAGATATATTGTACCTCAGTACACTGAAAAGATTTGAATAAATCAAATTAAATTCCGTGTTTTTTAGAGTTAGCGAAGTTCCTTCTGAGAATGAATAATAGCTATGCGAATTTATATGGAATATAAACTTATCCTATTGTTAAATACTGGATAAGTAATTAATAGTAGTGAACTGATGTTTGCTGTATATTAATTATGTGCTGAGGAAGGGTCCTCCCTTCTACCATTAATGACTGCGAAAACTTTATATATGAACCCTCATTCAGTCTGCATGTATCACATGGGAAAAAGTGGTAGACGCAGGGAATTAAATCTTTGGTTCATTCCGATTCCAAAAAAGCTTTTCCCCATACTTTGTGGGTGATCACAATTAAGTGCCCTCGAGGGTTGGTATGTGTCTATATGGACAGATTATCTTGCAGCACCAAGATGTTCCCAGGTAGTCTCCTATCCTGGTACTGGTCCGGCCTTCCAATGCTTGGCTTCCAAGTTCGGAAGGATTTGGGCTTATCCAAAGGAGTATGGCCGCAAGATAGTCCTTATGACATCCCTCCACCTATTGGGCTTGTCTTAATAGGATATTGGTAAATGATGTTCCTCATATATGAAGGAGGACTCAATAATTCAGTATTCGGAGCAAGCCAAAAATTTTTTTGGTGGTACTTTCTGTGTGTTTGGGGCAGGTAGTGTTATAACAGATAAGACCAATTTGCTGTCACCGTTTCTCACCTCTGCTTTTCATCCATCATACCATTAGGCATAGGGTGGAGAATGAGAGAGTGAGACACAAGCATAAGGTCTGAAGAAAGAAGATCAGAGCAGTCTGGGTGCTGTGCCTACTTGTAAGATTCTGTTGCAATGCCTTGCAGAACCTATACTTTGGTAGGTCCACAACAGACGACACACTCTTTGAGAAAATGTGCTAAGGATTGACAGTTTTAGTTAAGGCCGTGAGTCTATAGTGTATCAATATACTATGACATATAACTCTCATTAAACGTTAAGAGCAGCCAATTTTCTGTCACCAAGTGCTGCACAGATTCAAATAACACCTGCATCTGTTTCTGATTGTATCACACAGAAAGATACACTTTTGCAGACAGTCTATCCCTGGGTTCTGCAAGTAGTATCACAGGGATACAAGCTGGAGTTTCGGGGCGACTCCCCCTCGCCGTTACCTCAAATCAGCCTTGCTTGCTGCCCTCGTGGAGAGGTAGTACTGGCGGCAATTCACAAGCTGTACTTTCAGCAGGTGATAATCACGGTACCCCTCCTTCAACAAGGCCGGGGTTACTATTCCACAATGTTGTGGTACCGAAACCAGACGGTTCGGTGAGACCCATTCTAAAATTGAAATCCTTGAACACTTATATACAAAGGTTCAAGTTCAAAATGGAATCGCTCAGGGTGGTTATTGCAAGCCTGGACGAAGGGGACTACATGGTATCACTGGACATCAAGGATGCTTACCTGCATGTCCCCATTTACCCTCCTCACCAGGAGTACCTCAAAATTGTGGTACAGGACTGTCATTACCAATTCCAGACGTTGCCGTTGGTCTGTCCCCGGCACCGAGGGTATTTACCAAGGTAATGGCCGAAATGATGTTACTCCTTCAAAAAAAGGGAGTTATACTTATCCCGTACTTGGACGATCTCCTTATAAAGGCGAGGTCCAGGGAGCAGTTGTTCGTCGGAGTAGCACTATCTCGGGAAGTGCTACAACAGCACGGCTGGATTCTGAATAGTCCAAAGTCGCAGCTGGTTCCTACGACGCGTCTACTGTTCCTGGGTATGGTTCTGGACACAGAACAGGAAAAAGGGTTTCTCCCGGAGGAGAAGGCCAAGGAGTTGTCATCTCTAGTCAGAGACCTCCTAATAGAAATACAGGTGTCGGTGCATCAATGCACACGAGTCCTGGGAAAGATGGTAACTTCTTACGAAGAAATTCCATTGGGTAGGTTCCATGCAAGGATCTTCCAGTGGGATCTGTTGGACAAGTGGTCCGGGTCGCATCTTCAGATGCATCGGCTGATAACCCTGTCTCCATGGGCCAGGGTGTCGCTGTTGTGGTGGCTGCAGAGTGCTCATCTTCTAGAGGGCCGCAGATTCGGCATACAGGACTGGGTCCTGGTGACCACAGATGCCAGCCTTCGAGGCTGGGGGGGCAGTCACACAGGGAAGAAACTTCCAAGGACTATGGTCAAGTCAGGAGACTTCCCTACACATAAATATTCTGGGACTAAGGGCCATTCACAATGCCCTAAGTCAGGCTAGACCCCTGCTTCAACACCAGCCGGTGCTGATCCAGTCAGACAACATCACGGCGGTCGCCCATGTAAACCAGCAGGGCGGCACAAGAAGCAGGATGGTGATGGCAGAAGCCACAAGGATTTTCCGATGGGCGGAAAATCATGTATTAGCACTGTCAGCAGTGTTCATTCCCGGAGTGGACAACTGGGAAGCAGACTTTCTCAGCAGGCACGACCTCCACCCGGGAGAGTGGGGACTTCATCCAGAAGTCTTCAAAATGATTGTACACCATTGGGAAAGGCCACAGGTGGACATGATGGCGTCCCGCCTCAGCAAAAAGCTAAAAAGATATTGCGCCAGGTCAAGGGACCTTCAGGCGATAGCTGTAGACGCTCTGGTAACACCGAGGGTGTACCAGTCGGTGTATGTGTTCCTTCCTTTGCCTCTCATACCCAGGGTATTGAGAATACTAAGAAGGAGAGGAGTAAGAACTATACTCGTGGTTCCAGATTGGCCAAGAAGAGCTTGGTACCCGGAACTTCAAGAAATGATCTCAGAGGACCCATGGCCTCTGCCGCTCAGACAGGACCTGCTACAGCAGGGGCCCTGCCTGTTCCAAGATTTACCACGGCTGTGTTGGACGGCATGGCGGTTGAACACCGGATCCTAAAGGAAAAGGCATTCCGGAGAAAGTCATTCCTACGCTGATTAAGGCTAGGAAAGATGTGACCGCAAAATATTATCACCACATATGGCAAAAATATGTTGCTTGGTGTGAAGCCAGGAAGGCCCCAACGGAGGAAATTCAACTGGGTCGATTTCTGCACTTCCTACAGTCAGGAGTGACTACGGGCCTAAAATTGGGTTACGTTAAGGTCCAGATTTCGGCTCTGTACATTTTCTTCCAAAAAGAACTGGCTTCACTGCCTGAAGTTCAGACTTTGGTTAAGGGAGTGCTGCATATTCAGCCCCCGTTTGTGCCTCTAGTGGCACCGTGGGATCTCAACGTGGTGTTGGATTTCCTGAAGCCGCATTGGGTTGAGCCACTTAAATCCGTAGAGCTAAAATACCTCACGTGGAAAGTGGTCATGCTGTTTGCCTTGGCGTCGGCCAGTCGTGTATCAGAATTGGCGGTTTTGTCATGCAAAAGCCCTTATCTGATTTTCATATGGATAGGGCGGAATTGAGGACTCGTTCCCAATTCCTTCCTAAGGTGGTATCAGCTTTTCATGTGAACCAACCTATTGTGGTGCCTGCGGCTACGTGGGACTTGGAGGACTCCAAGTTACTGGACGTAGTCAGGGCCTGGAAAATATATGTTTCCAGGACGGCTGGAGTCAGGAAAACTGACTCGCTATTTATCCTGTATGCACCCAACACGCTGGGTGCTCCTGCTTCTAAGCAGACTATTGCTCGCTGGATCTGTAGCACGATTCAACTTGCACATTCTGCGGCTGGACTGCCGCACCCTAAATCTGTAAAAGCCCATTCCACGAGGAAAGGGGCTCTTCTTGGGCGGCTGCCCGAGGGGTCTCGGCTTTACAACTTTGCCGAGCTGTTACTTGGTCGGGTTCAAACATTTTTGCAAAAGTATACAAGTTTGATACCCTGGCTGAGGAGGACCTTGAGTTTGCTCATTCGGTGCTGCAGAGTCATCCGCACTCTCCCGCCTGTTTGGGAGCTTTGGTATAATCCCCATGGTCCTTACGGAGTTCCCAGCATCCACTAGGACGTCAGAGAAAATAAGATTTTACTCACCGGTAAATCTATTTCTCGTAGTCCGTAGTGGATGCTGGGCGCCCGTCCCAAGTGCGGATTGTCTGCAATACTTGTATATAGTTATTGTTTAACTAAAGGGTTATTGTTGAGCCATCTGTTGAGAGGCTCAGTTATTATTCATACTGTTAACTGGGTATAGTATCACGAGTTATACGGTGTGATTGGTGTGGCTGGTATGAGTCTTACCCTGGATTCAAAATCCTTCCTTATTGTGTCAGCTCTTCCGGGCACAGTATCCTAACTGAGGTCTGGAGGAGGGTCATAGGGGGAGGAGCCAGTGCACACCAGGTAGTCCTAAAGCTTTCTTTAGTTGTGCCCAGTCTCCTGCAGAGCCGCTATTCCCCATGGTCCTTACGGAGTTTCCAGCATCCACTACGGACTACGAGAAATAGATTTACCGGTGAGTAAAATCTTATTTTAAGTCTTTTTATGTTATATGTCTGGTAATATGTAGTACAAATTTGTAACTGATCAACTCACTGACAGAGATTATCTATGAACGGCATTCCTGTGTTGTCTCTTACTGTACGCACTATTCTGTGGAGTCTATTAAGCAGAACAAATCTCTACACATTTCATAAACTTACCAGATTGTTTATTTGCTGCATATAATGTTATGAGTTAAGGCTAATTGTCTATATCCTTTTGTCTCCAGGCCAGCCTTTCCATATGGGGATGGGGAAGTCTCGGCGGCGTTCTCTTCCTGATCACGTTTGGACCTTTTGCTATAATTTATTTAGCCTTTTACATCCTCTGCTTTGTGGGTGGGTAAGTACTCTCACTTGCACATGCCAGCAGATAAAGATGAACATAAATGCTAATGACTGTCTATGGAAGACTGTATGCTCGGTGACTCTTGGTGGTTACTTGGATTTTACCATGGTTATGTGTGAGCTATATGTATAGTTTTATTTACTCCACACAGTCTGCTAAAAAGTCACATTTTAAAAGAATGGTCAACAAAAAATATATTTTTACATTGATTTCGGTATTTAGGGGGTAATTCCAAGTTGATCGCAGAAGGATTTTTGTTAGCAATTGGGCAAAACCATGTGCACTGCAGGGTAGGCAGATTTAACGTGCAGAGAGAGTTAGATTTGGGTGTGGTGTGTCAATCTGCAATCTAATTTGCAGTGTAAAAATAAAGCAGCCAGTATTTACCCTGCACAGAAATAAAATAACCCACCCAAATCTAACTCTCTTTGCAAATGTTATATCTGCCTCCCCTGCAGTGCACATGGTTTTGCCCAACTGCTAACAAAAATCCTGCTGCGATCAACTTGGAATTACCCCCTTAGTGAGGTGATTTGCATATCCTATGTATTGCCAAATAGTGGAGGATACCAGATGCACCCTACAACTAACTCTCACCTCAGTTTTTTCCTATACTTTTACCAAATGGATACTATGCTTTAGATATAGCAAATCCACAATCATAACACTGATAGCGGTTTTTTTTTTTTTCCTTTACCCCAATTGCTTACCAGCTGGAATTATTTTAGCACATACAGTACTCAAGGGGCGATTCAATTGTTATGCCAGCGGTGCTAATTAATGGGTTCCCGATGGAGCAATTCAATTGTTGCTCCATTTCTGCACGAGTGCCGCCAGAGCAAACATTTCTGCTCGCAGCCTCCTGAGGTAAGAAGCAGAAATGTGCGAAAAGTGTCACAATTTGGCACCCAAACAGCACTTTTTCGCGTCATGGCCAGTACTTAATTTGTGTTCAGCTGCTTTACACAGCTAAACCTAATCTATTTGGGTGCAACAAGCACGATAGTTAAGGGTCCCCTGGAACAATTGAATTGCTCTGTCTGCACTCATTAATTATCGTAGCTATTAAAAAAATTGATTTGCACCCCACAGTATCCGATCTTGAAAAGTATAACCTAGCATCCATTGTGAACAAATACTGTTTTCATTTGGGTATGGCAGGGAAAGAATTGACAGCCTTTAAAATGAATACCCAGTGAGATCAATGTGGGCTTTTATGCAAACAGCTCCTACTATTTGAAATACCGGCTGTTGGGATGCCAGCGGTCACATGACTGACCGCGGTATCTCGACAATGAGAATCCCAACACCAGGCAGGGGTAAGTATTTTACCCCTTTCCTGCCCCATACCCTAACCCTAACCTTTGAGGAGTGGGGAGGCTGGGGCTAATCCGTGTGGGGGGTGATGGCTAGAACTAACCCACCCCAGTGGCTAACCCTAACTCCCCCAGTTCCTAACCCTAAACCTACCCCCCTCCATCCCCACCCCACCCTGGGCCCTAACTTTCAGCATCCCAGCGGTCAGTGTTTTCCTGTGCCGGTGTCCTGAATGATGTCGGGATTCTGGCATCAGTCACATGACTCCTGGCATACAGACCGCCGCCGGGATGCAGAACGCATCCCTTTTGCACAATCCATTCTACTTTCCTGTTTTATGGAACTTTTTTATTTTTTTATTACATAACTAAAAAGAGACAAAAGATACAAATGAATTGCCCCAAACCTATTACTTTCTGCTTAGTGTGTAGCAGGGCTAATTGCTTAAATAGAAATAGGATTGTGTGAGCAGTTTTTACAGGCCATTTCTATTACACTGTCTACTCTAATTAAGAGGCATAGCCGTATCTCCAGCCTACATAATTGTAGACGATAAAGCTTCATTTATATAGCACTGAAGTCTCATGATTATCTTTGACTAATCTCATGTGGCTTTTGTATAATTTTTTTTTTTACTGCTTAGTGTTTTGGCATTTGACAGATAATCATATGCTGTTCTATTAAATTAACCATTTGCTGTTCTGCTTGCTTTCTTTCTCTTTCTTTCTTTTTCTTTCTCTCTCTCTCTCTGTTGTAAAATCTAGTTACCCATTATTTGGCGATGATCAGAGTACTTCTCTGTAGCCTGCAGACATCACTGTCTATATAATTACCCATATAGTGGCCATTAAATGAATGAGAATATCTTCTGCGGGCGCAGCTATGCAAACAATTGGCTATCCGTGAACTAGAGAGAATTTCAGTATTGGTGCGCAATAAAAGTCCCCCGCAATGCAGCTATAGTTGTATATAAGAGTAAGCATCCAATTTACTAAGAAATAATCAACAGAACAAAAGGTATATATACAAAACTTGAGCGCTAGGAGGAAATACCACATCCAACCCTGTATCGTGATGGTTCATACAACAACCCGTCAAAATTAAAAAACTTTACTTTTTTATATAGGGCTTCTCTTTGTTCATGAGTCTCCACAAAATTACATAAAATATTCATAAAAATATTGAATTTTAATTCAAGATGTCCACTTACAAACAAATATTGGTATCCGCGTATTAGTTGGTCCACAATGGCAACGCAGCATATATCTGATGCATCGATCCAAATAGCAGAAAGCAGCTTTTCATAGAGATTCCAGAAGGATGTAGAGGATACCATAAAAAATAAAAATACAAACGAATAGTGCAAATATGTAAAATAAAGATTAATTTAATATAGATGTGCCCTTACAAACAGGTGTTAAAAAGCAGCATGAGTAGTTCCACAGTTCAGTTCCAGAGTGTGCCTCTCGGAGTTCCAGAGTGTGCCTCTCGGAGTTCCAGAGTGTGCCTCTCGGAGTTCCAGAGTGTGCCTCTCGGAGTTCCAGAGTGTGCCTCTCGCAGTTCCAGAGTGTGCCTCTCGCAGTTCCAGAGTGTGCCTCTCGCAGTTCCAGAGTGTGCCTCTCGCAGTTTCAGAGTGTGCCTCTGGACGTTTTCCGCTCTGCCGGACAGTCGGATATGCTGCTGGACTCCATCCACTATCCGGAAGTGGGTGATAGTTGGCCCCTTATACCATTTTAGGAATACCAGAAGTGGCTCCCGCTGTTTGCCACTGTGGAACTACTCATGCTGTGTAATCCTAACTCTCCCCTCCCACAGCCTAACCCTAACCCTCTCCGGCATATTTACGCTCGGGATCCTGGCAGTCGGCATTCTGACCGCCGGAATCACGAATGCCGGCATGCCAACTATATCCCGGTACAGCCAGCTTGATTATTCTGTCACCAGTGAGTACTAGATACTGTTGATAGCAATGCATTAGGGTACATGTAGTTTTGTGCCAGTACAGGCTGCACAAAACCGGGACTGTGCAGACGCACATACAGAAACGGCTAAGATTCAAAGATGCCGCCTACAAAGATTTCACAATGAGAATAAGAAACAAATTTCGTGTGCTGTGCATATATTACCTTTACTATAGACATTATTCCAAACTGGACCCCACATTTACTCAGTGGCAATAAATCAAATTTAAACAATGGCCTAAAAAATTCCTAAGACGGTGACATTACTGGGGAAAGCCGCAGGTGACAGCTTCTGCAGGGCTAGGCCTGCCCTTTCATCCCCTCTAACCCGATCCCTTCTGTTCCTTCACCTCCACCTTGTCACTGGCAATCCTAACTTAGTCCCCTCCTTCCACTCAACCCTGCCTGCGCCCTCATTCTACCCTTTTGGAGCTCCATGGGACAGAGGAGCTGGGAAGTTATCTGGAGGGATGATCCTAATGTTAATGTGTAGTGTACTGAAGTGATTTAGTGTAGCATATAGGCAGTGGTGCAAGTAGAAAAAATGTCTTACGGGGTACGGTGTGCGCGCGCCGAAGGCGCGTGCGCAAAAAATGGGTGTGGCCAAATGCCACATGGGGCGTGGTCAATGAAAATGGGGGCGTGATACACATATGGGGGGAGGGGTAGATACACGTATGACCCCAATAGTGCCAGATACACATTGCCCCACAGTGCCAGATATACATTGCCCCACAGTGCCAGATATACATTGCCCCACAGTGCCAGATATACATTGCCCCACAGTGCCAGATACACATTGCCCCACAGTGCCAGATACACATTGCCCCACAGTGCCAGATACACATTGCCCCACAGTGCCAGATACACATTGCCCCACAGTGCCAGATACACATTGCCTCACTGTGCCAGATACACATTGCCTCACTGTGCCAGATACACATTGCCTCACTGTGCCAGATACACATTGCCTCACTGTGCCAGATACACAAATGCCCCCAGAGTGCCAGATACACAAATGCCCCCAGAGTGCCAGATACACAAATGCCCCCAGAGTGCCAGATACACAAATGCCCCCAGAGTGCCAGATACACAAATGCCCCCAGAGTGCCAGATACACAAATGCCCCCAGAGTGCCAGATACACAAATGCCCCCAGAGTGCCAGATACACAAATGCCCCCAGAGTGCCAGATACACAAATGCCCCCAGAGTGCCAGATACACAAATGCCCCCAGAGTGCCAGATACACAAATGCCCCCAGAGTGCCAGATACACAAATGCCCCCAGAGTGCCAGATATCCCCCAGTGCCAGGTATAAATGCCCCCCCCCCCCCCCCCCCCCAGTGCCAGATATCTCCCAGTGCCAGATATCCCCCAGTGCCAGGTATAACTGCCCCCCCCCCGTGCCAGATATCCCCCAGTGCCAGATATCCCCCAGTGCCAGGTATAAATGCCCCCCCCCCCCAGTGCCAGATATCCCCCAGTGCCAGGTATAAATGCCCCCCCCCCCCCCCAGTGCCAGATATCCCCCAGTGCCAGGTATAAATGCCCCCCCCCCCCCCCCCCCCAGTGCCAGATATCCCCCAGTGCCAGGTATAAATGCCCCCCCCCCAGTGCCAGATATCCCCCAGTGCCAGGTATAAATGCCCCCCCCCCCCCCGTGCCAGATATCCCCCAGTGCCAGGTATAAATGCCCCCCCCCCCCCAGTGCCAGATATCCCCCAGTGCCAGGTATAAATGCCCCCCCCCCCCCCCCCCCCCAGTGCCAGATATCCCCCAGTGCCAGGTATAAATGCCCCCCCCCCCCCCCCCCCAGTGCCAGATATCCCCCAGTGCCAGGTATAAATGCCCCCCCCCCCCCCCCCCAGTGCCAGATATCCCCCAGTGCCAGGTATAAATGCCCCCCCCCCCCCCAGTGCCAGATATCCCCCAGTGCCAGGTATAAATGCCCCCCCCCCCCCCCCCAGTGCCAGATATCCCCCAGTGCCAGGTATAAATGCCCCCCCCCCCCCCCCCCGTGCCAGATATCCCCCAGTGCCAGGTATAAATGCCCCCCCCCCCCCAGTGCCAGATATCCCCCAGTGCCAGGTATAAATGCCCCCCCCCCCCAGTGCCAGATATCCCCCAGTGCCAGGTATAAATGCCCCCCCCAGTGCCAGATATCCCCCAGTGCCAGGTATAAATGCCCCCCCCCCCCCAGTGCCAGATATCCCCCAGTGCCAGGTATAAATGCCCCCCCCCCCCCCCCCAGTGCCAGGTATAAATGCCCCCCCCCCCCCCCCCCCCCCCCCCAGTGCCAGATATCTCCCAGTGCCAGATATCCCCAGTGCCAGGTATAAATGCCCCCCCCAGTGCCAGATATCCCCCAGTGCCAAATATAAATGCCCCCCCAGTGCCAGATATCTCCCAGTGCCAGGTATAACATGCCCCCGCTCACCGCTGCCGTCCTGTCTGTGTGAGGGAAGGAGAGCGCAGCCTGCGCCTCTCCTTCCCCTCAGTCTCCGGTGGGTGTCTCAGTTTATTTCAGCGCCGATCCGTGAGCCAATCAGAGCTCGCACCCGCGAGCTCTGATTGGCTCACGGATCGGCGCTGAAATAAACTGAGACACCCACCGGAGACTGAGGGGAAGGAGAGGCGCAGGCTGCGCTCTCCTTCCCTCACATCAGCGGCGGTGCGGCGGGGACGGCGGGGAGCAGCAGAGGGAGGGAGGGAGGAAAGAGGAGCGGCGGCCCGTCGGTGTGGGTACGGCGTACCCACGGCTAAATTCTTACGGGTACGCCGTACCCACCCGTACCCACACACTTGCACCACTGCATATAGGGAGGGGGATATATAGTGTAGTGATGTAGTGCAGCACATAGGGGGGAATGTAGTGCAGTGTATAGGGGGGGATGCAGTGCGGTGTATAGGGTAATGTATTGCAGTGTATAGAGGGGGATGCAGTGCGACGTATAGGGTAATGTAGTGCAGGGTGTAGGGAGTATGTAGTGCAGAAAAGTAGTGTACCGTATAGGGGGACCGTAGTGCAGTGATGTATGTAGGGAGGATGTAGCACAGCGACGTTGTGTAGTGGGGAACATGTTGCTGTGGATGCACCATGTCAGTTAGACAATGGGTTCATTTGTGGCACATAAGGAGCATGTGGGTAAATGCCTCTGTGGAGTGAGCAAAGCCACAGGCACTCAGTGCATGCATATGTACTCAGTATTGGTTTGGGCCCCTTTTGCATGAATTACTGCCTCAGTGCGTCGTGGCAAGGATGAGAGACATGAGACCAAACAATGCAGAAGAGCTGAAGGCCGCTATTGAAGCATTCTGCTCTTCTATAACACCTCAGCAGTGCCACAGGCTGATAGAATCCATGCCACGATGCACTGAGGCAGTAATTCATGCAAAAGGGGCCCAAACCAAGGACTGAGTACATATGCATGATTATACTTTTCAGAGGGCAGACATTTCTGTATTTAAAATCCTTTTTTTATTGATTTTATGTAATATTCTAATTTTTTGAGATTTTGGATTTGGGGTTTTCTTAAGATGTAATCCACAATTATCAAAATGATAAATAAAGGCTTGAAATATCTCACTTTGCATGTAGTGAGTATATATAATATATTAGTTTCACCTTTTAAGTTGATTTACTGAAATAAATTCACTTTTGCACGGTATTCTAATTTTCTGAGTTTCTCCTGTGCTTTGTCTGCACTCCCACAAAATCACCTCTGGGGAGGCAGTGAGAGAACCCTGGCTGCTCCTGGGGAGGCAGTGAGAGAACCCTGGCTGCTCCTGGGGAGGCAGTGAGAGAACCCTGGCTGCTCCTGGGGAGGCAGTGAGAGAACCCTGGCTGCTCCTGGGGAGGCAGTGAGAGAACCCTGGCTGCTCCTGGGGAGGCAGTGAGAGAACCCTGGCTGCTCTTGGGGAGGCAGTGAGAGAACCCTGGCTGCTCTTGGGGAAGCAGTGAGAGAACCCTGGCTGCTCTTAGGGAGGCAGTGAGAGAACCCTGGCTGCTATTGGGGAGGCAGTGAGAGATACCTGGCTGCTCTTGTGGAGGCAGTGAGATAACCCTGGCTGCTCTTGGGGAGGCAGTGAGAGATACCTGGCTGCTCTTGGGGAGGCAGTGAGAGATACCTGGCTGCTCTTAGGGAGGCAGTGAGAGAACCCTGGCTGCTCTTGGGGAGGCAGTGAGAGAACCCTGGCTGCTCTTGGGGAGGCAGTGAGAGAACCCTGGCTGCTATTGGGGAGGCAGTGAGAGATACCTGGCTGCTCTTGTGGAGGCAGTGAGATAACCCTGGCTGCTCTTGGGGAGGCAGTGAGAGATACCTGGCTGCTCTTGGGGAGGCAGTGAGAGATACCTGGCTGCTCTTAGGGAGGCAGTGAGAGAACCCTGGCTGCTCTTGGGGAGGCAGTGAGAGAACCCTGGCTGCTCTTGGGGAGGCAGTGAGAGAACCCTGGCTGCTCTTGGGGAGGCAGTGAGAGAACCCTGGATGCTCTTGGGGAGGCAGTGAGAGAACCCTGTCTGCCCTTGGAGAGGCAGTGAGAGTACCGCACTTCCAGTGCTAGCCCTGTTCTGGCCTGGTATCCATTTGGATGGTCGACCATGTTATGGTCGACAGTCATTAGGTCAACCACTATTGGTCAACATGGACATGGTCGACATGGACACATGGTCGACACATGACAAGGTCGACATGAGTGTTTAAAAAAATTTTTTTTATTTTGTGGAACTTTTCCATGCTTTACGATTCACGTGGACTACGATTGGGAACGGTAACCTGTGCCGAGCTCTGCGGTAGCGGAGCAAGGCACCTTGCCCGAAGCATGGTGAGCGAAAGCGGTGCACTAATTGGGGTTCCCCGTCACTTTACGCAGAAAACAACACCAAAAAAAGTAAAAAACCTAATGTCGACTTTTTCATGTGTCGACCATTTGTCTATTTCGACCATGCCAATGTCGACCTAATGACTGTTGATCATAACATGGTCGACCATTCATACCGGAACCTTCTGGCCTGTTGCTGAATACGACACTATTACCTCACACTTTAGGATTCAGTTGTCTTAGGCAGAGGCGGAACTACCGGCAGTGCAGGCAGTGCACTGCACTGGGGCCCGCCTCTGTCCAGGGGCCCAAGCATGTAATGAGTCAAACTGACTCATTACATGCCGCTGTGCGCTGCAGGCAACCGCTGCCCGCAGCGCACAGCCGCCCGGAGATAGGAGCTGAGCAGCGGTACAGACGGGGGAAGGAGGAGGGAGCCGGAGGACGGAGCCGCAGCAGCGCTTTGTTACTGGTGGAGGCGCTGCTGCTGCTGCTCCTCTGCTTCCCTATAGGCTGTCTTCCGAGAACAGCCTATAGGGAAGCAGAGGGGCAGCAGCAGCAGCGCCTCCACCAGTAACAAAGCGCTGCTGCGGCTCCGTCCTCCGGCTCCCTCCTCCTCCTTCTCTACTGCCCGGGAATCGTCGTCTGACGCAGCTGCACCGAGGAGCCTGAGGGTAAGTATAATTCTTCTTTCTTTCTTTCTTTCTTTCTTTCTTTCTTTCTTTCTTTCTTTCTTTCTTTCTTTCTTTCTTTCTTTCTTTCTTTCTTTCTTTCTTTTTCTTTCCTTCTTTCTTTCTTTCTTTCTTTCTTTTTCTTTCCTTCTTTCTTTCTTTCTTTCTTTCTTTTTCTTTCCTTCTTTCTTTCTTGTGCCTGCCTGCCGCAATGTGTAAAAAGGGGGGACTACCTGCCGCAATGTGTAAAAAGGGGGGACTGCCTGCCGCACTGTGTAAAAAGGGGGGACTGCCTGCCGCAATGTGTAAAAAGGGGGGACTACCTGCCGCAATGTGTAAAAAGGGGGGACTGCCTGCCGCAATGTGTAAAAAGGGGGGACTACCTGCCGCAATGTGTAAAAAGGGGGGACTGCCTGCCGCACTGTGTAAAAAGGGGGGACTGCCTGCCGCACTGTGTAAAAAGGGGGGACTGCCTGCCGCAATGTGTAAAAAGGGGGGACTGCCTGCCGCAATGTGTAAAAAGGGGGGACTGCCTGCCGCAATGTGTAAAAAGGGGGGACTGCCTGCCGCAATGTGTAAAAAGGGGGGACTGCCTGCCGCAATGTGTAAAAAGGGGGGACTGCCTGCCGCACTGTGTAAAAAGGGGGGACTGCCTGCCGCAATGTGTAAAAAGGGGGGACTACCTGCCGCAATGTGTAAAAAGGGGGGACTGCCTGCCACTATGTGTAAAAAGGGGAATCTGCCTGCCGTAATGTGTAAAAATGGGGACGCTGTCTGCCGTAATGTGTAACAAGGGCACGCTGTCTGCCGTAATGTGTAAAAAGGGCACGCTGTCTGCCGTAATGTGTAACAAGGGCACGCGGTCTGCCGTTATGTGTAAAAAGGGGTAATCTGCCCGACGCTATGTGTAAAAATGGGGAATCTGCCTGCCGTAATGTGTAAAAAAGGGGGGCTGCCTGACGCTATGTGTAAAAATGGGGAATCTGCCTGCCTCTATGTGTAAAAAGGAGGAATCTGCCTGCCGTAATGTGTAAAAATGGGGACGCTGTCTGCCGTAATGTGTAACAAGGGCACGCTGTCTGCCGTAATGTGTAACAAGGGCACGCTGTCTACCGTAATGTGTAACAAGGGCACGCGGTCTGCCGTAATGTGTAACAAGGGCACGCGGTCTGCCGTTATGTGTAAAAAGGGCACGCTGTCTGCCGTTATGTGTAAAAAGGGCACGCTGTCTGCTGTAATGTGTAAAAAGAGGAATCTGTTCGCTGTAAGGTGTAAAAGGGTCTCTACTTGGTGTAGTGGTGCTACTGTGCGGCGTAATTTGAATAATGGAGACTACTGTGTTGGTATTATTTTGTGGCCACACCCCTTCCCCACGAAGCCACGCCACTATGTATTTTTGCGCGCGCCTACGGCGCGCACTGCCCCCGGGGTGGACTTGGATGGGGGGGGGCCCAAAGCATTTTGTCGCACCTGGGCCCACCGCTTGCTTGTTCCGCCACTGGTCTTAGGTAACACAATCTTCCCAGGTTTCCTTTATACCAGACTTGGGAACTTTGTCACACTTTCCAAGGATTATAGAAGTTTGCCATAGCAACCTATCCTTTTAGGCATTTATGAAGTACATCCTGTGAAAAGATAGGTAGAAGGAAGCTCATTGCTTACTATGGGCCATGTCTTCACTTCTGCACTATGTAGAATGTTTGTTACTGAACCTCTCTCCCCTCATTCTCGCCTGAGCCAGTGGTTATTGCGTCTCATCTATCCTGGACCCCACTGGTCACCGGAATCTTTAATAATGGTTTAAATTATTGAGCTTCTGCCTGACTATGTCTCACTTCTACCTGTGGTTAATCAAGTTTATGAGAATAAATAATCACAAGGAAATAAATCCTTTTTATCTTGGATAGTGAATCATTTGCTGGTTAAACTGATAAATTTATGTCTCCTATTAGAGCGGGGTAGGGGGGTATTTAATTAACCCCAAAAATGTAAAGGGTGCGTAAAAGTGGGGTATCCTTAAGCTTTTTCTATTTTTCTCTTACGTCCTAGAGGATGCTGGGGACTCAAAGGACCATGGGGTATAGACAGGATCCGCAGGAGCTTGGGCACACTGAAAAGACTTAATCTGGGTGTGAGCTGGCTCCTCCCTCTATGCCCCTCCTCCAGACCTCAGTTAGACTTTGTGCCCAGGACTGACTGGACACTCACAGGGGAGCTTTCCTGAGTTTCTCTGGAAAAGACTTTTTGTTAGGTTTTTTATTTTCAGGGAGACCTGCTGGCTACAGGCTCCCTGCAGCGTGGGACTGAGGGGAGAGAAGTCAGACCTACTTCTTCTTAGTTAAGGGCTCTGCTTCTCGGCTACTGGACACCATTAGCTCCAGAGGGTTCGATCACTTGGTGCGCCTAGCTGCTTGTTCCCGGAGCCACGCCGTCACCCCCTCACGGAAGCCAGAAGAAAGAAGTCGGGTGAGTATGAGAAGATCAGAAGACTTCAGGACGGCAGAAGACTTCAGTAACGGAAGGTACAGCATAGCGGTAACGCTGTGCTCCATGCTACCACACACATCACCAACGGTAGTTACAGGGTGCAGGGCGCTGGGGGGGCGCGCCCTGGGCAGCATGTTACTGAGGTCGGGGACCGGCAGAAGGCTTTCGGTGCCTCGGCACCATTTCTTAAACCCCCGCAGGCATCTTTTTCATTTTCAAATTTGGTGGGCCAAAGCGCGCCGGGAAGGGAGCGGAGCTTCGTCCCGCGGCTCACAGGCGCCATCTTCTCCTTCAACACGCGGCTGAAGGAGACGCTGCCGGGACCTCCACATTCCTCTCACAAGTAACGGGGAGATATTCAGAAGGGGGGGGGGGGGGCGCAGTGTGGTGCTTCTTATCATTATAAATTAAGCAGCGCTGGGTACATATATCTTTTGTCGGGATATATGGGCGCTGGGGTGTGAGCTGGCATACTCCCTCTGTGTCCTCTATCGGGGCTTCATTGTGGGCCTTTCACCTAGCTGGGACGTTCTGTGTCGGTACTACGTGTCGGCATGTTTGAGGCTGAATGTTATTCACCAGAGGAGGTTATTGGGGGAGCGGATGCGGGGCTAGATTTGGGACTGTCGACGCAGCCGACACCTGATTTACTCGCATTGCTCAGTACGATAAATTCGAATGTAGCTTCTTTATCAAAGAGGTTGGATAAGTCTGAGTCACAGACACAGGTGTGGAAAAAGTCCATGGAAGAGGCTTTGTCTCAGGTGCAGACCCCATCTGGGTCGCAAAAGCGGCCATTTACTCAAGTGGCCATTTACCTGCGGTACAGGAAACAAGGAATGGCTTGTTTAAGGGAAAAAAACCTGAGGTGAAGTTTCCCCCCTCTCATGAAATGAATACTCTTTGTGAAAAGGCTTGAGAGTCGCCGGATAAGAGGTGGCAGATTCCCAAGAGGATTTACATGGCATATCCGTTCCCCTCTGATGACAGGGAAAAATGGGAGGCGTCTCCAAATGTTGACAAAGCTCTCTCTCGCTTGTCTAAGAAAGTGGCGCTTCTGTCTCCTGACACGGCAGCTCTCAAAGATCCGGCGGATCGCAAGCTGGAGACGTCTCTGAAGTCCATTTTCGCTAATTTGGGTGCATTGCTCAGACCTGCTGTGGCGTCGGTATGGGTGAGTAGTGCTATTGCTAAATGGGCTGAGAATTTAGCCAATGATATGGATACCCTTGATAAAGATAGTGTTCTTTTGACTCTTGGTTATATCAAGGACGCTGCAGATTACCTGAATGATGCGGCGAGGGATGTCTGTCTCTTGGGATCAAGAGCCAATGCCATGTCGATATCAGCCAGGAGGGCGTTGTGGATCCATCAATGGAATGCTGATGCCGACTCCAAGAGGGCTATGGAAGCGTTACCCTTCAAAGGTACTGTCTTGTTTGGGGACGGCTTGGCTGACCTGGTCTCGACCGCGACTGCGGGTAAGTCCTCTTTTCTTCCTTATGTTCCCACACAACAGAAAAAGGCACCACATCAGCAGATGCAGTCCTTTCGTCACAATAAATACAGGCGTGGAAAAGGTTCGTCCTTCCTCGCTTCAAAAGGTAGAGGAAAGGGAAGGAAACCACCTGCAGTGTCAGGCGCCCAGGACCAAAAGTCCTCCTCTGCTTCTACCAAGTCCACCGCATGACGCTGGGGCTTCCCTGGGGGAGTCCGGACCGGTGGGGGGCCGTCTACAAATATTCAGTCAGGTCTGGATTCAATCAGACCTGGATCCTTGGGTCCTAGAGATTGTGTCTCAGGGATACAAGCTGGAGTTTCGGGAGATACCCCCTCACCAGTTCTTCATTTCGGCGTTACCAGTAGCTCTTCCGGACAGGGTGGTGGTGCTGGCAGCGATACAAAAATTGTGTCTACAGAGGATCATTGTTCCCGTTCCCTCATCCCAACGGGGGGAGGGGTTCTACTCGAGCCTCTTTGTTGTGCCGAAACCGGACGGTTCGGTCAGACCAATTCTAAATCTAAAATCCCTCAATCCATACTTGAAAGTTTTCAAGTTCAAGATGGAATCTCTTCGAGCGGTAATTGCCAGCCTGGAAGGGGGGGATTTTATGGCGTCAGTCGACATAAAGGATGCCTACTTACATGTCCCGATATGTCCTTCACATCAGGCCTACCTCAGGTTTGCGATACAGGATTCTCATTACCAATTTCAGACGTTGCCGTTTGGGCTTTCCACGGCTCCGAGGATTTTCACCAAAGTCATGGCGGAAATGATGGTTCTCCTTCGCAAACAAGGGGTTACAATTATCCCGTACTTGGACGATCTCCTGATAAAGGCGAGGTCCAAGGAACGGTTGCTGAGAAGTGTAAATTTGTCACTGTCGGTTCTGCGACATCACGGTTGGGTACTCAATTTGCCAAAATCTCAGTTGATTCCGACCACTCGGCTTCCTTTTCTGGGCATGATTCTGGACACGGATTTACAGAAAGTATTTCTTCCAGAAGAAAAAGCTCTGGAACTGCAGACGATGGTCAGGGAACTTCTGAGGCCGACGAGTGTGTCGATCCATCACTGTACTCGGGTTTTGGGGAAAATGGTTGCGGCGTACGAAGCCATTCCAGAATTTCTCTCCTGTGGTGGCTACAAAGTCCTCACCTCCTAGGGGGACGCCGGTTCGGTATCCAGGATTGGGTACTTCTGACAACAGATGCAAGTCTCCGGGGCTGGGGCGCAGTCACCCAAGGAAGGAACTTCCAGGGGAAATGGTCGCTCCAGGAAGCTTGTCTCCACATAAATGTTCTTGAGTTAAGATCCATTTACAACGGCCTGCTGCAAGCAAGAAGCCTTCTTCAGGGTCGACCTGTCCTGGTACAGTCAGACAACATCACAGCGGTGGCACATATAAACTGTCAAGGTGGAACAAGGAGCAGAGCGGCAATGACGGAGGCCACAAGAATCCTTCGCTGGGCGGAACAACACGTGAGCGCCCTGTCAGCAGTCTTCCTACCGGGAGTGGACAACTGGGAAGCAGATTTCCTCAGCAGACACGATCTCCATCCGGGAGAGTGGGCTCTTCACCAAGAGGTATTTGCAGAGGTGACAAAACGTTGGGGAATTCCGTTTATCGACATGATGGCGTCTCGTCTCAACAAGAAGCTCCCGAGGTATTGTTCCAGGTCAAGGGACCCCCAAGCCAGTGCAGTGGACGCCCTGGTGTCTCCGTGGGTGTTCCAGTCGGTGTATGTGTTCCCTCCACTTCCTCTCATTACAAAGGTACTGGGGATCATTCGACGAGCAAGGGTTCAGGCGATTCTCGTCGTTCCAGATTGGCCAAGAAGGGCCTGGTACCCGGATCTTCAGGAATTACTGGTGGAAGATCCTTGGCCGCTTCCTCTGAGAGGACCTGTTGTTGCAGGGTCCATGCGTGTTTCCAGACTTACCGCGGCTGCGTTTGACGGCATGAAGATTGAGCGCCAGATCTTAGCTCGTAAGGGTATCCCCAGGGAGGTCATTCCAACTCTCATTAAGGCTAGGATGTAGGTTATGGCGAAACATTATCACCGTATTTGGATAAAGTATGTTTCCTGGTGTGAGTCTAATATGGCTCCTGCGGAAGATTTTCACTTGGGGCGCTTTCTCCACTTTTTACAGGCGGGATTAGACGCAGGCCTGAAATTAGGTTCCATCAAAGTGCAGATTTCAGCTTTGTCTATTTTCTTTCAAAAAGAATTAGATGTCCTCCCAGAGGTTCAGACTTTTGTGAAAGGAGTAATGCATATCAATCCTCCGTTTGTGCCTCCTGTAGCTCCATGGGAGCTTGATGTGGTCTTACGGTTTCTCATGTCTTCCTGGTTTGAACCTTTGCGTAAGGTTGAATTGAAATTTCTCACTTGGAAGGTAGTTATGCTGTTGGCGCTGGGGTCTGCCAGGCGGGTGTCAGAGTTGGCGGCCCTATCTCATAAGAGCCCGTACTTGATTTTTCATTCGGATTTTTCATTCTGCCGAAGGTGGTTTCTTCATTTCACATTAACCAACCTATTGTGGTCCCGGTGGCTACGGAGACTGTGGTTTTTCCAAAATCTCAGGATGTTGTAAGAGCGTTGAAGATCTACGTCACTAGGACAGCTGTTGCCAGAAAAACTGAGGCGCTTTTTGTCTTGTATGCTTCCAACAAAATTGGTCATCCTGCTTCAAAACAGACTATTGCACGCTGGATTTGTAGTACGATTCAGCAGGCTCATTCTTCGGCCGGACTACCGGTGCCGAAGTCAGTAAAAGCCCATTCTACCAGAAAAGTGGGCTCATCTTGGGCGGCTGCCCGAGGCGTCTCGGCGTTACAGCTTTGCCGAGAAGCTACTTGGTCGGGTTCAAACACTTTTGCTAAGTTCTATAAGTTTGATACCCTGGCTGATGAGGACCTTGCGTTTGCTCAGTCGGTGCTGCAGAGTCGTCCGCACTCTCCCGCCCGTTCTGGAGCTTTGGTATAAACACCATGGTCCTTTTGGAGTCCCCAGCATCCTCTAGGACGTAAGAGAAAATAGGATTTTGGTACTTACCGATAAATCCTTTTCTCCTAGTCCGTAGAGGATGCTGGGCGCCCATCACAGTGCGGACTGTTACTTGCAGTGTTTTTCTTGCTAGTTAAATTAGTTTATACATGGGTTGTGTATTTCTTGTTTCAGCTTGTTGCTGTTGTTAATTCATACTGTTATCTGGTTTAATGTTACTCTGGTTGTACGGTATGTTTGTGGTGTGGGCTGGTATGTTAGTAGCCCTTAGTTTAAACAAAAATCTTTCCTCGAAATGTCCGTCTCTCCTGGGCACAGTTCCTATAACTGAGGTCTGGAGGAGGGGCATAGAGGGAGGAGCCAGTTCACACCCAGATTAAGTCTTCTCAGTGTGCCCAAGCTCCTGCGGATCCCGTCTATACCCCACGGTCCTTTTGGAGTCCCCAGCATCCTCTACGGACTAGGAGAAAAGGATTTATCGGTAAGTACCAAAATCCTATATTTTTTTTTTTTTTTTTAGCTTCATGCTATTCAGTTGGAACCTGTTTGTTGTGTCCGTTTTCGTGTGTGTGTGTTTTCACTGTTGCGATCGTGAGAACAGTCTAATTATCATGGATTTTTTCCAGAGCCTGATGAGGTCACTGTAAAAATCCCTGATAAGACCTGCCAGCTGCTGCATTTGGGGCTAATTGGATAGCCCTGGGGAGTCGATTAGCCCATGGTAAATTACCGCAGATAATTGAATTCCCCCCTAGGTCTTTATATCTATACTTTCCCTTCTGCCCTTGTTACAAATCGGTACCGTTTAGCAACAAACGTTTATATTAATACAACTTTGTCCTAGGAAATTGCTGTAATAATTGACAGTTATTCATTCTGCTGTATATCTTTCCTTTCTTTCACTGTTGTCAGTCATTCCTGTTATCTCACACGGTGGGTTTGCTCTGTTCCGGTTACTGATGGTCACTGTCTCTGCTAGCTCATGTTCCCCGATTGGCACCTATTGTAGTATTTCATCTGTTTAACTGGATTCACTGTTTGCTGTGTCACTGTTCCTGCCTGTGCTGCAGTTGTATTAGTCCTGACTGACAGTATATTGTCTCTTCCGTCCCCATCCATTGCACTTGCTATTTGAAAACAAATGTGACAACATCTCATGAAATCTAACAAGACTGCTTCAAAATTGTTACTACTTTATTAGTTTTTCAAAACAATTATAGATTAAGATAGATTATATAGATCTATTAGAATAATGTGGTGGCAGACGACTTAATATGTGTTTCGCTGAATGCTTTATTAATATAAAACAACGTGTAAAAAGTTAGAAGTATAAAGGAGGAAGCCAGTTATATCATATTTTATATATATATATATATGTGTGTGTGTGTGTGTGTGTTTTGTTCTTAAACAATCCCGTAATACAGGCATGTCAAACTCGCGGCCCGCATGGCCCCATACACATCCTTTTGCGGCTCGTGGGCAGAGGTCCTATTGCGGCCCATTGGTAGGGGTTAAATTGGGCTGGAACAACCCAGCCTCATGGCTGCCCGGTGAGGAGGCTGGATTTTGGGCAGGCTTTCCTCTGGCTGCACCGCCCACCAGCACCCATATCAATATACGGTGGTGGGTGGGTGGAGCTATATAATGATTTGCTCCCCCACACCGGGCGCCTTTTCCAGCTCAGGCAAAGATGATGTCGCCTCACGTGTTTCCTGATGTGAGGAGGAAGAATGGGAGCTGCCATGTTTAGGTGCCCAAAATCTCATCTTTGGGTAGAGTTTTGCTTGCCAGCTCAGGAAGGTGAAAGCAGAAACCATATGCACCCACTGCACAAACAATTGAATAGCACGACGGCTGCTGTGGATGTGATGGAATGGAATTTTCCCTCCATAGTTTCCTCTGTCTATTGAATAGAGTGTTGGAGAGATAAGAGGTTGACATGGTTGCTTCATCGCAACATGACATTTTCCCTGACTCATAGAGAAAGTAGTCCTTTCTACCATTCTGTTCACGTTTGTGTGGAACTCTGGTCTGGAACACGTTTCAGTTTTTTTTCCCCATGATTACTTGTGTCTTACCACTTGTGTATTTAGTTCCATTATGTGCAAATAAAACTTGTTGTTTAAGCAAGATGCTTTTCAGTCTTCCCTGGTACTTTCTCCATGCTGTGAAGCCAGTAAGTTATGGTGTATCTTTTATCAATGAATGTGAGAGAATGCTTAGTGGGCCACATATCCATGTATCCTGTCCAGATACTGAGCAGTTTTGCTACCTCCTCCGAGCCCCTATTGCCTTTTAGTATCTGGCTGCCTAGAAACCATTAGGTAGCACGGATGGTGTAGTTTTTAGCATTACTGCCTCACTGCACTGAGGTCTTGGGTTCAATTCCCACCATTGTGTGGAGTTTGTTTATTCTCCTTTTCCTTGAGGGGGATTTCTTCTGGGTGCTCTGGTTTCTCCCACAATACAAAAATATACTGGTAGCTCCAATCAAAATATTAACCCGTGTGTGTGTGTGTGTGTGTGTGTGTGTTTACATATGATAGGGAGCATACTGTAGATTGTCAGCTTCACTGGGGCAAGGACTTGTGTTAATGTCCAAATATTCCCTGTTGCATATGTGTGCGCTATATAAATAACTGTAAATAAATATTAGTGATTGAGCTGTTCTTTAGCTCTTATAGCTGCAGAGTTCCTATGAAATTTGTCACTGACTGTTCCTGTGGGGCTCCCTTTTTATGATGATTCACTTATATTATGTACAGGTGAAATTCAGAAACTTAGAATATCATGCAAAAGTTCATTTATTTCAGTAATTCAACTTAAAAGGTGAAACTAATATATTATATAGACTCATTACATGCAAAGTGTTCAAGCCTTTATTGTTATAATTTGGATGATTGCGTCTTACATCTCAAATCCGAAATCTCAGGAAATTAGAATATTACATAAAATCAATAAAAAAAAAAGGATTTTAAATACAGAAATGTCGGCCCTCTGAAAAGTATAATCATGCATATGTACTCAGTACTTGGTTGGGCCACTTTTGCATGAATTATTGCCTCAATGCGGCGTTGCACTTAATTTCTATGTGGGCTTCCGTTTAGGATAAAAAAAAAAGAAAAAAAAGAAGCTGCTTCTGTTTATTCAGCTGTTCTCGGGTTCCATGCTGCCTCTGCGCTAGTCCGTCGGGTCCTTTGGGGTCTGTTGTCAGTTCCTTCCTCTCCTTAGCAACTGCGGCGGTTGCCAGTTGTCCTTTTCCCAGCGACTGGTGTGCTGCGCTGCTGCTTCTGTGTTTGTATCACCTTCCGTTGTGCAGCATGCAGTGCTGCTGAGTTTGATTCTAGCGTATGGACCCGGCTAGTATCTCTTGGTTCTGCACATCTGCTGCTGACCCTGACCTCGGCTTGCCTGCTCATTCTTCTGACTGCGGTTTACGTACACATACAGGTGAAGCTCAGAAAATTAGAATATCGTGCAAAAGTTCATTTATTTCAATAATTCAACTTAAAAGGTGAAACTGATATATTATATAGACTCATTACATGCAAAGTGAGATATTTCAAGCCTTTATTTGTTATAATCTTGTTGATTGTGGATTACAGTTTAACATAACCCCAAATACAAAATCTCAGAAAATTAGAATATTGCATAAAATCAATAAAAAAAGAATTTTAAATAGAGAAATGTCGTCCCTCTGAAGAGTATAATCATGCATATGTACTCAGTACTTTGGTTTAGGCCCCTTTTGCATGAATTACTGCCTCAGTGCGGCATGGCATGGATTCAGCCTGTGGCACTGCTGAGGTGTTATGGAAGACCAGGATGCTTCAATAGCGGCCTTCAGCTCTTCTGCATTGTTTGGTCTCATGTCTCTCAGCTTTCTCTTGCCAGTGCCCCATAGATTCTCCATGGGGTTCAGGTCAGGCGAGTCTGCTGACTAATCCAGCACAGTAATCCCACGGTCATTGAATCAGGTTTTGGTACTTTTGGCATTGTGGGCAGGTGCCAAGATCTGCTGGAAAATGAAGTCCGCATCTCTATAAAGCGTGTCTGCTGAAGGAAGACCTGGTCCTGGTAGACGGCTGCTTTGACTCTGGACTTAAGCACAGCGGACCAACACCAACAGATGACATGGCTTCCCAAATCAACACAGACTGTGGATACTTCACACTGGACTTCAACCATCTTGGATTGTGTGCCTCTCCATTCTTCCTCCATACTCTGGGACCTTGGTTTCCAAATGAGATGCAAAATTTGCTCTCATCAGAAAAGAGGACTTTGTACCACTGAGCAACAGACCAGTTCTTTTTTTTTCTTTAGCCCAGGTAAGACGCTTCTGACGTTGCTTGTTGTTCAGGAGTGGCTTGACAAGAGGAATATATAACATTTGAAGCCCATGTCCAGGATCCGTCTGTGTGTGGTGGCTCTAGATGCACCAACTCCAGCCTCAGTCCACTCCTTGTGAAGCTCCCCCACACTTGCCTGTCCTGAAGCCCATAGAGAATCTATGAGACATTGCCAAGAGAAAGATGAGAAACAGTAGACTGAACAATGCAGAAGAGCTGAAGGCCGCTATTGAAGCATCCTGGCCTTCCATAACACCTCAGCAGTGCCACAGGCTGATAGAATTCATACCACGCCACATTGAGGCAGTAATTCATGCAAAAGGTGCCCAAACCAAGTACTGAGTACATATGCATGATTATACTTTTCAGAGGGCCGACATTTCTGTATTTAAAATCCTTTTTTCTGCAGCGGGGTACACTGGGATTCCACAGGGAATACATCGGGGGTGTAGAGTTGGATCTTGATCCGAGGCACCAATAGCCTAAAGCTTTGACTTCCCAGGATGCATTGCATGGCCTCTTCTATAACACCGCCTCCGTGCATAGGAGCTCAGTTTGTAAGTTGGTGCCTGCAGAGCAGGTCACTAACAGGTGGGCCTGCGCTCGGCAGCCCTTAAAAGAGCTTTTAAGAAGATTTCAAGGGCCGCAGCCCTATTTATGTCATTCTGACATTATGTGCTGCGGCTCCATCACCCCCCCAGCAGCGCTGCATACTGCCGTGGCCGGGTTCCCGTGTACTTGCAGCAGAGGCGCACCAGTCTTCAGGCACACCACCGCTGACGCTCTCCTGGATCGCGTGGCTGCACATCAGGGAGGAGGTAAGAGGGTGCCCCAGGTGGGACCCGCTGGTTAATCGCGGTCCCAGCAGACGAACAGCGCCGCTGGCGTGGACACTGTACTGCACAGGGACCCCACTATATCCACCAGGGCAGGGAGCACAGGTCAGATTAACAAAAATCCGTGTCACATAGTCTCCACAGTACGTGGTGGTGAGGACCAGCATAGGGGATAAGGCGCTGACCCGTATCCCCTCCCCCAGCTCCGGGCGCCGTCTACTGCTGGTGTTCCCGACCTGGAGCTGCATTTCCCTTTCCCTCACTCCCTGACAGAGATTTTGGCGCCATCTTTACACTGCTAGCTGGGCTAATCTCTGGGACTGCCAGGCATGGTCTCCTCTGTAAAGCAGCCTGTCTCATCAGCGCTGTGCATTTACAGACACTTAAGTATTCTACATGTCATTTTAGACAGTGTTCGTTAAGAACAAGTGTACCGATTAAATGAATATTTAGTACAAGTATTCTGTGATATACATCCAGTATCTACTGTGCATTGTTATATCTATATATACATATATTTACATATATGTAATTAAACTAGTCCAGTGCAGGTTTATTGTTTATCTGAAATAACTTCTGCATTGTACAGTACCTGTGACTGAGTGTGCCTGTAGCTGCTGTGTGGATTCCTTCTTGTGTATCACACATATTGCTATCACTATATTCTGTACCCTGGGAGGCTATGTGCATCAGGGATATATATATATATATATATATATATATATATATATATATATCACACAGTATATACTGTTAGTGTGTTTTACTGTGTATTTCAGTCACCTCATACCGCTTTAATTCTCTGTTTGTGTCCTGTATTTCTTGTCACATAAATCAGGGGGTTATTTGCAGGTATTATATTTGTCCGGCTATATTGTACTGCTACGCTCTACGGCTACATTCAATATATTGTCTGCACACAGGGCGGGAAATCTGCTTCCGCTTCTGCTTCCAGTGATGGTTCAGGTACTGGGTGCCACACATCTCCCAGTCAGCCCGCAGCACCTGTGGTCAATCAGGAACCACCTTGGGCAACGTTTTCAAGTATGCTGAATACGCTTGTGACACGTCTTATGCCCCCTGTAGGACCTCCCGTGCCATTGCAGCCTCATTTTTCCTGTAGTTAATACGCCCTGGGCGAACACTCTGTCTGCCCAGATACAAGAATTAAATCAATCCTTGGTTAGACAAAAGTACACCCCATGCCCCTCTGGGGTCAAGGGGTCATCTAAGCGGGCCGTTTCCTCCTCACAATCCACTAATATTTCAGATATGTCTTCTGATGAGGATGGGGAATATACTAATCCATCAGACACTGATACAGTCGCTTCTGACTCGGAATCTACAACCCAGGTTGATGTTCATGACCTAGTGGAGGCTATTAAGCTGATACTGCAAATTGATGATGAGATAGATCCCACTACTATGTCTTCAAAACCTGATAAATTCAAACGTCAGACGGTTACTAAAGTAGTTTTACCACATTCTGACTATTTAATTGACATTCGTCAGGAATCCTGGTTGTCTCCAGGAAAGAAATTCTCCCTATCTAAAAAGATGCTAGCTCGTTATCCTTTGCCCGGTGGAGTTGGGTACAAGTGGGAAACCCCACCGCCGGTGGACTCTCATGTCGCCCATCTTGTGGTGTCATCTACTCTGCCTGTCACCACCGTCACCTCCCTGAAGGAACCAACGGATAAGCGCGTGGAGGGATGCCTGAAGTCTATATACTCACTATGACCCACTATGGCGACCTCCTGGACCGCAAAAAGAAATTGAAGCATGGGTTCAGACATTGGAGGTGGAGCTGCCTCTGGATATTTCTGACACTGCCAGGCAATAGCTGTCTCGCATTACCACAGCCTCCCACTATATTCAGGAGACGGCCTCTGAGGCAGGTGTAATGGCGGCCAAGGCGTCTACTAAGTCTGTTCTGGCTCGCCGAATTCTGTGGTTAAGGTCCTGGAAAGTGGACATAGACCCCAAAAAGACCTTGGAGGTGCTCCCTTTTAAGGGAGACATCCTATTTGGAGAAGACATTAATAAGATTGTTACTGACTTGGTGTCTGCTAAGACTGCGTTCCTCCCAAGTATTAATCCTTCTGCTCCGAAATGCAAAGAGTACTACATTTCGTTCCTTTTGAACTCCAGGAAAAACAAAGGGTCAGGCGTACCCGAGACAGGCTCATGCTTCCAAAACCTCTAAGCCCAAAACAAAACAGTCTTGGGCCGCCCGTCGGCCTGCTGCATGATGGGGCGGGGATCCCAGGGTGGGAGGCCGACTTCTGCAATTTGCCCAGGCCTGGTTAAAGACCACTTTGGACGCCTGGGTGCGGGAAGTCGTCTCTCACGGGTACGCGATCTCTTTCGAGAGACGTCCCCCTCGCCAGTTCTGCACAATGGTTATTCCTTTGGATCCGTTGAAAGCGCAAGCTCTACAACTGGTTGTGCAATCCCTCCTGGACACAGGAGTGGTAGTGCCGGTACCTCTGTCCCAGAGAGGCAGGGGATACTATTCGACCCTGTTTCTAGTACCGAAACCAAATGGGTCTTTCCGGCCTATACTCAACCTCAAATCATTGAACAAATTTGTGAGCGTATCCAAATTCCGTATGGAAACTCTGCGCTCTTATTGTACTGGCCATGGAACCCGAAGACTACATGGTATCCCTGGACATACAGGATGCTTACCTGCATATTCCTATTGCCATGTCGCCTTAGCAGTATCTGCAGTTTGCTATTGGCAACCTACATTATCAATTCCAGGCCCTGCCATTAGGATTGACCACGGCCCCTCGGATCTTCACCAAAGCAATGGCCGTGATGACGGCTTATCTTCGTCGTCAGGGATTCAGGATCCTGACGTATCTGGACGACTTGCTGATCCTGGTGAACTCCCAAGATGTTCTCCTCAGTCATCTGGAACAGACTGTGCAAATCCTACAAACCCACGGGTGGCTCATCAACTGGAAAAAGTCCTCTCTGGTCCCTGATCAGAGCATGGTGCACCTGGGGGCGCTGCTGGACACACACAGCCAAAGACTGTTCTTGTCTTCGGAGAAAGTCCTGAAACTTCAGGACAGGATCAGATACTTCCTCTCTCGCCCAAGAGTGTTGAGTACTAGGTCTCATGATGTCGGCTTTCGACATGGTGGAGTGCGCTCCATTTCATTCCCTCCCTCTGCAGAGGTTAATCCTTTCCAAGTGGGACAGCCTTCCTCGTCGGATCAGGTCTCAAATGATCTCCTGGACTCCAGAGGTTTGTCTGTCACTGAGCTGGTGGCTGCAGGACCAACAGTTGAGCAGGGGCCGTCCCTTCTGGATCCCCAAGTGGGTCCCCCTGACTAGGGATGCCAGTCTACGAGGTTGGGGAGCGGTGCTAAAGCAACTCTCTCTCCAGATTCGGTGGACCAAAGAGGAATCTCTCCTCCCGATAAACATTCTGGAATTGCGGGCAGTGTTCAGTGCCTTGACTCTTGCCCTGCCTCTGATACAGAACAGGCCTGTTCAAGTGCAATCAGACAATGCCACCACGGTGGCATACATAAATCATCAAGGTGGCACTCGAAGCCGCATGGCAATGCTGGAAGTGTCAAAAATCCTTTGTTGGACGGAACGCCATCTGCCAGCAATATAGGCAGTGTTCATTCCGGGAGTCCTCAACTGGGAAGCGGATTTCCTCTGTCGTCAGGACGTGCACGCCGGGGAGTGGAGTCTTCTGTCAGGAAGTCTTTCAACTCCCTAGTGGACAAGTGGGACCTACCAGATGTAGACCTGATGGCATCTCAACATAATCACTAAGTTCTGGTCTTCGGATCAAAGACAAGGGATCCTCAAGCAGCGTTCATGGATGCACTGGCAATTCCATGGAACTTTCGGCTGCCCTACATGTTCCCTCCAGTGTCACTCCTGGAATACTACTTCTAGTCGCTCCAGCGTGGCCCAGACAGCATTGGTTCTCAGACCTACAATGTCTGTCAATAGAGCGTCGTCTTCTACTTCCTCAACACCCAGACCTCCTCGTTCAGGACCCTTGTGTCTACCCGGACCCGGCCAGACTGGCTTTGACGGCGTGGCTGTTGAAGCTTCACTCCTGAGATCCAAAGGATTTTCAAAGGCGGTTATCCAAACTATGCTGAAGACCGGCAAACCGGCTTCTGCATGGATTTATTATAGGGTCTGGTATTCTTACTTCACCTAGTATGCTGCTAAGAATTACGGGGCTTACAAGTTTAGTACTTCCAGGCTTCTGGCTTTTTTACAACAAGGCCAGGAATTAGGACTTCATCTGGCCTCCCTCAAGGTTCACATATCTGCCTTGTCGGTGTGGTTTCAGCGTAAAATTGCTCAGGGCGTATTGCAAATTCAACCTACCTATGTCCCTCCAGTGGCTCCATGGGATTTGTCAGTTGTCCTGAATGCCCTGCAAGAGTCTCCATTTGAACCTCTTGAGATGGTGGACCTTAAGTGGCTCACTGCCAAGGTCCTCTCTTTGCTGACTATTGCCTCTGCTAGAAGGGTTTCAGATTTAGGCGCATTGTTTTGCCGTCTACCCTTTCTAAAATTTCAATGTGACCGGGCGGTTCTTAGAACTCGCCCAGGTTATTTGCCTAAGGTGGTGTCCTCTTTTCACCTTAACCAAGAGATTGTGGTTCCGGCCTTTATCTCTTCTGACTTGTCTTCCAAAGAGCGGTCTTTGGATGTGGTACGGGCTCTCCGTATGTACGTGAAAAGGACTGCCTCTATCAGGAGGTCTGATTCCCTTTTTTGTACACTTTTGGGTTTTCACAAACGTGGCTGGCCTGCAAACAAGCAAACTTTGGCCAGATGGATTAGAATGGTGATTGCACAAGCTTATGTGCAGGCTGGGCTCCCGGCTCCTGCTGCAATTAAGGCCCATTCTACTCGGTCTGTTGGACCTTCTAGGGCGTCCCGATGTGGCGCGACCCTTGAACAATTGTGCAAGGCGGCTACATGGTCCTCAGTGAACACGTTCGTTAAGTTCTGTGCCTTTGATACTTCTGCCTCCTAGGATGCTTACTTTGGACGCCGGGTTCTCATACCCGCTAAGGTGCGTCTCCTCCCTTGAGGAACTGCTTTGGGACATCCCTGATGTGTTCCCTGTGGAATCCCAGTGTACCCCGCTGCAGAACAGGAGATTTATGGTAGACTTACCATGGTTAAATCTCTTTCTGTGAGGTACACTGGGTTCCACAGGGCGCCCATCCTGACGCACTTAGCTTCTTTGGGTTTTGTATGGCATTAGCCGCTGGTCCCTTCTCCTGTCGTGAGAATGTGGTTGTATGTACTAACATCTGCCTTCTCTTTTACCAGCTACTGCATTGGACTAGTTAACGAAACTGAGCTCCTGTGCACGGAGGTGGGGTTATAGAGTAGGCCATGCAATGCATCCTGGGAACAGTCAAAGCTTTAGCCTGTTGGTGCCTCGGATCAAGATCCAACTCTACACCCCCGATGTATTCCCTGTGGAACCCGGTGTGCCTTGCAGAAAGAGATTTAACCATGGTAAGTCTGCCATAAATCTCCTTTTTATTGATTTTATGTAATATTCTAATTTCCTGAGATTTTGGATTTGGGGTTTTCTCAGGTTGTAAGCCACAAACATCAAAATTATAACAAATAAAGGCTTGAAATATCTCACTTTGCATGTAATGAGTATATATATTGATTTCACCTTTTTATGTTGAATTACTGAAATAAATAAACTTTTGCACGATATTCAAATTTTCTGAGTTTCACCTGTATTTAAGACTAGGTACATTATTTATTTATTTATTTATTTATTTATTTATTTGTTTGTTTGTTTGTTTGTTTGTTTCCTATATAGCGCAGCATATTTAATTGTACTTTACAATTAGAACAACAGTAATAACACAAAACCACCTCTATCCCTCTCTCCTCACCTCTGTCTACCATCCTCCCCTCTGCCTCCCTTCCCCTCCTCTTCTGTTTCCCCATCGCAATTTACTTCTGCCCCTTCACACCCTTTCTACCCCACCACTCAACCCTGCTCTCTCCCTTCTCTGCCTGTCACCTCACCTCTCCTCCACCACTATCATACTGCACTCCCTCCCTGCCTCACTCCTGCAGCCTCCCTTCCTAGCCAAGGCCCCAGCACCATCATTACACCCTCTTTATCCCTTCCTTCCAATTTAATCTTACCTCAACGCTACAGCAATCCTGATAATCTCATTCACATCTCTCCCACAAACTCCTACTCCCTATCCTGTGCCCTCTGGAATGCCAGATCTGTTTGCAACAAACTGGCCCCCACTCATGACCTTTTCATTTCCAACTCCCTGCATCTCCTGGCCATTACAGAAACCTGGATTACTCCCTATGACATCACTTCTCCTGCTGCTCTCTCTGCTGGGGGCCTCATATTCTGACACACACCCCGACCCGGGGGTCGCTATTGGGGTGGTGTTGGGATCCTTTTACCCTCAAGCTACACATACCAACTTATACCTCCAGAACCATCCCTTACATTCTCTACATTTGAGGTCAATGCAATACGCCTCTACCAACCTTCTAATCTTTGAGTTGCTGTCATTTACCGTCCACCTGGCATTTCCTCCAAATTCCTCTACAACTTTGCTTCCTGCCTACTTCACTTCCTCTCTTCTGACATTCCATCCATTATTCTAGGTGATTTCAACATCCCTATCGATAACCCCACAAAATCTCCTGCCTCTAAACTCCTTAACCTCACCTCTTCACTTATGCTGCATTCAGACTGCAAATGCCGGATCCTACCCGGTAAGACAAACGTGTACTTACCGGGTGGGATCCGGCATTTGCACTCCGCTGCGGGTCGGTTGCCATAACAACGGAGCGCGCAGCAGGGGCGGGGGTGGAGGCGGCGTCGGGAGATGAGCTCATCTCCAGCGCAGCCTCTCCCTATCTTGTGAATGGGAACCATGTCGCATCGACACGGCTCCCATTCACACCGCACCTGACCCGGTAATCAACCCGGGTAAAACCCTTCTTTTTTACCGGGTTGATTTACCGGGTCAGGCGACCCGCTAAATCGGCCAGTGTGCTTTCACATCGCACACTGACCCGGTTCGACACGGCAATATGCCGTGTCGGTACCGGGTTATTTGTGCGATGTGAAAGGGGTATAAGTTTCTCCCAGTGGACCACCTCACCCTCCCATGTGAACGGGAGCTCACTGGATCTGGTTTTCACTCACCGCTGTGATATTTCTGATTTCTCCAATTCCCCTTGTCCCCTCTCTGACCACCACCTGCTGTCTTTCAACTTATCTATCTCTGCTTCCCCATCTCTCCCTCTTAAGGGTACCATCACTAAGCGTAACATTGAGGCTATTGACACCTCATCCCTATCCTCCCTGTTTGACTCTCTCCTCTTTTCTCTCTCACATGCCATGAACAAGCCACATCCCTATACAATGCATCTTCTTACTTGTTGCTCCACCAACCACTATTCACCCTCGCAGATCAACACCTCAACCCTGGCACACCAGATGCACCAGATATCTTCAAAAATGCTCACGTACTGCTGAGACACAGTGGAGGAAATCACATTCTAAAGCAGACTTCCTCCATTTCAAACTTATGCTCTCATCCTTCAGTACTGCTCTTTCCCACGATAAACAATCATACTTCAAAATACTCATCTCTATCCAGTCTTCCAACCCCCAGCACCTCTTTGCCACTGTTTACTCCCTCCTCTGCCCACCACCACCTCTTCTCCTTTTTCATGGTCTGCTCTTGACTTTGCCACTTATTTCACATCCAAGATCGACTCCATATGTCAGGACATCACATCCCACCAGACCAGCAACCAGCCACCACCCGTCCCTTGCCACCCCTCCCCTTCCCTCTTACCAACTCTGACATCTTTCTCCCATGTATCTGGTGAGGAAATCATGGCCCTCATCCATTCCTTCCCCCCACAACCTCCCCACATGACCCTATCCCCTCCCACCTCTGCTACCTCGCCCCCCCACTTCCACTAACTGTTAGTGTCCCCCAAGGCTCTGTTCTTGGTCCTCTCCTTTTCTCTCTATACATCTTCTTTAGGTGAACTCATTAGTTCTTCACCTTCCAATACCACCTCTATGCTGATGACACTCAAATCTACCTTTCCTCCCCTGATCTCTCCACGGCTCTCCTCACTCGTACCTGCAACTGTCTTTTTGCTATCTCTTCCTGGATGTCCCAGCGCTTCCTTAAACTCAACATGTCGAAGACTGAGCTGATCATCTTCCCACCCTCCCGCACAACCTCACCTCCCAAAATCTCACTATCCATTTATGGCATGACTATCTCCTCTATCCCCCAAGTACGCTGTCTTTGCGTAATCCTTGACCCCTCCCTCTCCTTCAAACCACACATTCAGCACCTCTCACAAACCTGTCATTTTCATCTCAAAAACATTTCCAGGATCAGACCTTTTCTCACCCAGGATGCCACTAAGATCATTATTCACTCACTGATTATTTTCAGACTGGATTACTGTAATCTCCTAACTGGCCTCCCTGACAATTACCTCTCTCCACTCCAATCTATCCTAAATGCTGCAGCCCAGCTCATCTTCCTCACCAAACGCACTACATCCACCTCCCCTCTCCTACAAGCCCTTCACTGGCTTCCCTTCACTTTCAGAATCCAATTCAAACTTCTCACACTCACAAATCCCTCACCCACTCCTCTCCCATTTACATCTCTGACCTTATCTCCCTTTACTCTCCCACCCGTCCTCTTCGCTCTGCTAATGCACGCCGACTCTCCTGTTTTCTGATTACTTCCTCTCACTCCTATCTCCAAAATTTTACACGTGCTGCTCCCTTTCTCTGGAATTCTTTACCTCCCCCCCCCCCCCCCCTCACCTCTCTACAGAACTTCAAACGGACTCTTAAGACCCACTTCTTTACCAAACCCTGCCAAATCTCATCCTAACCCTTTGTTCCACACTCTCTATGTACCCCATCTGTGTCACCCCTGTCTGTCTACCCCTCCCCTTAGAATGTAAGCTCTCACGAGTAGGGCCCTCTTCCCTCATGTGCTTATCCTTTTACTTTAATAATCCTCAACTGCCCAAATCCCGCAGTTTTTTGGCCACCTTGAAACTTCTCTCTGTCGTTTACTGGTGTAGTTATGCTTAGTTACCCTGTACTCAGGGCCGGCCCGCCCGTTACGCGAGTTACGCGTAAGAGTAAGGCGCCACACTGTGGAGGGCGCCGGCAGCGTAGACCACACTCCCAGAGAAACTAGACGCTACCATGCTGCCTGCTGTATACCGCCAGCTCCTATGCGGTGTGTGGGCTCGCGGACGGAGTTTAGTAGAGGTGCCCCCGGATGCTGAGGCGGCCAGGGTGAGGAGGAGAGGGAGCTGCGCTGTGACAGCGCCACAGATCGGAGCTCTTACCGATCTGCGGCACTGAGCTGCGCTTCCGGCTTCCCTTGGTTGCCCCGGCAACCTTACACCCGCAGCGCCAACCGCCAGGGCAGCCTAACAGTACAGGACAGCTGAGCGACGGCTCAGCTGTCCAATAACCTGTATAACAGCAGCCTGCGGCTCGGTAATTGGCTGAGCGCGCAGGCTTCAGGGTAAAGAAATGTCCCCTGGCAGTGGCAGGCCCCATGTGGAGCAGCATGTATGCGCCCTGGAGGAGACAGAGAAGAGTGAGTTCTCACTCTCCTGTCTCCTGTATTACAACAAAAGTAAGCCTGGCGGTTTTATTATTGCTCCGGGTACTGTGTGTATACATATTATTATAATATATATATATATATATATATATATATATGTGTGTGTGTGTGTGTGTGTGTATGTGTGTGTGTATATATATATATATATATATATATATGTGTATATATATATATATATATGTGTATGTATATATATATATATATATATATATATGTAGATATATATAGATATATATATATAGATATATATAGATCATGTAAGGCCCGGCACTCCTCCTCTGAATATAGCGCCCCGGTGCCCCCAGCAACAATTGTGGATAGTCAGGAAGAAAGACTGCGGCACTCAGGGTCTTGTTTTAGTATAGAGATGTATTAAAGAGATCAGGAGACGTGGCAACATAGGTAAGTATGTGTGTGTCGGCAGGTGTGAAATAAAGTTTTACTCAAGGTGTGTGTCTCCTGTTTTTATTTGGGTATTTTTCCCCCAGTAGTACTACAGGTACCAGCGGGCCCGTTTTTCTCCCGCATGCTGGTACTTGTGGTTCTCCAAGTGCCAGCTTGCGGGGGAGGCTTGCTGGGACTTGTAGTACTACAGGAAAAAACAATATTCTTGTCATTTTCTCAAGGCTATCAGCCCCCCATCCACAGTCCTTGGATGGGGGGGACAGCCGCGGGCTTCACCCCTGGCCCTTGGGTGGCTGGGGGGACGACCCCTTGATTGAAGGGGTCCCCACTCCCCAAGGGTACCCCGGCCAGGGGTGGTGACTAATTGGATATTTAATGCCACGGCCGCAGGGCGCTGTATAAAAGTGACCCCCGGCTGTGGCATTATCTGTCCAGCTAGTGGAGCCCGATGCTGGTGTAAAAAATACACGGGGGACCCCTACTCTTTTTGTCCCCCGTATTTTTTGCACCAGGCGCAGAGCCCGGTGCTGGTTTTAAAAATACGGGGGATCCCCTGTCCATTTTTCCCCCCGGATTTTTAGAACCAGGACCAGCTCGAAGAGCCCGAGGCTGGTTATGCTTTGGAGGGGGGACCCCACGCCATTTTTTTTCGGGTTTTTAAAAAAACGGAACAAAATCCGTCAAATCGGCCGTTTTTCGTCAGCGGGACTGTCGAATCCGTTTTTTATTGAATATGGTCCATTTCGGCACCCACTTGCCGAAATTAGACGGTCAAATTGTGTCGAATTAAAAAACGGCCGAAAAATTGCCGCGATTCGCCACTAATTGCATATACCCCTATGTGGGGACTGTACAGAGAGGATGTAATTAGATAGGGAAGCATTGAATGTTATGTGGGTGGGTCTGAAATTTGATATACTTGTCTGAAGAGGTGAGTTTTCAGGGAACATTTAAAGGTTTGGAGACTAGAGGCGAGTCTTATTGTGTGTGTTAGGGCATTCCACAGAGTGGGTGAAGCCCGGCTAAAGTCCTGTAATTTTGAGTGAGAACAAGTAATACGTGTGGATGAGAGACGCAGATCTTGTGCAGCGTGGAGATGTCAGGTAGTGAAATATTTTGAGATGAGTGAAGAGATGTATATTGGTGCAGTTTGGTTAATAGCCTTGTATGTAAGTAAAAGTATTTTATATGTAATATGGTGGAATACCGGTAAACAATGGAGGCACGATGAACGTCTTGCGAGGAAGATTAGCCTCACAGCTGCATTCAAAATGGATTATAGCGGTGAGAGCCTATGTTTGGGAAGACCAGTCATGAGACTATTACAATAATCAATGTGTTAGATAATGAGAGCATGGATTAGAGTTTTTGCTCAGTCTTGTGTAAGATACAGTATGGTCATATTTTGGATTTGTTTCTTAGTTTTATGTAACATGATTTGAGACGGATTGAATGTGGGGAACAAAGAACTGTTCAGAGTCAAGAATGACACCTAGGCAGCGAGCTTGTGGGGTAGGGTTGATTGCTGAGTTATCAACAGTGATAGAGATATTAGGTTAGTAACTACTATTGGCTGGTGGAAATATAATTAATTCTGTTTTGGAAATATTAAGTTTGAGGTGGCGAGATATCATCCAAGATGAAATGGCAGAAAGGCATTCAGTGACACGGCCTAATACAGATGGTGACAAATCAGGGGAGGATAAGTAGATATGAGTATCATCTGCATACAGATGGTCCTGAAATCCGAAAAAGCTGATTAGTTTGCCAAGACGTGGTATAGATTGAGAAAAGCAGAGGACCTAAGACTGAGCCTTGCGGGGTACTCCAACCACTGAAGGAGCGATTAAATAAGTAGGATGAGAACCAAGAAAGGGCTATGTCCTGAAGACCTAGGGATTGTAGTGTTTGTATGAGAAGAGAGTGGTCAACAGTGTCAAAAGCAGTAGAGAGATCAAGGAGAATAAGTAGTGAGTAATGACTTTTAGATTTAGCAGTGACAAGATCATTCATTATTTTAGTCAGTGCTGTCTCTGTGAAATGTTGGGCACGAAATCCTGACTGAAGTGGGTCCAGTAAGCTGTCTGAGTTAAGAAAGTGTGTGAGGTGAGTGTAGGCAAGTTCCTCAAGTAGCTTGGAGGGGCATGGGAGCTGATAAGTGGGACAGTAATTTGAGAGAGTTTTAGGGTCAGAATTTTGTTTTTCAGAATGGGAGGAATCACCTCATGCTTATACAGTGAAAGAAAGATACCAGTAGGCAGAGATAGATTACAGATCTTATGGTTGGGATGAGCACAGGAGACAGAGCATTACTAATTTGTGAGGGTATAAAATCAAGAGGAGAGGTAGTAGAGTAGGCAGATAAGAAGAATGAAGATACTTCATCTTCATTTGTGGGATCAAATGATGATAAGGTGTTAGAGGGTTCAGGAATGGAATTGAGCAGGTCACTGGCTGTGGAAGAGAATACCATTCATTTTGGATCTTATCAATCTTGTCCTTGAAATAGGAAGCAAGATATTGCGCAGTGATAGTGGCTGGTGGGATTGGTGAGGTGCCATGATTGACCTCTAAGTCTACATGGAGTGTGATGGGTAGCTGGAGCCACTTCATTAAGTGCTGTTTCTAGAGTTTGGGTAAAGTGTGATACAGCAGTATCAGGAGTGGTGAATGTAGAAATTGGTTAGAGCAGTGGTTGCAGAGAGGTAGATAGTTGTTGAAAATGAATAGCGTTAATATTTCTGCGGGTTAGAGGAGGCTTGGTAGACTTCAGGGACATTGAGTTTGAAATAATGGAGGAGAGCATGCAGGTTGTGATCTGAGAAAGGGAAAGGAGTGTTAGGGAGTTCAGAAACAGTATAGTCTTGTGAATACAAGATGAAGTCAGTGGCCCTCCTGATGAGTAGAGGAGTCAGTACATTGGGAGAGGCCAAGAGAGGAGGTTAGAGAGAGAAGTTTGGAGGCATGGAGAGATTGTGGACTGTCAGTAGCGATATTGAAATTGCCCATAATGATGCTGGGGATGTCAGAGGAGAAGTGAGGGAGCCAGGTAGAAAAATCTTCCAGAAACTTTTTGGGTTGCCCAGGTGGGCAATAGATACAATAGCTGCAACACACAGAGAGAAAGGGGTGAAAATCCTAATAGAATGTATTTCAAATTATTGAAATGCGAGTGATGGAATAGGTGGTAAAACTGTGTGTGTGTGTGTGTGTGTGTGTGTGTGTGTGTAATATTTGGACAGTAATATTCCAACCCCACCTCCTTTACTGTTACCAGGCCTGGGGGGGAAGGGGGGATGGTGAAGTGGAGGCTGCCATGTGACAGTGCTGCAGGGAAGTCCGTGTCGGATTGTGTGAGCCATTTTTCTGTTATATCCAGCATATTGATTTTTTTTTTAATGAAAAGATCGTGGATTGATATAAATTTGTTGCAAACAGAGCGTGTATTCCATAAACCATATTTTAGTGACTTGGAGGGAGATGGTAGACACGTGATGTTTATAAGGTTTGTTGGATTTATATTCTGTTGTGAATCAGCTGAATGTGAGTGTGGTATGTGGATGGGACCTGGATTTGGGGATATGTCACCAGCTAGTTGAAGCAGAAGAAGAAAGAGATAAGTATAGTTGGAGGTGGTGTGTGACAGTTTCTTATGGTGACAGGTTGAGGATGTTATAGTTAGTGTACATAGGTTAAAATCTCATGAGTGTTAATAAGAGGGGAGTGGATTAATGAGGTACATATAGCGCATTATTTACTGTATCTTTCTTTCTTGGGAGATTGGGGGCTGAAGTACATGTTTCACTGTTTCTGCTAAGATCATTCATTTCAGTAAATCTTTGTCTTTCCTTTGTCAAGATGAGAGAAAATACTTTTGTAATGAGTCATATGATTGGTGGCTGCTTTGGCGCCTCCGCACTTATATTGAAGACTGAAATGTCTTTTATAGCACTCCTCTTTTATTCTGCTGATTCATCCCCAAGCTCTGCAGGTGAGCTTCAGGACAGCAGGATTTTGCAGATGAAGCATTCAGGTGTTTCACATTGCTGACTATAGTTCTGTACCCTAAGCATGTGTCTTTTATTCTAATTCTGCTCTGGACACATGATCACATTGTGCTATATTTTTGCTTTTTTTTTTGCCTGTCGTCTGTTTTAGCATTGTGTGGTCATAAGCTTGTGAGACCTTTGAGTAGTTGAGCCGCTTTATGCCATCATTTATTTTTCTCCAGTACCATATAGGAGCTCTTCAGTTACTTAGCTACTAATCATGTAGACTTGCATGTGCCGGTCCTTAATTAGCTTAGCTTGATCTGGTTTTCTGATTAAATACAATTTACCACTCATTTGCTTTTTCATGGACTTTCTGTAGCTCCTCCACATACCTTTTTGTACAGTAGTTACACATGTGTATATGTAAGCATAGTGCTGTGGATCAGAAACTATAAATATGACAAGACCTTGGGAGCTACAGATTTAAAGCAGCAGTATGTCAAAATAGCAAGTCACTTCAATTAAAATATAACCAAGAAACAAAAACTTACACAGAGAGAGCTAAAAAATAGTCTCAACGAACATTCCACATTGAAGTAATTCTTCAAGGTTTCTTTAAGATGTATCAAATATTCTTCCCAGGAAGCATGCAATAGAAAGGTAAAAACAATAGTGTAACTGATATCAAACTCTATCTCCCCCCCCCCCCCCCCCCCTTCCCCCCAGCGAGTATATGGATGGAAGAAATGGCTTCTTCTTAACCAGTTTCCAAACTCCAAGAGAGAGTGCTCCATCACAGCTACATACATACAGTAGTTGTCGCAGTAGGTTTCTGACTGTGTAATCATTCTGACAGGTTTGGTTTCTGAATGATTGGATATGTAACTGTTTCTGACACATGCATTGGGTCCAGCTCAGTCATAGATTTTATGATTCATTGGAAAAGCCAGATATGACATACTGAAATACAGTGAACTTTCTTGTTCTAGTTGCCCGGTGATGCGTACATGGGCCTACTGACTATATCAAACTTATTCTCCAACTATTCTTGCCCAGTAGATGTTTTTTGTTTGTCAATGCTGATTCATTTAATATGCAAAACTTGTATATCTGTGTGCGACTGAGTCTCTGGGATCTGCATACAAACTGCTATGATGCAGTGGCTATGGCGTTTTTTCTCATACCACGTTCTGTTGTGCTTCATACATATACTCAGTCGCACACAGATATCCAGGTGTTGCAAATCAAATTAATCAGCACAGTCTCCTGCATGGCATTGCATCTGAAATTAATTTCTGCAACATAAAAGATGCTAGCCTTGTTGCAAGGGATCATGGCGTATTGAGGATACATGTATGAGGACACATCTATAGAACCAAACGAAAACCTGGCTTAAGCTGGCCATACATCTAAAGGTTAATTGTCAAATCTGGCTGGTTGGAATGAAAATCTGGTACTGTATGGGAGTAAATGACAGTTGACCATTTGCTCCGGAATTCCGGAAAACTGACAAAAACAGTCGTTCAGGCAAATTGGTTAAATCAAATGGACGTAACCAATTTGTCTGACCATTTTTGTCTGCTTTTCAGTGTTTGTAAGCAAATGGTCAGTTGTCATTTGCTCCCATACTTTAACAGATTTTTGTTCCAACCAGCCAGATTTGACAATCAATCTTTAGGTGTATGGGCAGCTTAAGCGGTGAAATGCGTTAGTAAGTGTTATACTGTGGCTTTAAATGTCTGTAGTTTCAAACTGATCACTGAAATTTAAATGTACCATTAGGGCTGGTAACATTGCAGCTGTCACAGTATATCGGAGGTTTATAGCACAGGGTGCTACCTACTATGCCCCTAATTTATAATCCTCTTCTGTTGGATTTTACAGTCTATATTTGAATTAAGTTTATGTTACTGTATTAAAGAAATATTAAATTGCTTATCATAAAAATTCTCCTTGTGGAGAAACAGGTTGTACTTGTACTTTCCTGGAACTATTTATCGGACTTGATAATGCTCTTGGCATTCTCTTTTATTAATAAGTCATCTGTGTTTATCTCTTTAGCGCATTTCTCCTCTACACTTGTGTTTATACAGTAAGTAGTTAAACTGTTCAGTCTACCAAAATATTAACAAAAACTTATGTCAGTTCCCTTTTTCTTCTTTGTGCTATAGTAGTTGGAAGGAAATTGCTGCAAATGGTGCCCAAACATTTACAGTAAATGATTTTCTCTATCTTTTGTATGTGTCTTTTGGGAGAGGTTCAGTTCTTCAGAATGGATAAAATGAGCCGTTTCGGAGCGGCACATTGCATCCAGTGACATCAAAAGAGAACTGCAGGAAACTTACGATGTCGGTGGTTCCATAACTAGTCAGTACATGCTCAACTGAGCATCATTGCCATTAATTGAATTCCCCCCTTTCTGTGTTTAACTATAGTGGAGATGTGTCATGCCTTCTAAACAGGGGTCAAGTGGAGAAGCTGCTCATATCAACCAATCAGGTTTGAGGTATCATTTACAAAGGATGTTTATAAAATGATAGGTAGAAGCTGATTGGTGCAATGGACAGCTTTTCCACTTGTTCACTTTTTAGAATTCTTGAGATATCTCTCCCTATGTGGTCAAAGCTTGATTTTGGTGTTCAAGCGGTTCCCGAGTGGCTCAGACATTCATACCGTATGAGAAAATTATTAAAAACTCATCTTGTTTTTGGTTTTACTTCATTGGCACATGTTCAGCATTTAGATTGTTGTACATAGCGGATATCATCGTTTCATATCATTTTGACATTTTCGTTGTCTATTGTACGTTTTTTTGTTTCCTTCTCTCCAAAGTCATGGGTAACTCTTTGTGTTTTATCTTTCTTCAGGGGTTTTGTAGTCACACTTCTGTTTGGAAAGTTAAACTCTGAAAAGTACCTTGAGAGGTGTGAACACTCCTTTCTGCCATCAACATCTGCTGGAATCCCAAAGGTAAGTTGGTATGAAGTGGTGGAACACCAATGGTTAGGTTACGTATTACATGTTCACGTCGCCTTATTTTATTTTACTGTGAAATAAAAACAAATTCTCCCAGCACTCCACTGTCAACCAGTTAAATAGACTCATTAAAACTGTCTGGTATCTATAAATAAAATGATGTCTTGGTTACACACAGAAGCACTTTGAAGTGGCGGATGGCTTATCATATATTTGCAAATGTGTGTAACTAAGACTTCCGCATTATATTTATAAATAGCGAGCAGTATTAAGTTAGTGTCTCTTCCTGTCTGACAGCAGCATGAAAGAGTGGCTTTCTTTTCTGCCTTTTCAGCTCCTGTTGCCTTTACAGTGTGAGCGACTTCCCTTTTGTGTAGAACTATGATACAGAGTTTTGTAACAGGAGGAAAAAACAGAATGTTTCCTCTCTTTTTGCTTCCTTTTAGCTTTGCTCCCTCTATGACAGATGCTGCCTATTGGTTATAGGTTCAGTGAGTTTCATGATTTCAGTTTTTAAACCGCCAGCACTGCAATAAAATAAAGCCTTGCAAATAAAAATAAATTTAATGACACAAGTTTTAAGCAAATAAAGTACTTTGTATAATATATATCCAGGGGCCACATTTGGTGACAACTCTGTAAATGTATACTTCGCCCCTTTCGAACATCAGAAAGCACTGATAATACAAACAAAATGCTTCACTACCTTGAATGATCCGTTGACGTCCTCCTCTTCACTCCGTCCATGTCCATGGCTGCAGCATCTCTGAGTCCAAGAATACAGCCTGTAGAAAGTAACAGGGAGTCATACTACTGCCTGTAAGCTGTATTCTTGAACTCTGTTATCGGTGCTGGTCCAACAGCAAGGCAAGATATTTTGGAACCGTCCCACCTAGAGTAGCAAGAGAGGCAAACGGGGAGGACGGTCAATATATCAGTGTCATTGTGAGACTTTGGTTATATGGTTGATGTACTAAAAGGTAACCTCTAATATCCTTCCAAAAGCCCATATCTAATGCATAAATTTACATCCTATATACAGTAATAATGCTGCTCCTTACCTCTATGGGAGGGAATTCAAATGTTTTGCGCACCGGCAGCCACTAGATGGTGCCCAATGCTATTCAAGTGTTGCTCTGTTCGGGTGCGAACAGCCGCCGGCGCTGACATTACTGTTATGTTGTTCCGTCATTTTGACGGGCTGGTAACGAGTTATGTATATTTTGTTGGATGTTTAATGAAAATATAGGATAATTCCTACGTCGTAAATAAACCCCCCCCCCCCCCCCCCCATTGCAATAATAGGGATTGAAAGACATTATTGCTATCTCTTGTGGCAATTAAACACAGTAATAATTGAATGTGCACACGTGCCTTGCTGAGCCAGCTTGCTGCACTTCATCCAGGATGGTCAGGTTGGCACATACAGTGTCCGCATTGGTTCCAGTGTCACTCCAGCAAAGGTATTGCTGCAACCTTGTCACTGACTAGACACAATGGTTTCCTCGCTAGTCTCCGGCCAAGTAACTGTCATCCCGCCCCCAACACAAGACAATCTACTTATACCTCCTCCCAAGCACTCACTCGCTAATTAGTTATATTTCTGGGGTTCCAAGCGTTATAGGAAACGCAACATTAGCCTGTTGCTTATTTTATTCTGCAATTAGTCACTTGGCATTTGTGACCTCTGCACATAGTAATATGATGGGTGTGTTCATTCTATTTCATGCAAGTGTGTAGACCTGAGATGTACAGTGTACGGCTGACAGGAGACTGCTCTCAATCCAATATACTCTAATCCATTTCAAGGCTTCAGAGAAAGGTCTATTATTAGACTAGCGTGCTTATTAGCTCGCTATATACAAACGCCATATACTCAGTATGCTGCAGTAAGGGAAACAAATGGAACAATTTAGGCCAGGGCTCGACAAATTCCAAAGGCCAGGTAGCCATGGCCCCTAGATTTTGCTGCCTGGCTACCAGATTTTAGTGGGAGAAAGCAGATCCTCTTCAGCTTCTACAGCCCCAGCGGAGATTTTTGGAGGCGTGCCTGTATTGTGGCAGCCATTTCTTGGTGCTGAGTCTCTGTCCCGGCCTGTGCTGACTGATGTGCCTTCTGTCCCATCCTGCTCTGTCTGCTGTCTGCAAACTCCAGCTGCATAGATACCTCCAATAAGAGGCAGTGATGTGGCCACAGGGTAGGAGTGATTGTTTGCCCGGGGGAAGGCTGCCGAGTGGTTGTTTGCCTGGAGGTACCCACTTTATTTATGTGGCCGTGGGGGTTAGTTGCTCATTAATGTGGCCGCAGGGAGGGGTTGTGTTGTTTGCCTGGGGGGTAGCTGCACTGCAGTGTGTATGTGCAGGGCTGGTATGCCAGGAGATTTCCCCTTGGTTGTGTGACCGTGGGGGTTGGTTTGCCTGGCGGTGGGGTGGGGTGAAGCTGCTCAGTAATGTAGGGGGGGATGGTGGTTTTTTTTATGGGGGCGGGGGGCCTGGTGGTCTGGCTCCTACACTTTCACCCTGGCTCCTAGGTTTGAGAAAAATGTGTCAATCACTGATTTAGGCATTTATACATGAAGCATAATATGACAACAGTGACAAGCTGAAGGTGGGTCGTACTGTAAGCCTCTTGTACCAGGTAGCAACCAGAGATTTTGCATTTTGGCTTTGTCAGTTGAGACAACTGCAGATTGGATTCTCGGGTCTCCAGATATAGTAACGTTTTTTCTTCACCCACTGATATGGAAGAGCAACTTCTTGTTTGTTTTGCACATCTTTGTATAACCTTAGAGTAAACTTAGTTCATTGTCTGTCTTCTGTTTGTCTCTTCTCTGACTTAATACAGTTTTTCCATCCGGGTAGTGACGCCACCATTTACTCTCCAGCCTGACAGCACACAGGATCATAGTGCATAAATATTGATAGGAAAGTGTAGCAGTTAATATAAACCCGCCCCACTTCCTGCAGAACTTCTTACTTTTTGTGTTTGTTACTTTGAAGGATGTACTGCGGAACCTGCTCTCCTTGCTTCTACTAGAAATGGGTATGGGTCATTAGGTTGACCACACTTAGGTCGACAGTCACTAGGTCGACCGCTATTGGTCGACATGGTCATTCGGTCGACATGAACACGGTTGACATGGAAAAAGGTCAACATGAGTTTTTTTTAAACTTTTTTTTTGTGTCGTTTTCTTCATAAAGTGACGGGGAACCCTAATCTCTTACGTCCTTGGGGATACTGGGAATCCATTTAGTACCATGGGGTATAGACTGGTCCACTAGGAGCCTTTGGCACTTTAAGAATTTGATGGTGTGCGCTGGCTCCTCCCCCTATGCCCCTCCTACCAGACTCAGTTTAGAAAATGTGCCCGGAGGAGTCTGTCACGTCGCTGGAAGCTCCTGAAAAGTTTTCTGCATTTATTTTGTATGTTTGTTATTTTCAGGCAGGACTGGATGGCTCCAGCATGCCTGCTTCGTGGGACTTAGGGTGTGTACACACGGTGAGATAAATCTGTGAGATTTTGACTATATAGTCAAAATCTTATGAAAAGTTAGTGCATATCTCATGGTGCTAGGCAGCTTGCAATAAAGATTCGATCCCGATGTGCGCTCCCGTGGGGTCGGTATCGTAAGGCTAGACAGACTGTGCAGGCAAGTCAATCTTGACTATCTAGTGTACAATCTAGTACAAAGTATAGTCAAAATTGGCACTTAGTCAAAATCGTACATAGACAAAATTTCAAGCACAGATAGTCAAAATCTGTACAATCTGTGCTTTCTGGGCTCTGGGGGAGTTCAAGGGAAATTGCATAGTCAAAATCGAACGTAGCAGGGATCTCACCGTGTGTACAGACCCTTAGAGGGGAGAACGGCCCAACCTCTTGAAGGGTTAATGGTCCCGTTCCCCACTGAAAGCACACTAGCTCTTGGCGTCATGAGGGTACGGAGACGCACAGCTTCTACATGGAGCGGCTGGGTCTCCAGACTCAGTACACAGTTCTGAGGGGGCGAACTGAATCTCCGTACACTATATGTGTACACAGTACCCAGACTGGCATTACAGACTTAAAAGGGGGCTGACTCCATTTTAGGCACAAAATTACCTCAGCCAGTATAAAAAAGTGCTGGAAGACCGCGCGCCATTGAAGGGGCAGGCCTTCACTATGAGCGGATCCAGCAGCTCACCAGCGCCATTTTCCCTCTGCAGTGGACACGAATGCTGACTGACAGGGATGTGCAGCTCTTCCGGAGAGACTCCAGATTACCTCAGAGGTACCAGGGGGCCATAGCGGCGGGAGCGACTTATTAGTGTACTAAGGGGGTAATTCCAAGTTGATCGCAGCAGGAATTTTGTTAGCAGTTGGGCAAAACCATGTGCACTGCAGGGGAGCCAGACAGGGCCGGACTGGCCATCTGGCACTTCTGGCAAATGGGCCAGCCGACCCCCGCTTGTGTCACTGAGACACGCTGCCGTGTAGCGGACTTCAAACCATTGCCGGTTCATGAGCTCGCGGACCGGCAGCCAATCAGGAGCCGCCGCTGCCGGTCCGCGAGCTATGATTGGCTCACGAACCGGTGGCTAGTTTGAAGTCCTACACGCCGGCGCCAGACATAGCCGCGCGCCCGACACCCTCACATCACAGCTGGAGGAGCAGCAGCAGCAGCGGTAAGCAGCTGCCGCACTGCTGTGGGGGCAATTTTATACCTGTCACTGTGGGGGCAATTGGCTGGCACTGTGGGGTATTTGTATACCTGGCACTGTGGGGGCATTTGTATACCTTGCCCTGTGTGGGCATTTGTATACCTGTCAGGTATACAATTGCCCCCACAGTGCCAGATCCACAATTGTCCCCACAGCGTCCGGTATTACCTGACACTGTGGGAGCAATTGTGGACCTGGCACTGTGGGGGCATTTGTATACCTGGCACTGTGGGGCATTTGTGGATCGGGCACTGTGGGGGCATTTGTATACCTGGCACTGTGGGGGCATTTGTATACCTGGCACTGTGGGGCATTTGTGGATCTTGCACTGTGGGGGCATTTGTGGATCTTGCACTGTGGGGGCATTTGTGGATCTTGCACTGTGGGGGCATTTGTGGATCTTGCACTGTGGGGGCATTTGTGGATCTGGCACTGTGGGGGCATTTGTATACCTGGCACTGTGGGGCATTTGTGGATCGGGCACTGTGGGGGCATTTGTATACCTGGTACTGTGGGGACAATTGTGGATCTGGCACTGCACTATTGGGGGCATATGTCTGTGTATTATGTCCCATTTTAATTGGCCACACCCATTTTTTGGGCGCGCGCACATAGTACCTCTATGGGACACTCTGTCTGATTGGTCGCCGCTTAGCCCCGCTGGGAGTGCACACAGACACTCTCATTCTAGTGAATGGGGCGCATGCGTGTCCACGCCCCTTTTCTGGAGCGCGCGCGCTTAGTTACAACCTTTATTTTTCCATACCCCCACGTCAACATTTCCACTTCAACCAATGGTTGTGTGTATTTTAATACAGAATGATGTACACTTGTATGTCGTTATATTTATTATATTTGTAAGAGCATAGGCTAAGAAGTAGGAGGAGTTGGGAATAGTAAGGGGAGGAGTCAGATGCTGACACTGAGGTGGGCCTGTGTGCTTCAAAAATGCCAGGGCCTATTTTTGGTCCCAGTCCGGCCCTGGAGCCAGATATAACATGTGCAGAGAGAGTTAGATTTGGGTGTGGTGTGTTCAATCTGCAATCTAATTTGCAGTGTAAAAATAAAGCAGCCAGTATTTACCTTGCACAGAAATAAAATAACCCACCCATATCTAACTCTTTCTACACATGTTATATCTGCCTCCCCTGCAGTGCACATGGTTTTGCCCAACTGCTAAAAAAAAATCCTGCTGCGATCAACTTGGAATTCCCCCCTAAACTTGGCTTTAGCGATAAGAGCGCCGTGTGCTGGTTCCATACTCTCTCTGTGTCTCCCTGGAAGGGCTCTTTGTGGGTTAATTGAGCATTTAACCTTTTCCTGTGTGTGGGCTGTCACTGCTACAGTATATCAGGCAAAGAGTGTGTTTCATGTAAGGCATAGTGTTCTGTTTCTCCAGGGGGTTCACTGGTGTGTACTCAATGTAGTAGCTAGTTGGGCAGAATCAGCATGGCTGGACTCCATTAGGGGAATGATTTCCACCATTTCTCTATCGTCCTAAGTGGATGCTGGGGTTCCTGAAAGGACCATGGGGAATAGCGGCTCCGCAGGAGACAGGGCACAAAAGTAAAGCTTTTACAGGTCAGGTGGTGTGTACTGGCTCCTCCCCCCATGACCCTCCTCCAGACTCCAGTTAGATTTTTGTGCCCGGCCGAGAAGGGTGCAATTCTAGGTGGCTCTCATAAAGAGCTGCTTAGAGAGTTTAGCTTAGGTTTTTTATTTTACAGTGATTCCTGCTGGCAACAGGATCACTGCAACGAGGGACAGAGGGGAGAAGAAGTGAACTCACCTGCGTGCAGGATGGATTGGCTTCTTGGCTACTGGACATGAAGCTCCAGAGGGACGATCACAGGTACAGCCTGGATGGTCACCGGAGCCACGCCGCCGGCCCCCTCACAGATGCTGAAGCAAGAAGAGGTCCAGAATCGGCGGCTGAAGACTCCTGCAGTCTTCTTAAGGTAGCGCACAGCACTGCAGCTGTGCGCCATTTTCCTCTCAGCACACTTCACACGGCAGTCACTGAGGGTGCAGGGCGCTGGGGGGGGGCGCCCTGGGAGGCAAATGAAAACCTTTAAAAAGGCTAAAAATACCTCACATATAGCCCCAGAGGCTATATGGAGATATTTACCCCTGCCTAAATGTACTAAATAGCGGGAGACGAGCCCGCCGAAAAAGGGCGGGGCCTATCTCCTCAGCACACGGCGCCATTTTCTGTCACAGCTCCGCTGGTCAGGAAGGCTCCCAGGTCTCTCCCCTGCACTGCACTACAGAAACAGGGTATAACAGAGAGGGGGGGCAAAATAAATGGCAATATATTAATATAAAAGCAGCTATAAGGGAGCACTTAATCATAAGGCTATCCCTGTCATATATAGCGCTTTTTGGTGTGTGCTGGCAGACTCTCCCTCTGTCTCCCCAAAGGGCTAGTGGGTCCTGTCTTCGTATAGAGCATTCCCTGTGTGTCTGCTGTGTGTCGGTACGTGTGTGTCGACATGTATGAGGACGTTATTGGTGTGGAGGCGGAGCAATTGCCAAATATGAGGATGTCACCTCCTAGGGGGTCGACACCAGAATGGATGCCTTTATTTGTGGAATTACGGGATAGCGTCAACTCGCTTAAGCAGTCGTTTGCCGACATGAGGCGGCCGGACACTCAATTAGTGCCTGTCCAGGCGCCTCAAACACCGTCAGGGGCTGTAAAACGCCCCTTGCCTCAGTCGGTCGACACAGACCCAGACACAGGCACTGATTCCGGTGGTGAAGGTGACGAATCAACCGTATTTTCCAGTAGGGCCACACGTTATATGATTTTGGCAATAAAGGAGATGTTACATTTAGCTGATACTACAGGTACCACTAAACAGGGTATTATGTGGGGTGTGAAAAAACTACCAGTAGTTTTTACCGAATCAGAAGAATTAAATGACGTGTGTGATGAAGCGTGGGGTGCCCCGATAAAAAAACTGCTAATTTCAAAGAAGTTATTGGCTTTATACCCTTTCCCGCCAGAGGTTAGGGAGCGCTGGGAAACACCTCCTAGGGTGGACAAAGCGCTAACACGCTTATCAAAACAAGTGGCGTTACCCTCTCCTGAGACGGCCGCACTTAAAGATCCATCAGATAGGAGGATGGAAAATATCCAAAAAGGTATATACACACATGCAGGTGTTATACTACGACCAGCTATTGCGACTGCCTGGATGTGCAGTGCTGGGGTAGTTTGGTCAGAGTCCCTGATCGAAAATATTGATACCCTGGACAGGGACAATATTTTACTGTCGTTAGAACAAATAAAGGATGCATTTCTTTATATGCGTGATGCACAGAGAGATATCTGCACACTGGCATCACGGGTAAGTGCTATGTCCATTTCGGCCAGAAGAGCTTTATGGACACGACAGTGGACAGGCGATGCGTAGAGGAGTTATTTGGGGTCGGTCTATCGGATTTGGTGGCCACGGCTACGGCCGGGAAATCCACCTTTTCTACCTCAAGTCACTCCCCAACAGAAAAAGGCACCGACCTTTCAACCGCAGCCCTTTCGTTCCTTTAAAAATAAGAGAGCAAAGGGCTATTCATATCTGCCACGAGGCAGAGGACGAGGGAAGAGACAGCAACAGGCAGCTCCTTCCCAGGAACAGAAGCCCTCCCCGGCTTCTACAAAAGCCTCAGCATGACGCTGGGGCTTCGCAAGCGGACTCGGGGGCGGTAGGCGGTCGTCTCAAGAATTACAGCGCGCAGTGGGCTCACTCGCAGGTAAATCCCTGGATCCTGCAGATAATATCTCAGGGGTACAGGTTGAAATTAGAGACAGAACCACCTCGCCGTTTCCTGAAGTCTGCTTTACCAACGTCCCCCTCAGAAAGGGAGACGGTTTTGGAAGCCATTCACAAGCTGTATTCTCAGCAGGTGATAGTCAAGGTACCTCTTCTACAACAAGGGAAGGGGTATTATTCCACTCTTTTTGTGGTACCGAAGCCGGATGGCTCGGTAAGGCCTATTCTAAATCTGAAGTCCTTGAACCTGTACATAAAGAAGTTCAAGTTCAAGATGGAGTCACTCAGAGCAGTGATAGCGAACCTGGAAGAAGGGGACTTTATGGTATCCTTGGACATCAAGGATGCGTATCTCCACGTTCCAATTACCCCTCACACCAGGGGTACCTCAGGTTCGTTGTACAAAACTGTCACTATCAGTTTCAGACGCTGCCGTTTGGTTTGTCCACGGCACCTCGGGTCTTTACAAAGGTAATGGCCGAGATAATATTTCTTCTTCGAAGAAAAGGCGTATTAATTATCCCATACTTGGACGATCTCCTAATAAGGGCAAGGTCCAGAGAACAGCTAGAGATGGGTTTAGCACTATCTCAAGAGGTGCTAAAGCAGCACGGATGGATTCTGAATATTCCAAAATCCCAATTAATGCCGACAACTCGTCTGCTGTTCCTGGGGATGATTCTGGACACAGTTCAGAAAAAGGTTTTTCTTCCCGAAGAAAAAGCCAAGGAGTTATCTGACCTGGTCAGGAACCTCCTAAAACCAGGAAAGGTGTCTGTACATCAATGCACAAGAGTCCTGGGAAAAAATGGTAGCTTCTTACGAAGCAATCCCTTTCGGCAGATTCCATGCAAAGGGATCTGTTGGACAAATGGTCAGGGTCGCATCTTCAGATGCACCTGCGGATAACCCTGTCGCCGAGGACAAGGGTATCCCTTCTGTGGTGGTTGCAGGAGGCTCATCTATTGGAGGGCCGCAGATTCGGCATGCAGGATTGGATCCTGGTGACCACGGATGCCAGCCTGAGAGGCTGGGGAGCAGTCACACAGGGAAGAAATTTCCAGGGAGTGTGGTCGAGCCTGAAAAAGTCTCTTCACATAAGCATTCTGGAACTAAGAGCAATCTACAATGCTCTAAGCCAGGCGAAACCTCTGCTTCAAGGAAGACCGGTGTTGATCCAGTCGGACAACATCACGGCAGTCGCCCATGTAAACAGACAGGGCGGCACAAGAAGCAGGAGGGCAATGGCAGAAGCTGCCAGGATCCTTCGCTGGGCGGAGAATCACGTGATAGCACTGTCAGCAGTATTCATCCCGGGCGTGGACAACTGGGAAGCAGACTTCCTCAGCAGACACGACCTTCACCCGGGAGAGTGGGGACTTCATCCAGAAGTTTTCCACATGCTATTAAACCGTTGGGTAAAACCAATGGTGGACATGATGGCGTCTCGCCTCAACAAAACACTGGACAGGTATTGCGCCAGGTCAAGAGATCCGCAGGCAATAGCTGTGGACGCGCTGGTAACACATTGGGTGTACCAGTCGGTATATGTGTTTCCTCCTCTGCCTCTCATACCAAAGGTATTGAGGATTATACGGCAAAGAGGAGTAAGACTAGTGGCTCCGGATTGGCCAAGAAGGACTTGGTACCCGGAACTTCAAGAGATGGTCACGGACGATCCGTGGCCTCTACTTCTGAGAAGGAACCTGCTTCAGCAGGGTCCTTGTCTTTTTCAAGACTTACCGCGGCTGCGTTTGACGGCATGGCGTTTGAATGCCAGATCCTAAAAGGAAAAGGCATTCCAGAAGAAGTCATTCCTACCTTGATAAAGGCAAGGAAGGAAGTCACCGCGAAGCATTATCGCCGTATTTGGCGAAAATATGTTGCGTGGTGCGAGCAGCGGAGTGCTCCGATGGAGGAATTTCAACTGGGTCGTTTTCCTACATTTCCTGCAATCAGGATTGTCTATGGGTCTCAAATTGGGATCTATTAAGGTTCAAATTTCGGCCCTATCAATATTCTTCCAAAAAGAATTGGCCTCAGTCCCTGAGGTCCAGATTTTATCAAAGGAGTACTGCATATACAGCCTCCTGTGGTGCCTAAGGTGGCACCGTGGGATCTAAATGTAGTTTTAGATTTCCTCAAATCCAATTGGTTTGAACCACTAAAGAATGTGGATTTGAAATATCTCACATGGAAAGTGACTATGTTACTGGCCCTGGCTTCGGCCGGGAGAGTATCTGAACTGGCGGCTTTGTCTTATAAAAGCCCTTATTTAATTTTCCATTCGACATAGGGCAGAGCTGCGGACGCGTCCGCATTTTCTCCCTAAGGTGGTATCAGCGTTTCACCTGAACCAGCCTATTGTAGTGCCTGCGGCTACAGACGACTTGAAGGACTCCAAGTTGTTGGACGTTGTCAGAGCCTTAAAAATATACATTTAAAGGACGGCTGGAGTCAGAAAATCTGACTCGCTGTTTATACTGTATGCACCCAACAAGTTGGGTGCACCTGCTTCTAAGCAGTCGATTGCTCGTTGGATTTGTAACAAAATTCAACTTGTACATTCTGTGGCAGGCCTGCCACAGCCTAAATCTGTTAAGGCCCATTCCGCAAGGAAGGTGGGCTCATCTTGGGCGGCTGCCCGAGGGGTCTCGGCATTACAACTCTGCCGAGCAGCTACGTGGTCAGGGGAGAACACGTTTGTAAATTTTTACAAATTTGATACCCTGGCAAAGGAGGACCTGGAGTTCTCTCATTCGGTGCTGCAGAGTCATCCGCGCTCTCCCGCCCGTTTGGGAGCTTTGGTATAATCCCCATGGTCCTTTCAGGAACCCCAGCATCCACTTAGGATGATAGAGAAAATAAGAATTTACTTACCGATAATTCTATTTCTCGGAGTCCGTAGTGGATGCTGGGCGCCCATCCCAAGTGCGGATTATCTGCAATACTTGTACATAGTTATTGTTAACTAATTCGGGTTATTGTTTAGGAAGCCATCTTTCAGAGGCTCCTCTGTTATCATACTGTTAACTGGGTTTAGATCACAAGTTGTACGGTGTGATTGGTGTGGCTGGTATGAGTCTTACCCGGGATTCAAAATCCTCCCTTATTGTGTACGCTCGTCCGGGCACAGTACCTAACTGGAGTCTGGAGGAGGGTCATGGGGGGAGGAGCCAGTACACACCACCTGACCTGTAAAAGCTTTACTTTTGTGCCCTGTCTCCTGCGGAGCCGCTATTCCCCATGGTCCTTTCAGGAACCCCAGCATCCACTACGGACTCCGAGAAATAGAATTATCGGTAAGTAAATTCTTATTTTCTACTATATTATCTTGGAATGAGAAAGATACTCAATACTTAAGACAGTCTATGGCTGAGCTTATGAAAAAGGACTCAGTACCCAGACCAGTGTCTCAGTCCCCTGCCATTTGTCCGCAGAAACGTTCTTTGGCCCATATCCTGCACTGGTGTGGTTCATTAGATCGACGTGCATTAGGTCGACGTACATTGGGTCGACCACTGAAGGTCGACATGGTCATTAGGTCGACATGGAAAAAGGTCGACATGAGTTCTTTGACTATTTTTGGTGTCGTTTTCTTCGTAAAGTGACAGGGAACTCCAATTAGTGCACCGCGTCCGCTCGCATGGCTTGCTTCGCTCGCCATGCTTCGGGCAAGGTACTGTTTCCAATTGTAGTCCACGTGGATCGTTAAGTATGAAATAGGTGAAAAAATAAAAAAAAATTGTGAAAAACTCATGTTGACCTTTTTGAATGTCAACCTAGTACATGTCGACCTAATGACCATGTCGCCCTAATGCATGTCGACCTTCAGTGGTCGACCCAATGTATGTTGACCTAATGCTTGTCGACCTAACGACCGCCTCCCATCCTGCACTCTGACTGATAATGAGGAGTTCGAAATGGAGGAGGGTGAAGTGGACTTAGAGAGGTGAGGTACTTTCTCAATACCCTGTTTGAAGAAACGTGGGTTAATCCAGATAAGAAATTTCAAATCCCTAAAAGGTTGTCATCATCTTTTCCTTTTCCTCCTGAGGATAGGAAAAAAATGGGAAAATCCACCAATAGTGGATGCATCAGTTTCCAGGCTCTCACGAAAAATTATATTGACTGTCCCGGGTGCAGCCTTCCTAAAAGATGCGGCTGATCGCAAAATTGAGACTGCGCTCAAATCTTTGTATACAGCTGCTGGGGTGGCCCAGAGACCCACTATAGCATGTGGGTGGATTACGCGAGCCATTGCTAAATAGTCGGGTAACCTAATTGAGGGGTTAGACACCTTACCTCAAGAGGAGATTATTTTGCTCTTGCAACATATACAGGACTCTGCGAACTTTATGGTGGAAGCCATAAAAGAAAGAGGCTTGCTTAATGCACGCACTACAGCTATGGCAGTGTGACACGCAGGGTCTTATGGCTACGCCAGTGGACTGCGGACGCGGACTCCAGGAAAGGCGTGGAAAACCTGCCTTTTACATGTGAGGCCTTATTTGGAGATGAACTAGACAAATGGATCTCCAAGGCTACTGCAGGTAAGTCCACATACCTACGTTCTGTAGCTCCCCCAGCTAGGAAGGCCTATTCAGGATCCAATTTACAGTCCTTTCTGACTGCCAAGTTTAGGGGCAAGACCAGAGGTTCTTCTACTGCTGCCAGAGGTGCTAGAGGTAAACCACGAAAACCAGCTACTGCCGGTTCACAGGAACAGAGCTCAGGCTGTGCTTCCTCAAAACCTTCTGCATGACGGTGGACCGCGATGCCTGGAAGACAGGCAGGTGGGAACCCGGCTAAAATTCTTCAGTCGCGTCTGGACAAGATCGTGCCAGGATCCCTGGGTTATAGACCTTATATCCCAGGGCTACAGACTGGAGTTCCAGGAGCTTCCACCTCATAGATTCTTCAGATCAGGCTTACCAGTTTCACAAGAGGCAAGAATAACCTTACAGGACGCCATTCAAAAACTGTTACAGACCCAGGTCATTGTTCTAGTTCCACCTCATCTACAAAACAAGGGTTACGTTTCCGGCTTGTTTGTAGTACCGAAACTGGACGGTTCAGTAAGACTGATTCTGAACCTCAAGTCGTTGAACCCATATTTACGAGTGTTCAAATTCAAGATGGAGTCTCTGAGAGCGGTGATCTCAGGTCTGGAGGAGGGGTAATTCCTAGTGTCTCTGGATATCAAGGATGCATACCTTCATATTCCGATCTGGCCGCCTCATCAGGCTTATCTACGGTTTGCACTGCAGGACTGTCACTACCAGTTCCAAGTCCTGCCATTTGGGCTCTCCACGGCGCCGAGGGTATTCACCAAAGTGATTGCAGAGATGATGTTACTGCTCCGCAAACCAGGAGTGAACATAATTCTGTACCTGGACGATCTTCTGATAAAGGCATCGTCCAGGGAGCAGTTGTTGGAGAACATTGGTCTCTCAACTAGACTACTCCTGGATCATGGGTGGATTCTGAACCTACCAAAATGTCACCTAGAACCAATGCAGAGGTCTCATTTCCCGGGAATGATACTGGACACAGAGTTTCAGAAAGTATTCATTCCCTTGGAAAAGGCAATGATAATCCAGTCGATGGTTCGGGCTGTTCTGAAGCCAACCAGGATCTCGGTGCATCTCTGCATGTGCATTCTGGGGAAAATGGTGGCCTCTTTTACGAGGCGATTCAGTACGGAAGGTTTCATGCGAGGCCCTTCCAGCTGGATCTGTTGGACAAATGGTCCAGATCGCATTTTCACATGTACCAAAGGATTTGTCTGTCCCCAAAAGCCAGGATCTCCCTCCTGTGGTGGCTACAAACTTCTCACCTAGTCGAGGGTCGGAGGTTCTGGATTCAGAATTGGATTCTGCTAACCACAGACGCAAGCCTCAGAGGTTGGGGCGCAGTCACCAAGGGGGGTTCAATTTCAGGGAAGATGGTCAAGTCAAGAAGTCATCCTTCCAATAAACATCCTGGAACTCAGGGCTATCTACAACGCCCTTCTGCAGGTCTCATTTCTTCAGAATCAGGCCATTCAGGTCCAGTCGGACAATGTGACGGCGGTGACGTACATAAACCGACAGGGCGGAACGAAAAGCAGAGCCACAATGTCAGAGGTGTCAAGAATTCTCCTCTGGGTGGATAACATGCCGTGGTGTTGTCAGCGGTCTTCATTCTGGGAGTAGACAACTGGGGAGCAGACTTCCTCAGTAGACACGACCTGCACCCGTGGAAATGGGGCCTTCACCCGGAGGTGTTCCTGTGGCTGATGTGTCGGTGGGGATATCCACAAATCGACATGATGGCCTCTCGATTCAACAAAGAAGCTCAAGTGATATTATTCCAGGTCGAGAGACCCACAGGCTGTGGCAATAGACGCCCTTACAGGGTTTTTGTGCCGGGGAAAGAGGCCGCGGCAACAAAGAAGAAAACCTCTTTTTTGGGGGCACTCGTTTGATAATACAAAAAATATAATTTTTTTATATTGTTTAAAATATATTATTTTAATTTAATCAGTTTAAAAATATATGTATGTGGGATATTAACCCAATCTGCTACACCCCTTAATAGAGTTTGCAGAGACAGAGACAAAGTGGTGCAAATTACTAAAAAAATTTTTAAACAAAGTTAATTGACCACTGGTTACTTGGTAAGTATCTAATAATTCACAAGGTACAAGTATTATTTTTTGAAATGTTTCTTTTACCTTTAAATCCAGGACAGCAGTAGATATCTTGTGTCCATGGCTCAATAATTTGTAGCAAAGAAGATAATTGGTGAAAATATTTGCTCTGTACCTAACAGGTGAATGTGCCTAGTAGGTGAATATGAACATCTGTAGCATGATGGGATTCCAAGTGGAAATAGTTTCTCCCACCCTGTCGGGCATAATAATTTACCCAGGGAAACAGATATATATATAGGGCATTTAGTCCGTTTGAAAAAACACACTTATTTCTAAGAGAAGTAGAATCAGTGTCGGTTTTTCCACTGACTTCTGCTGCCTTCCCATGTGCGGATGATTCCACAGTGAATGGGAGGTGAGAGAGTCGAGCGGCCGGCGCTGATGTGAAGAAAGAAGGCGGCGTTTACTACTGTTGTGGGCTGCGGGTCGGGTAATCCCTGGTAACCTTACGTCATTGCAGGGGAACGAGACCCGCTGCTCCTCAATGAGAGCACACCAGAATACCTGTTCGTAGAAAGTGTGTTGGCTTGTGGAGCGTGCAGCAGCGCTGCGGCTGGTCAGCGTGTGTTTCTCCTGGTGCCCGGGAACGGAGCCGTGTTCTCTTGCACGGAAACTCCTTGTGACGTCACTTTGACGTCTGTTGAACGTACGTTTCACCCTAGGGGCAGGGCTTGTTCACCAGTGCTGCACGCTCCACAAGCCAACACACTTTCTACGAACAGGTATTCTGGTGTGCTCTCATTGAGGAGCAGCGGGTCTCGTTCCCCTGCAATGACGTAAGGTTACCAGGGATTACCCGACCCGCAGCCCACAACAGTAGTAAACGCCGCCTTCTTTCTTCACATCATCGCCGGCCGCTCGACTCTCTCACCTCCCATTCACTGTGGAATCATCCGCACATGGGAAGGCAGCAGAAGTCAGTGGAAAAACCGACACTGATTCTACTTCTCTTAGAAATAAGTGTGTTTTTTCAAACGGACTAAATGCCCTATATATATATCTGTTTCCCTGGGTAAATTATTATGCCCGACAGGGTGGGAGAAACTATTTCCACTTGGAATCCCATCATGCTACAGATGTTCATATTCACCTACTAGGCACATTCACCTGTTAGGTACAGAGCAAATATTTTCACCAATTATCTTCTTTGCTACAAATTATTGAGCCATGGACACAAGATATCTACTGCTGTCCTGGATTTAAAGGTAAAAGAAACATTTCAAAAAATAATACTTGTACCTTGTGAATTATTAGATACTTACCAAGTAACCAGTGGTCAATTAACTTTGTTTAAAAAATTTTTTAGTAATTTGCACCACTTTGTCTCTGTCTCTGCAAACTCTATTAAGGGGTGTAGCAGATTGGGTTAATATCCCACATACATATATTTTTAAACTGATTAAATTAAAATAATATATTTTAAACAATATAAAAAAATTATATTTTTTGTATTATCAAACGAGTGCCCCCAAAAAAGAGGTTTTCTTCTTTGTTGCCGCGGCCTCTTTCCCAGGCACAAAAACCCTGTATGATATTTATCATTTCCTCTGGGGAGCACCGCCAACACCATTTAATTATTGATGAATTATTCAACCTAATTGTTTATATGTTGGTCACTTACAATTAATCAATACTCAAATACTACAGCAGTGCAGGTACACCAGATCTTTTGTTCCTTGCAATAGACGCCCTGACAACTCCGTGGGTCTACCAGCTGGTGTACATGTTTCCTCCACTTCCTCTGGTCCAACGAATTCTAAAAAGAATAAAAAGGGAAAAGGTTCAAGCAATCCTCATTGCTCTGGACTGGCCATGAAGGACCTGGTATGCGGATCTTCTCGAGATGCTGATCGAAGATCTGTGGCTTCTGCCTCTTCGCGAGGATCATCTGCAACGGGGCCCGTTAGTCTATCAAGACTTACCGCGGCTACGTTTAACGGCATGGAAGTTGAACGGCTGATACTAGCCAGGAGAGTGATTCCTGACAAGGTCATCCCGACTATGATCCAAGCCAGGAAGGGGTTAACGTCTAAACATTACCATCGTATCTGGAAGAAATTTGTTTCTTGGTGTGAGAGCAGACAATACTCTGCGGTGGAATTTCATCTGGGACGTTTCCTGCTTTTTCTGCAGTCGGGAGTGGATGTGGGCCTATGTCTAGGCTCCATAAAAGTACAGATTTCGGCCTTGTCTATTTTCTTTCAGAAACAATTGGCTTCTCTCCCGGAGGTCCAGACCTTCTTAAACGGTGTTCTGCACATCCAACCTCCCTTCGTGCCTCCCACAGCACCATGGCATCTCAATTTGGTGCTGCAGTTCCTCCAATCGGACTGGTTTGAACCATTCCAGGAGGTAGACGTAAAGTACCTTACGGGGAAGACTGTCACACTATTGGCCTTGGCTTCAACAAGATGCGTGTTGGAACTGGGAGCGTTGTCTTGCAAGAGCCCCTACTTGATTTTCCATGAGGACAGAGCTGAACTCAGGACTCGTCAGCAATTTCTTCCTAAGGTGGTGTCCGCGTTTCATATCAACCAACCTATTGGGGTTCCGGTTGTTACGGACGTCTCTGCTACTTCAAAGTCCTTAGACGTTGTAAGGGCTTTGAATGTATATGTACAGGTAACTGCTGGTTACAGGAAATCGGACTCGCTGTTCGTTTTATACGATGCCAATAAGATAGGGTGTCCTGCTATAAAGCAGTCAATTGCTCGCTGGATCAGGCTCACTATCCAGCATGCTTATTCCACAGCAGGCTTGCTAATTACAAAATCTGTACAGGCCCACTCGACTAGGTCGGTGGGTTCCTCTTGGGTGGCTGCCCAGGGTGTCTCGGCATTACAGCTCTGCTGAGCAGCTACTTGGTCAGGTTCGAACACGTTTGCAAAGTTTTACAAGTTTGATACCTTGGCCTCTGAGGGCCTTCAGTTTGGCCAGTCAGTTCTGCAGATACCTCAGCACTCTCCCACCCGGTTTGGGAGCTTTGGTACTTCCCCATGGTAATCAATGGATTCCCAGTATCCCTTAGGACGTAAGAGAAAATAGGATTTTAATTACCTACCGATAAATCCTTTTCTCGTAGTCCGTAGGGGATACTGGGATCCCGCCCGGTGCTTCGTTCTTCCTTCCTGTTACTTGGTTAAGTTACATTGTTTGGTTCAGCTGTTGCTGTTCCTGTTTACAAGTTTTGGTTAGCATGGCTTTTCTCTTGTTATGGTTGTGCTCGTTCGAATTCTCACCACTTTCCTTTTCTATATCCTTCTCTCAAAGTATGTCCATCTCCTCGGGCACAGTTTCCTAGACTGAGTCTGGTAGGAGGGGCATAGAGGGAGGAGCCAGCACACCTAATCAAACTTCTATAGTGCCCATGGCTCCTAGTGGACCCGTCTATACCCCATGGTACTAAATGGATTCCCAGTATCCCCTACGGACTACGAGAAAAGGATTTACCTGTAGGTAATTAAAGCCCTATTTTTATTCTTAGTTTATTAATTGCTTTATGTTATGTTTATATTATGTAATGGTAAGACTTTTTTCTTTTTATTTATTGTATATAAATGATCCTTTCATATAAGTTTATAACTGCACTGTATGGTGGTACTTTCTTAATACGTTTCATATTATTCACCTTTATCTCTCTTTATGCTTTCTTTGGGAAGGGGGTACACTTGTTTCTCCCTGTAAAACCACTTTTCCCATCGTGTCTTTTCTCCTGATGAGTGCTGATCACAAAATAATGCCTGTCCTCAGACATTATTAGCATGGTAAATCTGAGCGAATTGGCACTTATATAATGTGTGACCCCGGCCCATCCTGTACAATCACAAGATTTAGTTGGATATATACTAACCAGTGATGAAAGTGGAGAAGTTGCCCATGGCAACCAATGAGCTGCTCTGTATACTTTTATAGTATGCAAATTATAAATGTTACGTCAATGCTGATTAGGGTGCCATGTGCAACTTCTCCACTGGCTCACTTCTCCACTTTTATCGCTGCTTGGTACATGTCCCCCTTAATGTGATCCAGCATGGTGCTAAAACAGACTTAGGGGTAAATTTACTAAAGCTTCTAAAACAGAGAATTGGTGATGTTGCTCATAGCAACCAATCAGATGCTGTCTGTCATTTTCTAAAAGGCAATAGAGAAATTATAGAAATCATCGGATTGGGTGCTATTGGCAACATCACCAATTCTCTGTTTCTCTATCGTCCTAGTGGATGCTGGGGTTCCTGAAAGGACCATGGGGAATAGCGGCTCCGCAGGAGACAGGGCACAAAAAGTAAAGCTTTTCCAGATCAGGTGGTGTGCACTGGCTCCTCCCCCTATGACCCTCCTCTAGACTCCAGTTAGATTTTTGTGCCCGGCCGAGAAGGGTGCAATTCTAGGTGGCTCTCATAAAGAGCTGCTTAGAGAAAGTTTAGCTTAGGTTTTTTATTTTACAGTGATTCCTGCTGGCAACAGGATCACTGCAACGAGGGACTGAGGGGAGAAGAAGTGAACTCACCTGCGTGCAGGATGGATTGGCTTCTTGGCTACTGGACATCAGCTCCAGAGGGACGATCACAGGTACAGCCTGGATGGTCACCGGAGCCGCGCCGCCGGCCCCCTTGCAGATGCTGAAGTCAGAAGAGGTCCAGAATCGGCGGCTGAAGACTCCTGCAGTCTTCTAAAGGTAGCGCACAGCACTGCAGCTGTGCGCCATTTTCCTCTCAGCACACTTCACACGCAGTCACTGAGGGTGCAGGGCGCTGGGGGGGGGCGCCCTGGGAGGCAAATGTAACCTATATAAAGGCTAAAAATACCTCACATATAGCCCCCAGAGGCTATATGGAGATATTTAACCCCTGCCTGGATTCACTAAATAGCGGGAGACGAGCCCGCCGGAAAAGGGGCGGGGCCTATCTCCTCAGCACACGGCGCCATTTCCTCTCACAGCTCCGCTGGTCAGGACGGCTCCCAGGTCTCTCCCCTGCACTGCACTACAGAAACAGGGTAAAACAGAGAGGGGGGGCAAATTTATGGCGATATTTTGATATATATAAAGCAGCTATAAGGGAGCACTTATTATAAGGCTATCCCTGTTATATATAGCGCTTTTGGTGTGTGCTGGCAAACTCTCCCTCTGTCTCCCCAAAGGGCTAGTGGGTCCTGTCTTCGTTAGGAGCATTCCCTGTGTGTCTGCTGTGTGTCGGTACGTGTGTGTCGACATGTATGAGGACGATATTGGTGTGGAGGCGGAGCAATTGCCAAATATGAGGATGTCACCCCCTAGGGAGTCGACACCAGAATGGATGCCTTTATTTATGGAACTACGGGATAGTGTCAACACGCTAAAGCAGTCGTTTGACGACATGAGACGGCCGGACAATCAATTAGTGCCTGTCCAGGCGACTCAAACACCGTCAGGGGCTGTGAAACGCCCTTTGCCTCAGTCGGTCGACACAGACCCAGACACAGGCACTGACTCCAGTGGTGACGGTGACGAATCAACCGTATTTTCCAGTAGGGCCACACGTTATATGATTTTGGCAATGAAGGAGGCGTTACATTTAGCTGATACTACAGGTACCACTAAACAGGGTATTATGTGGGGTGTGAAAAAACTACCTATAGTTTTTCCTGAATCAGAAGAATTAAATGACGTGTGTAATGAAGCGTGGGTTGCCCCTGATAAAAAGCTGATAATTTCAAAGAAATTATTGGCATTATACCCTTTCCCGCCAGAGGTTAGGGAGCGCTGGGAAACACCTCCTAGGGTGGACAAGGCGCTAACACGCTTATCTAAACAAGTGGCGTTACCCTCTCCTGAGACGGCCGCACTTAAAGATCCATCAGATAGGAGGATGGAAAATATCCAAAAAAGTATATACACACATGCAGGTGTTATACTACGACCAGCTATAGCGACTGCCTGGATGTGCAGTGCTGGGGTAGTTTGGTCAGAGTCCCTGATTGAAAATATTGATACCCTGGACAGGGACAATATTTTACTGTCGTTAGAACAAATAAAGGATGCATTTCTTTATATGCGTGATGCACAGAGGGATATCTGCACACTGGCATCACGGGTAAGTGCTATGTCCATTTCGGCCAGAAGAGCTTTATGGACGCGACAGTGGACAGGCGATGCGGATTCAAAACGACATATGGAAGTTTTGCCGTATAAAAGGGAGGAGTTATTTGGAGTCGGTCTATCAGATTTGGTGGCCACGGCTACAGCCGGGAAATCCACCTTTCTACCTCAAGTCACTCCCCAACAGAAAAAGGCACCGACTTTTCAACCGCAGCCCTTTCGTTCCTTTAAAAATAAGAGAGCAAAGGGCTATTCATATCTGCCACGAGGCAGAGGTCGAGGGAAGAGACAGCAACAGGCAGCTCCTTCCCAGGAACAGAAGCCTTCCCCGGCTTCTACAAAAGCCTCAGCATGACGCTGGGGCTTCTCAAGCGGACTCGGGGACGGTGGGTGGTCGTCTCAAAAATTACAGCGCGCAGTGGGCTCACTCGCAGGTAGATCCCTGGATCCTGCAGATAATATCTCAGGGGTACAGGTTGGAATTAGAGACAGATCCACCTCGCCGTTTCCTGAAGTCTGCTTTACCAACGTCCCCCTCCGAAAGGGAGACGGTTTTGGAAGCCATTCACAAGCTGTACTCTCAGCAGGTGATAGTCAAGGTACCTCTTCTACAACAAGGGAAGGGGTATTATTCCACTCTTTTTGTGGTACCGAAGCCGGATGGCTCGGTAAGGCCTATTCTAAATCTGAAGTCCTTGAACCTGTACATAAAGAAGTTCAAGTTCAAGATGGAGTCACTCAGAGCAGTGATAGCGAACCTGGAAGAGGGGGACTTTATGGTATCCTTGGACATCAAGGATGCGTATCTCCACGTTCCAATTTACCCCTCACACCAGGGGTACCTCAGGTTCGTTGTACAAAACTGTCACTATCAGTTTCAGACGCTGCCGTTCGGATTGTCCACGGCACCTCGGGTCTTTACAAAGGTAATGGCCGAGATGATGATTCTTCTTCGAAGAAAAGGCATATTAATTATCCCATACTTGGACGATCTCCTAATAAGGGCAAGGTCCAGAGAACAGCTAGAGATGGGATTAGCACTGTCGCAAGAAGTGCTAAAACAGCACGGGTGGATTCTGAATATTCCAAAATCCCAGTTAATGCCGACAACTCGTCTGCTGTTCCTAGGGATGATTCTGGACACGGTTCAGAAAAAGGTTTTTCTCCCGGAGGAAAAAGCCAAGGAGTTATCCGAGCTTGTCAGGAACCTCCTAAAACCAGGAAAGGTGTCTGTACATCAATGCACAAGAGTCCTGGGAAAAATGGTGGCTTCTTACGAAGCAATTCCATTCGGCAGATTCCACGCAAGAATTTTCCAAAGGGATCTGTTGGACAAATGGTCAGGGTCGCATCTTCAGATGCACCTGCGGATAACCCTGTCTCCAAGGACAAGGGTGTCTCTTCTGTGGTGGTTGCAGAGTGCTCATCTATTGGAGGGCCGCAGATTCGGCATACAGGATTGGATCCTGGTGACCACGGACGCCAGCCTGAGAGGCTGGGGAGCAGTCACACAAGGAAGAAACTTCCAGGGAGTATGGACGAGCCTGGAAACGTCTCTTCACATAAACATTCTGGAACTAAGAGCAATATACAATGCTCTAAGCCAGGCAGAACCTCTGCTTCAGGGAAAACCGGTGTTGATCCAGTCGGACAACATCACGGCAGTCGCCCATGTGAACAGACAGGGCGGCACAAGAAGCAGGAGTGCAATGGCAGAAGCTGCAAGGATTCTTCGCTGGGCAGAGAATCATGTGATAGCACTGTCAGCAGTGTTCATCCCGGGAGTGGACAACTGGGAAGCAGACTTCCTCAGCAGACACGATCTTCACCCGGGAGAGTGGGGACTTCATCCAGAAGTCTTCCACTTGCTGGTAACCCGTTGGGAAAGACCAATGGTGGACATGATGGCGTCTCGCCTCAACAAAAAACTGGACAGGTATTGCGCCAGGTCAAGAGATCCGCAGGCAATAGCTGTGGACGCGCTGGTAACGCCTTGGGTGTACCAGTCGGTGTATGTGTTTCCTCCTCTGCCTCTCATACCAAAAGTATTGAGAATTATACGGCAAAGAGGCGTAAGGACGATACTAGTGGTTCCGGATTGGCCAAGAAGGACTTGGTACCCGGAACTTCAAGAGATGATCACGGAAGATCCGTGGCCTCTACCTCTAAGGAGGGACTTGCTTCAGCAGGGTCCCTGTCTGTTTCAAGACTTACCGCGGCTGCGTTTGACGGCATGGCGGTTGAACGCCGGATCCTAAAGGAAAAAGGCATGCCGGAAGAAGTCATTCCTACTTTGATTAAAGCAAGGAAGGAAGTAACCGTGCAACATTATCACCGAATTTGGCGAAAATATGTTGCGTGGTGCGAAGATCGGAGTGCTCCGACGGAGGAATTTCAACTGGGTCGATTCCTACATTTCCTGCAATCAGGATTGTCTATGGGTCTCAAATTGGGATCTATTAAGGTTCAAATTTCGGCCCTGTCGATTTTCTTTCAAAAAGAATTGGCTTCAGTCCCTGAAGTCCAGACCTTTGTTAAGGGAGTGCTACATATACAGCCTCCTGTGGTGCCTCCAGTGGCACCGTGGGATCTCAATGTGGTTTTGGACTTTCTAAAATCTCATTGGTTTGAACCACTAAAGAAGGTGGATTTGAAATATCTCACATGGAAAGTGACCATGCTTCTAGCCCTGGCTTCGGCCAGGAGAGTGTCAGAACTGGCAGCTTTATCTTACAAAAGCCCATATCTGATTTTCCATTCGGACAGGGCAGAACTGCGGACTCGTCCGCATTTTCTCCCTAAGGTGGTGTCAGCATTTCATCTGAACCAGCCTATTGTAGTGCCTGCGGCTACAAGTGACTTGGAGGACTCCAAGTTACTGGACGTTGTCAGAGCATTAAAAATATATATTGCAAGGACAGCTGGAGTCAGAAAATCTGACTCGTTGTTTATATTGTATGCACCCAACAAGATGGGTGCTCCTGCGTCTAAGCAGACGATTGCTCGTTGGATCTGTAGCACAATCCAACTTGCACATTCTGTGGCAGGCCTGCCACAGCCTAAATCTGTAAAGGCCGACTCCACAAGGAAGGTGGGCTCATCTTGGGCGGCTGCCCGAGGTGTCTCGGCATTACAACTTTGCCGAGCAGCTACGTGGTCAGGGGAGAACACGTTTGTAAAATTTTACAAATTTGATACTCTGGCTAAGGAGGACCTGGAGTTCTCTCATTCGGTGCTGCAGAGTCATCCGCACTCTCCCGCCCGTTTGGGAGCTTTGGTATAATCCCCATGGTCCTTTCAGGAACCCCAGCATCCACTAGGACGATAGAGAAAATAAGATTTTACTTACCGATAAATCTATTTCTCGGAGTCCGTAGTGGATGCTGGGCGCCCATCCCAAGTGCGGATTATCTGCAATAATTGTACATAGTTATTGTTAACTAATTCGGGTTATTGTTGAAGGAAGCCATCTTTCAGAGGCTCCGCTGTTATCATACTGTTAACTGGGTTTAGATCACAAGTTGTACGGTGTGATTGGTGTGGCTGGTATGAGTCTTACCCGGGATTCAAAATCCTCCCTTATTGTGTACGCTCGTCCGGGCACAGTACCTAACTGGAGTCTGGAGGAGGGTCATAGGGGGAGGAGCCAGTGCACACCACCTGATCTGGAAAAGCTTTACTTTTTGTGCCCTGTCTCCTGCGGAGCCGCTATTCCCCATGGTCCTTTCAGGAACCCCAGCATCCACTACGGACTCCGAGAAATAGATTTATCGGTAAGTAAAATCTTATTTTTAGAAGCTTTAGTAAATTTACCAAACCCAGCCGTCTCTCACCCTGAGCCTTCTGTGGCCCATGCTCACTTTCTACCCCATCTGTGTCACCCCTGTCTGTGTGCCCCTCCCCCTTTAGAATGTAAGCTCTCGCGAGCAGGGTCCTTTTCCCTTATGTGCATTTACGTCTCTTACTTAACCTATCATCCTTTCAGTACTCCCTTTGATGGCACCAAATCCTTCGGGTTTCTGCCACCCTGATACTTATTTCAGTGCTGTTTACTGACGCAGCAATGTTTATATACCCTGTACTTGAGCTATATTGTATTGAACTGTAAGTCACTGTCTTCATGTTTTGTTTGTTAACTCTGTAATTGGGCTCTGCGGATACCATGTGGCGCCATATAAATAAAGGATAATAATAGTAATAATAATAATAATAATAATAATAAATTTACCCCTTACAAATGCCCTCCCCATCAGCACGTCTGTGCAGCTAGCTTGGCCCTACAATGGGTGCATTCTGATCCCATAGTGTTCTGATTGTATTGCATAGTTGTAATCGGACTGTTTTTTGTTTGTGGCCCAGATGCTTATAGAGCCAATCAGTCTCTACCACTGTAATGTGTGTTTGGTATAAGTTAGTGACGGGCCACCCGATATGCCAATCACCGAAATAAGTTATTTCCTCCATCCCTCCTGACAGTCAAGGGCAGCTCTCATTAACAAAACGCCAAACCAAGCAGTTCTATGGCAAAGGGGATTTGTTATGGGATATGTAGATTATGGGGGTTATTCAGAGATGGAGGCAGATCATAGCAATATCTGCGTCCATCTCCTCACATGCTGATGGCAGCACAGGGTGGGGCCACCCACCATGTGTGTGATGCCGCCCTGAGATGCGTTCACACTTAATTTGATGCGCATAGCGGGTGCATAAAATTAAGGTTGAGTCATGGTGTCAGGCGGTTCGCCACCATATTTTTAATCTGAGCGGCTGTATGTGATGTCATGCAACTGCCCCGAAAACGCTCCTGGCATGCCCCCGTTCAGCCCGCCATGCGCCCCACTCACCGCCCCAAACACCCGCAGATGTCAATCATCTTTCACCTGCTTGTTGAAGGGTCGCGCACACGCACTACGGCCAGTGCATGTGCTCAGACCAGATATATACGACTGCGTACATCTCTGAATCAGCCCCAATGTGCTGTACACAAGATGTTACCCAAAGTACTTGGCAGTAACTGTTCTTTTGTTGCAGAAGGTGTTCATTCCTACTTATAACTGGCTACTGTTTTTCTGTTGTATCTGGATGCTGGGGGCAAATTTAGAGTAATTCCAGTGCATTTCTATAAAGAAACTTGCCGGTTAGTTGTCATTTGTTTCTAATATTTATGTTATTTTTCCAGGTCTTGGAGGATATGAAACGTGAAGCCAGACCCATTAAGATTGACAGAAGAGTGACGGGGGCCAATATGATAGACGAGCCCTTGCAGCAAGTAGGTGTTTCTAGTTTTGTTATGGTAACAGTGGATTCATGGAAACACTGTATGTACAAACTGGTCCGCTGTATTAGAGCAATGAGTAGAATTACTGTATGGAAGGATGTAAAAACTTAAAAATAACATTGGGTAGAGGTATTGTGTACCTGAATAGAGGAAGTTGGTGGCTTGCAGTCTTTAGGAATAGCATATCCTTTACATGACCAGGCCATTTTTGTTTTTTATTGTTATATTTTTGAATCCATCTGTTAAGGATAGTTTTTGTTTAGTTTGTTTGTTTGTTTGTTTGTTTGTTTGTTTGTTTTATTTGTGTTAATTGTGTTTTTTTTGTTTAGGATTCTGCTGTTTTATAACTTTTTTTCATTTTTAGTGCTAGTCTACTAATTTACATACATGGAATCTGCTTGGTCTTTAGTCCAAATATGTATTTGCTAAAATAACAGTATAATTATGCTGTTTTTTCATTGGGTGGGGGTGGATGGTGTTGGAGTATTTTGTTTAAATTTTTTTTTTTTTTTTATGGGGGTGGATTGTTAAAATATAAAATTTCTGCAAAAAAGCCCCCTTTTCCTCAAATAGCAAAATCTTGGTATTGGACACCCACGAGTGGGAATAGTCCTATAGTGCCGGTACTTTGGCTGGCCGCATTGTCTGCTTTCAGGATTGTCTGCATGCAGGCACATTCTAGTAGATCGCTCACTTACCGCTGGGTGAAGTGAGCGCTCCCCCCCCCCCCCCCCACCACCACACTCAGCACACATTGCGCTGTATGCTGAGCATGGGGGAGAGATGTGTGCTGAGCGGTCTGTGCTAGATTGCTCAGCACACATCTCTCCGTGTGTACCCCTCTTTACATTCTTGGGAGGAAAAAAATAAATCAGAGATGCATGCATTCAAATGGGATCCTCAGTGCCAGTTCCCTGCGTTGGTTATAAGGCACAATGATTCCTTTGGCTACATGCATTTTAAATAAGGTTTCTCGTGGCCCCTTACAGTATATGGAGCCTCTTGTAAAACACAATACACAAACAAATCCTGTAAAATATCAGTGTCTTTTCTTTAACAAGTAGATCTTACTAACTTGGGGCTCATTTACATTTGGATGTAGCAGTACACGTCCGCGCTGATAGGCGTTACTTTCACATCCTGCTGAAATGCTTTTTAAAAGTAGGCAAGTATGGTGTGGACATGTGCAAGACCTGGTAATGCAAGTGTTGAAGTAGGTGCTCATTAAACCGTGTCCTTGTGCTCATTAAACCGTGTCCTTGTGCTCATTAAACCATTACATCCCTGTAGGGGGAAGCGTTGCAATTCATGGTGTTATCATCTTTTAATGTCAGACTACCATATGCCCATGCTCACCATTGCAAGCAGGTGCTGTGCTCACACGAGGCAGCTGCAATTCAAGTTTGTTTTTAGGGTAAGGAGGTAAAGGCAAATCCTTATAATTCACTGCCAGACTCGCCCCACTGGTGAAAGGGTGGGTCTCCCTGTGAAGGGGGGGGGGTGGACTTTCCACAGCTGTGCGGGTGGGGCAGAGAGATTTAGGTTTTGAGAGGGGCGTGTCCAAACTCTAATTTGCAGAGTAAAATCATCATTAGTGGGCTGCATGCAAAGGCAGCCAGTATTTTCCCTGCATGCAAATACAATAATTGTATTTGTACTCATTATATTGCAGCATGGTTTGTCCAGGTGAAACTTTTCTTGCTCTTTGCTTTACTCCCATCTTAAAATCAAGCCTACAGTATGGTGTGTAACAGACACAAATGTACACTCCTAATATTGTAGTATTTCTGCCCCTGGTCTATCTGTATCTGTCCTGCTTCTACAACCAGAAATAACTTACAGGCTGCATATTAACTTAATGTTATTTTATTTAATCTGTGCTTGTGTTTGCACTTTACCACTGTTATGTAGAAATGTTTTGTATGGGTTTTAGGTAATACAGTTTTCCTTGAGGGACTACGTCCAATACTGGTATTACACGCTCAGTGAGGATGAATCATTTCTTCTTCAAATCAGGCAGACAGTTCAAAATGCACTTGTTCAGTTTTCCACCCGGTAAGTAAATACGCTCTTGAGACACCTACATCCTGTGCATGAAGATAACCCGCTATTCCAGAGCACTTTTATCCTGATTTTTATTATTTTTATACAGGTTGAGTATCCCATATCCAAATATTCCGAAATACGGAATATTCCGAAATACGGACTTTTTTGAGTGAGATAGTGAAACCTTTGTTTTCTGATGGCTCAATGTACACAAACTTTGTTTAATGCACAAAGTTATTAAAAATATTGTATTAAATGACCTTCAGGCTGTGTGTATAAGTAGTATATGTAACATAAATGTATTCTGTGCTTAGATTTAGGTCCCATCGCCATGATATCTCATTATGGTATGTAATTATTCCAAAATACGGAAAAATCTCATATCCAAAATACCTCTGGTCCCAAGCATTTTGGATAAGGGAGACTCAACCTGTATTTGAAACACTTAGGGGGCACACTAACAGTTCAGATATGAAGGCTAGCCATACTTTAGCACAGGTGCCTTAATTAGTACCTCAGTTATTTTAGTGTAACCATCAGTGCACAAGCATGGATATCAGTAAAACCTGCACTGTTAGTATTCCTTGAGGACTGAGGTTGGGAAACACTGCTTTATATAGCGGAATATAAACATACAGAGGGAAAGGCCCTCCTCTGACCCCGGTAAACTGCTCCTTCGCAAATGTAGTCAATGAATCAGTCTGGTTGACGTACAGATGTGTCCTCATACACTGTTGCTGCAGTCGCACTAGACAGCCTTCTTGACACGCCAGGTGTCCGTGCATCTTGTCTTGCACTAAGCATCTCTTTCGCTAGAATGTGCATCTTAGTTGCACAAATTAAACAACCGGATGTGACAAAACCACTTAACCAGACTGCACGGATTCGTTTGATATGCAACACTCGTACATCAGTGTGCGAAAAACTCTGAAGCTCTATATAAAGTGCTACAACGCAGTGGCCATGGCTTTTATTTTTCTTTCATGCCAAGTTCTATTGTGCTTCATCTTTGACTTTGTACATATTTAAAACTACTTCTTTTGCGGTTAACATTGCAGTCTGTTGTGTCTGGTACAGACTGAGTGGTGTTTTACTGCATATGCAGTGCGTATAAGAAAGAGTCTATACACTACACCACTCCGAGCGGCTCATTCACGCCGGGTGTCTCATGGCGGATTGAGGCTTGGTGTATGAGGACACATCTGTATGTTCTAGCTGGCATACTGGGGCTACAGAACGGTCTTGCCACTCTGACCCATTACTCTCCCTTGCTGTTATCAGTGGACAATTGCCTGTTAAGGGGTGAGAGTTTCTGCTAATGTTTTTGGTTTTTCCAACTTTAGGATATAGTAGTGTGGGTATGTTACTGCTCTACACATGCACAAGAGTGTAAGAGACCCCCTTTGATACTAGATTCATTTAAAGCATTTCCTAGTTACCTTTTAAAGCAAGGTTAAAGGGGTACATGGATTGAAACAGAAATACCATGATTTGGAAAGAGAATATAGCTCGACTTCTGCAAAGGAGGCGTGTCTTCCAGAAATGTTATCAAGACCCCCTAAATATTCAACATGGATTGCCTGCCCTGTCTCCCTAATTGATAATGCCCTATCTAGAGGCCTCTAGATAGGGCAATTGCCTACTAGCCTCGATAACGAGCCCCAGTTCTTGATGACATTACCAGTCAAGCTATGTAAAAAATGACGGTTGTTTAATGGTTCTAGGCTATTGAGGGTTTAGGACCAGGTTTCACTGAGAACTCAGACACTAGTAATGATGATTCCTAGCAAGCTGCACCGTGCCTCCTAAGGGCTCATTGCTCTTTTAACTACAGACATTAAGAACTTAGAAAGTCAGCCATCCATCTCCTTAGAGAGGTCTTGTATTTTGTATACACCAATCCGACAGGTTTCATGCCTGGGAAATCAGTCCTTATTAATTTGAGCACCTCCAGGTTGACCATGAAAAGGATGTTTAAGTAGGGATAGTGTTGCTTCATTTCTTCAAGTCTTTGATTTATTAGAATGGAGGTCTCTTTGGGAGGAAATGAATATATGTTCATACAGTAGGTTTATCAATTGAGTTAATAATTTACACTCAACATCATAACAGACTTTATACTAAACACTGGTGTTTAAATTTACTTTCAAGTTTTTAGAAGTTTTTAGTAATATTCTCCAGATGCATAAAAGGGTGGGGGTTATTCTAAACAAGAAAAAGAGAAACATTTTCCCTAGTGCACCAGGAGGTATCAGCAATAAGATCTGAACACTACATTATAATAGAAAATTCAGAGATCTTTGTTCCATATATTTGCAACTATAACTTTTTAGAGGGTGGTCTTCAGGTTGCCGTAGGCCGGGCTCCCGGCGAACACCAAACCGGCGCCGTAATCCCGACTGCCAGCATACCGACATCTTTTCTCCCTCTTGGGGATCCACGACCCCCCTGGAGGGAGAATAAACAGCGCGGCGCGCGTAGCGCGCCACCGTGCCCGCAGCGTGGCGAGTGCAGCGAGTCCGCAAGGCGCTCATTTGCGCTCACCCAGCTGTCGGTATGCCGGCGGTCGGGATTCTGGCGCTGGTATGCTGGTCGCCGGGACCCGGACCGCCGGCACACCAGTAAGTATATGTTAATAATCTGCTACCATTGGTGAAGCTAATTGGTTTAAAGTCTTGGGTAGCCTCGCACAGCCACAGTCATGCATGCGTAGCCTTGGTAATTGCATGATAGCATATGAGTGGTTTGTACATAACATTATAACCTGTCAAGTAATATTTAAACAAGTAGGGTCAAGGTGGCCTGATTCTCAGTATACTTTAGGGCAGGGGTACTCTGCATGTGGCCCTTAAGTTACTGTGGGACTACACATCCCAGCATGCCCTAAAATATTTTTAATGTGCTGTGATAGCAAAACTCGGGCAGAGCATGCTGGGAGGTGTAGTTCTACAGCAGTTGGAGGGCCGCATGTTGAGTACCCCTGTTTTAGGGATTTAAAACTACTTTATGTATTTATAGTGAGGTTAGAAAACTTGCTTCATGCTTTGTATATCACATAAATTAATGTGTACTCTTATTAATTTTGTGTACCTACTGTATGTTCCTTAATTGCAGTATAGATAGATAATGTTAGAATGTGGATTCTATTTCCAAGTGTCAGAAAAATACTTGATTTAAATAAAGAACAATGAAACCCATTAATATTGTTTTATTACCTTTTTTGTTATTTGTGCAAATTTGTACTTTGAAGATATCGAAAGCAATAATGAAACATTGTGTCTTTTGTAAGGTCGAAAGAAGTCGACTGGCAGCCTTACTTTACCACCCGGTTAGTAGATGATTTTGCCACTCACCTCCGAGCATTTAGAAAAGCTCAGCAAAGAATGGCAGAGAAAGAAGAACAAAAGAAAGGTAACACTTGGGCGGGAGAGCGACTGACTGAATTTGTGAAAAGGACATCTGTGGGGAAATTTACTGTGGCAGCTGTATTTAAAGGGGCAATAATATTAAATGTGAAGCGCGCCTTGTTTTGTATTTAATATTATTTGCCCCATTAAATCCAGCACCAAATTCTCCCTGGTCTATAAGAAGTGATTTTAAATCCATGGTTCAAGGCGATGACAGAGGCTGTACAAAGTATAATTCCTCCGCAAGTGCCATATTTCATCTGCCTTGTTAAACTTACCATAGTTAGTTAACTGGGCTTTAGGCATATAAATAAGAATGGGTCATCTTTTCGTGATGACCCAGCTCGTATGTTAGAAGCTGTTTTAAGGTGGGTACACACTAGAATGACAGCCAGTGGTCGGACCAAGTTCCCTTCGGCCCAGGACATGCGAGATTGGCCATACACATTGGCCAATGTAATGAACACCGGAACGCATCTCGTTCCATCCTTTATTACACTGCATCAGGTCGCACATGGTATCTTCCGGTTGGCCGTGCAGCATGGCCAACCGGAAGACGTCGCATGTAACCTGCAACAGTGCGCAATCATGCATACACATTAGGCGATATGAACGATTTGACTTTCCGATATGGCAAATCGTGACGATTTCTGCCTACTGTGTACCCACCCTGAAGCCTATCCACATTATCATGACATAGTTTCGACTTGTCAATATGCAGCTGCGGACAGTGGAAGCATCAATTAGAATACTGCTTCCATGTTTTTTAGCTTGAGACGAGCAGTTTCCAGTGTGGAGTGTAGGACTTAGCGGTACCTGGCATCCACAGAAAGTTCCCTCGTTGCCACCCAGTAACGACCAGCCGTCGCAGAGGACCCACGGAGATGCCGAACATATGCTCATTTTGCTAAATACCGCTATATACTGTATAGTCACATTCACACTCGCTGCATCATATTTAGAGGATATGTTATCATCTAGATTTACATGGTCTTTGCATTGATCCTTTTCAGTCTGCATTTTCATCTGTTTTACTGTCAAACTTATATTGCCTTACAGATTACTGTGTTTCTGAGCGTGAGGAAAGTTTTTATATGTGATTGTGGAGATTACGGATGACACTAGGCTGTGTGTTGAATAATTGCTGATGTCACTTTGTCACCTCTGCTCCAGTCTGTCTGCTAAGTGCTTGTGTTTCTCTTCCTCTTTCATGTGTTAGGTGCAGACACAGCAGATGATTTTGTAGATACTTTTTTTGAGGTTGAAGTTGAAATGGAGAAAATAGTCTGCCGTGACCTCGTCTGCACTTCTTCCAAAGATGAGGAAGGTTTGTTTGATTATTTGATTTATATATTAGCTATATTCCTTAAGGGTGTGGTTCATCAAATCGACAGTGTCTAGGTCGACAATGTTTAGGTCGACCACTATAGGTCGACAGTCACTAGGTTGACATGGATGGAAGGTCGACAGGGTTTTTAGGTCGACATGTGCTAGGTCGACAGGTCTAAAGGTCGACATGAGGATTTTTTTTTTTGGTGTCGTTTTCTTCGTAAAGTGACCGGGATCCCAAATTAGTGCACCGCGTCCCCTCGCATGGCACGCTTCGCTCGCCATGCTTCGGGCATGGTGCCTTCGCTCCGCTACCGCTTCGTTCGGCACACTTTACCGTTCCAATCGTAGTCCACGTGGATCGTTAAGTATGAAAAAATTCAAAAAAAGAAAAAAATTTGAAAAACTCATGTCGACCTTTAGACCTGTCGACCTAGCACATGTCGACCTAGAAACCCTGTCGACCTTCCATCCATGTCGACCTAGTGACTGTCGACCTATAGTGGTCAACCTAAACATTGTCGACCTAGACACTGTCGATCTTCAGACCGGATCCCATTCCTTAAGTGTTTCATTCGTCAAAATCGATTTATATATTGATTTACATCACTGATAGATCACGCTTATCGTCATAGTGTATTTTCATGTTCCCCCTAAATGTCAATTGCCTGATCCAGACTTTAAACTAGATTTACAGCTTTTAAATATTAACATACTACATACAGTATGTGTAACATAGTACATTTGTGTATGTTTCTTAGCCTGCACAGCATCTGACGTGCTCCAGGTCTGGACAAAAATTATGGGAACTTATTTTTCTTACTGTATAGATAGCGGAAGAGAACTTACTTCTGTCTGTACCTCCACATACGTCAGTATGGAGGTACACTGGCACAGATTTATTAAGCTCGGTGAAGTGATAAAGTGTGAAAGGTGATAAAGGACCAGCCAATCAGATCCTAACTACCATGTCACAGGCTGACTGGCTGGTCCTTTATCACCTTCCACTTTATCACTTCACCGAGCTTAATAAATCTGCCCCACTGTGACTTAGCACATCAGATGTTATTACTTGCTGTGCAGGTACAGATTGTGCACTCCGTACTGGAACCTGTATGTAACCCTACAAATGAGATTCAGAGGTTATGTGCTGCGCCAAAGGGTACCCTTACTCTAATGCGTTTTATTAATCGCAACTCGACAAAACCACTACATAATACTGCACTGATTAATTTGATATGCGACACTTGTCTGTCTGCAACTGAGTCTGAATCTGTATACAAAGTGTTACATAGCGACCGCGGCTTTTTCCACACACAGATATACAAGTGTCTCATATCAAATCAATCGTTACAATCTCGCAAAGCAGTTTTATCGCATCGCATTGTGACTAACCAACATTCAGTGCGAAAAAGACTGTACACCACTCTGCATGGCTTGCTTGCGCCATGAGTCTTGCGCCGCATGGCGTTTTAAGGCTAGGTGCGCATGAGTACACATCTGTGTGTGTGTGTGTGTATAATAAATATATAATAAGAGATGTTAATGCATTTGAAGGCTCAGTTAACTTTGTAGAATGTTTACTTATGCAAATATTACATAGATATGTAACTCTCCCTGGGGGTGGGGGGGGGATCAGTGTAGAGGAATGATGCGGAACACTCTTGTAAATAAAAGTACTGTACAGTGCCATCCTCTCCTATGTAACAGTCTAAAGGCCAAAGGTGGAGATATAAAGCCTGTGATGTTATAAGGGGGGAATGGATATCTCCTAATGTGAAGTCTCTCACTCATGATTACTGATGTAGAGCTGGAAGGTGCTCTGTATCGTATACTCCTTGCAGTGACAGTAATGACGTGATTTATTTCTGCTTCCAGGGTTCCTGAAGGATTTATGTGAAGTTTTACTGTATTTATTGCTACCTCCTGGAGACTTCCAGAATAAGATCATGCGATACTTTGTGAGGGTAAGTGGCTGCCATATCTCTGGCAGACATACCTTTGGCGTTTTCTGTGGACTTGATTTAGCAACACTGCAACTGGCTACAATTGCACGCTGGGGGCCGTCCAGATGGCGGCGAGTGATGCGATCGCAATGCGATCCGTACTGAGTAAGGCCCTACCTGTATGTCACTTGCAGAAATTGCAGAGTGAGTGACACGACTAGTAAGAGAACTGCGATGTACGTTTATACTCTCTTCCTTCTTCCAGGAAATCCTTTCACGAGGAATTATTCTTCCTTTAATAAACCAGCTCAGTGATCCTGATTATATTAATCAATATATCATTTGGATGGTGAGTTTAAAATGAATTGCTGTGTTTTTATACGTTTTATAACTGGGGGGTGGGAAGCGGGCAAGCAACGTGGGCAAGGCATGTAAAGAAAGTAAGTTCTTTAAAAGCACAAGAAGGTTGTTTTGTGCATCTGGCTTCCTAGCATTGATGTAGACCGAAGGGATAAAGATACAGATGTGTGTGGGTTATATTTATGTTCTGTGTACCTAGTATGAAACAATTGAGGGGCCTGTTTTGGGTACCAGGGTAGAGCAGTGAAGTGCATTATGTTCTCCCTTGGCAAATCGCCCCTAGAAAGTTCATTGATTTCTGCAGTTGGCTGGCTGACTATAAACAAGTAACATGATGAACCAGAGAACTACTCTGCGAGGCTTTCAACTTAAGTGCTTGAATGTCAGCAGCCGCCCTGACTGTGAATCCCCCAGTGCTCTTCCAGCTGTAATGTAGGCTGGTAATAGGCGTTGTTACTGTGGAACAGAGGCAGAATAATTGCCCTGACAATTTTTTTTTCTGTTTCAGATTCGTGATTCCAATTGCAATTATGAGGCCTTCATGAATGTTATTAAGTTAAGTGACAATGTTGGAGAGTTGGAAGCTGTGAGGGACGAAGCTGTAGAAGAATTACAGTATCTTCGTTCGTTAGATACCGTAGGAGATGGTATGTAGCATGGTAATGGTTATGTCAGTGTGCTGACTGTTGCACGCACTGTTTTCTACTGTACGACTTGTACTGAAGTGGCATTGCCAGATGGCGTTTTACAGTCCATTCTTCTTGTCTCACAGCCTCCAGGTCACAAGATACGCTCCTTTAGTTGCTGCCCTGATTTTGCTATTGACAAGAGGTTCATATAGTAATCTATTAGGACAGTAACACAGTTTTACCCACCTGTCACCCACTTTGTCATTTTTGTGACCTCGAAGGAGTTTCATTCACAACGGCCTATGCAGCTGTTTAGTGCATGAAACCCCCAGTGCTGTTAGGCGACTTAAAACTAGTCATACACTGAATTATAATCAATGTAGATCATAGGTTCTTCAGGACCACAAACAGTTCATGTTTTCCAGGTCTCCTCGCAGAATCACAAGTGAAAAAATGTGTTCCACCTGTGGATCTTTTAAAATGTGTCGGTGAGTAATGACTACACCTGTGCACGTCCCAAGTGACCTGGAACACATAAGCTGTTTGGGGTCCTGAGGGCCGAGTTTGAGAACCACTGATTTAGGTCAGCTGATGAAATAATGACTGGATGATTATAGCCTTGATTTGATTATCAAACCTTTCCAATCCTCCCAACTGTGGTTCATTCGATTTCAGAAAGAGATTGTAACACAGCAGAAGATGAGCGTGCTTACTCACGCCTCTGCTGGAGACACTTCTACTGCTTTCAGATCGCTAATGCCGGGTCGCACTCGGGAATTGGAAACTGGTGTGCCCCTGCATTGGACCCTGAGAACTGGCTTCCCGACCGTTGCCATTGGGGACAGGGACGATGGTGTCATTGGGGGTGGGTGCGGAGGCGGCACTAGGAGATGATATCATCTTTGTGCCGCCTCTCCAAATCCTGTGAACGGGTACAGGGTCGCATCGACCCAGGAAACCCGTTCAAACTGCACCTGACCTGATAATAGCCCGTGAATAACCCTTCTTTACTCCCGGGTTGAATTACGGGGGGCATACGACCCGAGAATTCGGGACTGACGCTTTCACACCGCACAGTGACCCGCGTCGACCCGGCAGTATACGGGGTTATCTGTGCGGTGTGAAAGGGGTATTATTAATCAGTGGAGGTAGAGCAAGCCTTTGTTTTGCACTCTCTTTGTCACTAGGTTGTATGTATCATTCACCATTCATTGGGGCAGATGTATTAACCTGGAGAAAGGCATAAGGAAGTGATAAACCAGTGATAAGTGCAAGGTGATAAAGGCACCAGCCAATCAGCTCCAATATGTAAATTAACAGTTAGGATCTGATTGGCTGATGCTTTTATCACCTTGCTTATATCACTAGTTTATCACTTCCTTATGCCTTCTCCAGGTTAAATCATCTGCCCCGTTATCTGACGATGTGGTAATAACTAATGTGAATGTTCTGTTTACGTCTCAGAGGCTCTGTGTTTACTGTGGCTCACATTTCTCTTAACTGCATTCAAAGTTAATTTATTGCAACCTGTAAATAGTAAAGAGCTCTATTGCTTGCCATAATACATTGCATCTTAAAAGGATAGGATGAAGATGGCTTATTACACATACAGTAATTCATGTATGCTTATTGGATTCCACCCTTCTGTCTTGTTGCACTCATACAGTTCGTTCTACAGCACGTGACGATGTGTGTGTTTTTTGGCTCTTTTTATTAGATATCAACACTATAAAAAACCAGATAAACAGTTTACTGTTTGTAAAGAAAGTATGTGAAACCAGAATACAGAGATTGCAGTCTGGAAAAGTAAGTTGTTATTTGCATCGTTTTATTGCAAAAAGATTAATAGTATGAAAATTATAGTGAGCATGCTAACGAGAAATTGAACAGATGTATTCATTTTAACATGTTTTTGGTGCTAATCATGTTTTCCTATTATGCGGATTGCCGGCCACTGTACCTGTGGTTTATCATCACTCCTATAAATCTGAGTTTGATAAAAAAAAATAAAAAATATCTAGGGCTAGGCTCACCTCCGGCATTTCGGAAGCTATTATATTTAGCCTATAGTGTGATTCCTCAGCGCAATAAATCATGTAAGGAAATCCTCTTTTAATATTTTCCACAAAGAATTTATTATTTTATCATCTTTAAAAATGTAGACCTGCTAAGAAAGAGCAATGAACTAAACTGCAACATACACAATCCGTTGCAATAGTGCATCCAATAACACAAAAGTACCTGTTTCTAACTTGTCACATAGAGGGAGATGCATCAAAGATCGAAGAACAAAATGTTGATTTTTTCCGACGATTCTCTAGGATTCACCGGCAATCAGTCTGATTAAATGTATCAATATACTCCTTCCTGGACAGTTCCTCCGGCAAATTGCTGTCCCACTGAAGTCTCTTTGGTTCCGGCAGATGCTCACCCATTGGCTACGCATGTGAATTTGTGATGTTGTAGCCAATAGTCTACAATTACCAACACCATCAAATGATGGCATTAGCTATTGTGACTCATGTTTCCAAAAGCGAAGATTCTAAAAGCTTGATACAATCAGCCAGATTGGAGTCTTTTTATAAAACATTTGGTTTGCCAAATGAAAATAGAGAGGATGCAGCAAATATCCATGAGGATACTGGGATCCTAACTGATGGGGATATTTTCAGAGGATTTAAGCTAGGTATACACTATACAATTATTGGTCTGATTTGCCAATAATTGGGACATCGGTATGATTTATTGTATAGTGTGTGCGAAAGATCGTTTCGGCAATATTTCCACACAACCGAACGAATGATTTTCTGATCAATCAGCCCAGACCAAAAATATCTACCACAATCTCCAGATATTGAGCAGTGTGTGTGCGTTCTCTAATCTGCCCATATTTCCTATGTTTTCCTGTCACTATGTCATCCACCTTGTAGGTGGATATATGCAGATGCAATGGGATGTGCCATAAAATTGGTAACTGGAAAAAAAAAATCTTTAAGTGCGTAGCTCAGATATTGGTGCCTACAATTTCCTGAAAAATCGTCCGATTCTCGGGCAGACCAAAAAAAAACCTGCCAGTGTGTACCTAGCATTACTGATACATCCCTCCAATAGCCTGGTAGCATCTAACTAGTATTGGATGATAGATCTACCATCAGTCAATAGATCAACCCCATATGGTAAAAAAGTAGTCAGGTTTAAAAGGTCGTCATGACAATGGTCGACACACACATGGTCAACGCATGATTTGGTGGGGGGGGTTTCCCCATTTTCCCAACATTTGCATAATTTACTATCCACGTGTATATGGAATGGGAATAGTAACCTGTGGCGAGCACAGCGGTAGCAAAGCAAACCACCTTGCCTGTAGCATGGCAAGCAAACTGATGGTGGTCACAGAACATGAAATACGCAATATTTGGCCAAATAAACCCCAAAAACTTGTGTTGACCATTGTCCTGGCAACCATTGTCATGTCAATCTTTTGACTGTGTCGACCTTAACCACTGTTGACATTTCATGGGTCAACCTTATGTACCTGTCAACCTAATCCATATGGTGTCGACCTTAACATTGTTGACCTTCTACCTGGACGACTTAGCCCGTGGCTATCTGAATCTTCCCTAGTTCCCTGAGACGGTTACAGGTGCCTATAAGCTGTATTTATTTGTATCAAATTATTAAAGGGGAAGCTATCTTATACAGATAATGGGGTATATTCAATTGACGTCGAAAGCTGCCGTCTGTCGAAACGGCAGTTTTCGACTTTTTTTAGGTCGGTAGGGGTTCCAACCTATTCAGTATATTCAACAAGCCGAGGAATTCGACTTATCAAAAAGCACGTGGATTGGCGGAATAGCTGCCGATCCACGTGCTTGTGTCGAAAACGGGGCCAAAACAGACCGTTTTTGGCCCCCTTTTCGACCATCTCAGTCTGACATAAAAAATTGTCGGACTGAGATGTGGGACCCAGAGGAGGAGAGGGGGGGGAACCGCGGGGAGACGGGGGACAGCCGCAGGGCATACAGGGGAGATCAGCGCTACAGCAGGATGTCTCACAGCCGCGCCACTCACGGCAGCGTCCACCCGGCTCCAGCAAGTGAGGTCAGGCTTGCTGGAGCCGGGTGGACACTGCCGTGAGGTCGGGCGGCTGTGAGACGTCCATCTGCAGCGCTACTGTAACGCTGCTCTCCTCCGTCTTCCTGTGGCTGTCCCCGCTGGTCCCCCCCCCCCCCCCACTCTCCCCCCCTCCTCTCCTCCTCTTGGTCCCTCATCTCAATTCGACTTTTTAAAAGTCGAATTGAGATGAGATTGAATAGGGGTTGTCGGATCCATTCCGACAAATGCATGTCGGCATGGATCCGACCCTAATTGAATATACCCCATTGTGTATGTCCAGTTAAAAAAAGAACAGATTTGAGGCCGGTAAATCCTCTTGATTCTTGCACCTGCCTAACATCAATGGCAGACAAGTCATGTCAGATACATCTTGAAATGTGTTTAGCGATGAACTATATTGAATGTATGGGAGGCGTCAGTGTTGCATGAAAATGCAGGATACCCAGGAGCTGATTCCGTTTTGAAAGATTTAATAGTTTTTGTCCCTCAAATTATTTTTTTGTTTTGTGTGGGTGGATCCGGTTATACTTCATAATGGTTTGAAGATACTCTGTCTGCATTTCGAATGGTTCAGAATGTTGACAATGCAACCTGTCGACACTACACATTTCTATACAGGGTGATTCAAAAGTCGCAGTACACCCTTTTGTTTCAAAAACTGTGCAGGAAATGGGAAAACTGAATACTCCAGTAAGGTATGGGTGAGGTGGGCTATCTTCTAGGGTATGTACCGAACATGGGCGCCATCTTCAAATTGGCCATCTTGAATCGAAGTCAGTTTTCCCATTTCCAGCACAGTTTTTGAAACAAAAGGGTGTACTGCGACTTTTGAATCACCCTGTATTATGAATATACAGCGGTAGGGGTTAGGGTTTAGGCTGCGATTAGGGTAAAATAGTAGAGTCAAGATTATCACTGTTAACATGCATAATGTCGGCATGATGTCAGTGTCAACAATGTGAATTTCGTCAGTACTACCCTAAACGTCAGCTGGGAGTGAGAGGTGATTGGTGGTCGGCTCCGACAGACTTGCCCTCTCTTCCGGGAGGCCTAGACCGCTACCCGATTTTCGAGTGCCTCCCTGCCATTCCGGGAGAATAGCCGAGTATGGTGTAGATATTTAATATTTACAAGGAATATTTAAAATACAAGTGAATTATGATTAAAGAGGTTATTCAGGTTTGTTAGCAAACCAAAAAAGCACACTAATGGGCAAAACCTTGTTGCATGGCAGGTGGGGCAGATTTAACATCTGCAGAGACAGTTAGATTTGGGTGGGGTGTGTTTAAACTGAAATCTACAGTAAATTGCAGTTCTTTACGTGTGGTCCTGATGAAACGTGAAGAGCCTCTGCCCTGGCCCATTGTGTTGATCTGTGCTGTTGTAGTCATTATGATACCTTTTACAATAAGCTGTAGAAACCTGATCCCACGTTTTACATCCCCTGCAGGAAATTGATACTGTGAAGTTGGCTGCAAACTTTGGAAAACTTTGCACAGTCCCCCTGGACAAAATTCTTGTACACAATGTTGCACTACAGTTTTTTATGGGTGAGTAAAGATCAATCAATTCCCATAAATATTGTAATTTACTGTGTTTTGCAGGTAGAGCAGAGATCTTCAGTGCGTCAGATGCTCACGGTTTTGTTGTGTCTTTGTGGCTTTACATCATCTCTGCATTGTTTCTTTTAGTTTTCTGTACACTGTGACCAATGCAAGTTGTGTTGGTGCAACAAGTAAACAGAAATCAAGATCTGAATCTGTATTAATAAAATAGACAATTGTAGTATCACAGTTCTGGGCAGCTTACAGTGGTTATATATGAATATCTACTTAAAAAACTATTGTTACTATATAACAAACATCTCATACCAGGGGCATTTTAACAGAGGAGGGGGCCCATGTACAGACTCCGGGAAGGCCCCCTCCTCTATAATAGGTTCCAGCATTGTGCCGGAGTCTTCTGTGCATGTGCTGGTCTCCAAACATGGTGCCCGCTTTGTTAATTTTACTATTGCGCATGCGAGGCAGCTATTTTGGCTGTGACTTTTTTTTGTTACGGCTGCAGAGCTCGACGTGGGACTCCGCAGAGGTCAGTATTAAATTTAAAACCTCTAAAGTGACAAGAGATCACATGGGCGATATTCAATTGTTGCTCGTTATTGCGTCCATTAGTGTCAGGTTAAGCTGCGTAGAGCAGCTAAACACAACTAAACTAATGGGCACGATCGTGAAAAGTGCCGCTTGGTTACCCAAACAGGTCACCTCTCGTATTTTCAGCTCACCACATCTGAGGGGTGCGAGCTGAAATGCTGACAGAAGCACCAATTGAAAAGCTCCGTCGGGCGTGCAGATGAAGCGCTCTTTATGTGTGTAGGGATATTGACAATACTTAATTGTTTGGAGTATTGCTTAGAACTTTCTTAAACGTTTTTTCTCTAACGTCCTAGTGGATGCTGGGGACTCCGTAAGGACCATGGGGAATAGCGGCTCCGCAGGAGACTGGGCACAGTTAAGAAAGAATTAGGACTACCTGGTGTGCACTGGCTCCTCCCACTATGACCCTCCTCCAGACTTCAGTTAGAATCCTGTGCCCGGCCGAGCTGGATGCACACTAGGGGCTCTCCTGAGCTCCTAGAAAGAAAGTATATGTTAGGTTTTTTATTTTACAGTGAGATCTGCTGGCAACAGACTCACTGCAGCGAGGGACTAAGGGGAGAAGAAGCGAACCTACCTAACTGGTGGTAGCTTGGGCTTCTTAGGCTACTGGACACCATTAGCTCCAGAGGGATCGACCGCATGGAACCGGCCATTGGTGTTCGGTCCCGGAGCCGCGCCGCCGGCCCCCTTACAGAGCCAGAAGCAAGAAGAAATCCGGAAAATCTGCGGCAGAAGACATCAGTCTTCACCAAGGTAGCGCACAGCACTGTAGCTGTGCGCCATTGCTCCTCATACACACTTCACACTCCGGTCACTGAGGGTGCAGGGCGCTGGGGGGGGGGCGCCCTGAGAAGCAATAAATACACCTTGGCTGGCAAATATATCACAATATATAGCCCCAGAGGCTATATATGTGATAAATACCCCTGCCAGAATCCATAAAAAAGCGGGAGAAAAGTCCGCGAAAAAGGGGCGGAGCTATCTCCCTCAGCACAATGGCGCCATTTTCTCTTCACAGTACAGCTGGAAGACAGCTCCCCAGGCTCTCCCCTGTAGTTTTCAGGCTCAAAGGGTTAAAAAGAGAGGGGGGGCACTAAATTAAGGTGCAATATTGTTTATACAAGCAGCTATTGGGGGAAAAATCACTCAGTTATAGTGTTAATCCCTGCATTATATAGCGCTCTGGTGTGTGCTGGCATACTCTCTCTCTGTCTCCCCAAAGGACTTTGTGGGGTCCTGTCCTCAGTCAGAGCATTCCCTGTGTGTGTGCGGTGTGTCGGTACGGCTGTGTCGACATGTGGGATGAGGAAGGTTACGTGGAGGTGGAGCAGAGGCCGATAAATGGGATGTCGTCCCCTGTGGGGCCGACACCAGAGTGGATGGATAGGTGGAAGGTATTAAACGACAATATCAACTCCTTACAAGGCTGGATGACGTAAAACAGCTGTGGGACAGCCGGCTTCTCAGCCCGTGCCTGCCCAGGCGTCTCAAAGGCCATCAGGGGCTCAAAAAAGCGCCCGTTACCTCAGATGGCAGACACAGATGTCGACACGGAGTCTGACTCCAGTGTCGACGAGATTGAGACATATACACAATCCACTAGGAACATCCGTTACATGATCTCGGCAATAAAAAATGTGTTACGCATTTCTGACATGAACCCAAGTACCACATAAAAGGGGTTTTATTTTTGGGGAGAAAAAGCAGCCAGTGTTTTGTTCCCCCATCAGATGAATGAATGAAGTGTGTAAAGTAGCGTGGGTTCCCCCAATAAGAAACTGGTAATTTCTAAAAAGTTACTGATGGCGTACCCTTTCCCGCCAGAGGATAGGTCACGTTGGGAGATATCCCTTAGGGTGGATAAGGCGCTCACACGTTTGTCAAAAAAGGTGGCACTGCCGTCTTAGGGTACGGTTACCTTGAAGGAGCCTGCTGATAAAAAGCAGGAGACTATCCTGAAGTCTGTATATACACACTCAAGTTATATACTGAGACCTGCAATCTCCTCAGCATAAATAGTGCTGCTGCAGCGTGGTCTGATACCCTGTCAGATAATATTAATACTCTAAGACAGGGAAAATAGTTTGCTAACATAGAGCATATTAAAGACGTTGTCTTATATATAAAGGATGCACAGAGGGATATTTGCCGGCTGGCATCCAGAATTAAGGCAATGTCCATTCTGCCAGGAGGGTATTAGAAACCCGGCAGTGGACAGGTGATGCTGCCTATAAAAGGCACATGGAGACAGGTGCGGTAGGGGCGCGTCTCGGGAACTTCAGGGACCAGTGGGTTTGCCCACAGGTGGATCCCTAGGTTCTGCAAATAGTATCACAGGGATACAGGCTGGAGTTCGAGGCGACTCCCCCTCGCCGTTACCTCACCTCAGCCTTGCCTGCTGCCCTCGGAGAAAGGTAGTACTGGCGGCAATTCACAAGCTGCACTTCCAGCAGGTGAAATCTAGGTACCCCTCCTTCAACAAGGCCGGGGTTACTATTCCAAAATGTTGTGGTACCGAAACCAGACGGTTCGGTGAGACCCATTCTAAAATTGAAAGCCTTGAACACTTATATACGAAGGTTCAAGTTCGAAATGGAATCGCTCAGGGCGATTATTGCAAGCCTGGAGGGTATCACTGGACATCAAGGATGCTTACCTGCATGTCCCTATTTACCCTTTTCACCAGGAGTACCTAAAAATTGTGGTACAGGATTGTCATTACCAATTCCAGACGTTGCCGTTGGTCTGTCCCCGGCACCGAGGTATTTACCAAGGTAATGGCCGAAATAATTATCCCGTACTTGGACGATCTCCTTATAAAGGCGAGGTCCAGGGAGCAGTTGTTCGGCGGAGTAGCACTATCTCGGGAAGTGCTACAACAGCACGGCTGAATTCTGAATATTCCAAAGTCGCAGCTGGTTCCTACGACGCGTCTACTGTTCCTGAGTATGGTTCTGGACACAGAACAGGATAAAAAGGGTTTCTCCCGGAGGAGAAGTCCAAGGAGTTGTCGTCTCTAGACAGAGACCTCCTAATACGTATACAGGTGTCGGTGCATCAATGCACGCGAGCCCTGGGAAGGATGGTAGCTTCTTACGAAGAAATTCCATTCGCCAGGTCCCATTCAAGGATTTTCCAGTGGGATCTGTTGGACATGTGGTCCGGGTCGCATCTTCAGATGCATCGGCGGATAACCCTGTCTCCAAGGGCCAGGGTGTCGTTGTTGTGGTGGCTGCAGAGTGCTCATCTTCTAGGGGGCCGCAGATTCGGCATACAGGACTGGGTCCTGGTGACCACGGATGCCAGCCTTCGAGGCTGGGGGGCAGTCACACAGGGAAGAAACTTCCAAGGCTATGGAAAAGTCAGGAGACTTCCCTACACATAAATATTCTGGAACTAAGGGCCATTTACAATGCCCTAAGTCAGGCTAGACCCCTGCTTCAACACCGGCCGGTGCTGATCCAGTCAGACAACATCACGGCGGTCGCTCATGTACACGACAGGGCGGCACAAGAAGCAGGATGGCGATGGCAGAAGCCACAAGGATTCTCCGATGGACGGAAAATCATGTGTTAGCACTGTCAGCAGTGTTCATTCCCGGAGTGGACAACTGAGAAGCAGACTTTCTCAGAAGACATGACCTCCACCCGGGAGAGTGGGGACTTCATCCAGAAGTCTTCCAAATGATTGTACACCGTTGGGAAAGGCCACAGGTGGACATGATGGCGTCCCGCCTCAACTAAAAGTTACAAAGATATTGCGCCAGGTCAAGGACCCTCAGGCGATAGCTGTGGACGCTCTGGTAACCCCGTGGGTGTACCAGTCGGTGTATGTGTTCCCTTCTCTGCCTCTCTTACCCAGGGTAATGAGAATAATAAGAAGGAGAGGAGTAAGAACTATACTCATTGTTCCGGGTTGGCCAAGAAGAGCTTGGTAACCAGAACTCCAAGAAATGATCTCAGAGGACCTATGGCCTCTGCCGCTCAGACAGGACCTGCTGCAGCAGGGGGCCTGTCTGTTTCAAGACGTACCGCGGCTGCGTTGACGGCATGGCGGTTGAACCGGATCCTGAAGGAAAAGGGAATTCCGGAGGAAGTTATCCCTACGCTATTTAAAGCTAGGAAAGAAGTGAACGCTAACCATGATCACCGCATATGGCGGAAATATGTTGCGTACTGTGAGGCCAGGAAGGCCCCAAAGGAGAAATTTCAGCTAAGTCGATTTCTGCACTTCCTACAGTCAGAGGTGACTATGGGCCTACAATTGGGTTCCATTAAGGTCCAGATTTCGGCTCTATCGATTTTCTTCCAAAATGGAACTGGCTTCACTGCCTGAAGTTCAGACATTGTCAAGGGAGTGCTGCATATTCAGTGGCACCGTGGGACCTCAACGTGGTGTTGGGTTTCCTAAAGTCACATTGGTTTGAGCCACTCAAAACCGTGGATTTAAAATATCTCACGTGGAAAGTGGTCATGCTTTTGGCCTTGGCTTCGGCAAGGCGGGTGGCAAAATTGGCAGCTTTGTCATGCAAAAGCCCCTATTGGATTTTCCATATGGATAGGGCAGAATTGACGACTAGTCCCCAGTTTCTTCCTAAGGTGGTATCAGCTTTTCACTTGAACCAACCTATCGTGGTGCCTGCGGCTACTAGGGACTTGGAGGACTCCAAGTTACTGGACGTAGTCAGGGCCTTGAAAATGTATGTTTCCAGGACGGCTGGAGTCAGGAAGACTGACTCGCTGTTTATCCTGTATGCACCAAACAAGATGGGTGCTCCTGCTTCAAAGCAGACTATTGCTCGCTGGATTTGTAGCACAATTCAGCTTGCGCATTCTGTGGCTGGCCTGCCGCAGCCTAAATCTGTAAAAGCCCATTCCACGAGGAAAGTGGGCTCTTCTTGGGCGGCTGTCCGAGGGGTCTCGGCTTTACAACTTTGCCGAGCTGCTACTGGGTCAGGGGCAAACACGTTTGGAAAATTCTACAAATTTGATACCCTGGCTGAGGATGACCTTGAGTTCTCTCATTCGGTGCTGCAGAGTCATCCGCACTCTCCCGCCCGTTTGGGAGCTTTGGTATAATCCCCATGGTCCTTACGGAGTCCCCAGCATCCACTAGGACGTTAGAGAAAATAAGATTTTACTCACCGGTAAATCTATTTCTCGTAGTCCGTAGTGGATGCCGGGCGCCCGTCCCAAGTGCGGACTGTCTGCAATGCTTGTATATAGTTATTGTTAACTAAAAGGGTTATGGTTGAGCCATCTGTTGAGAGGCTCTGTTATGTTCATACTGTTAACTGGGTATAATATCACGAGTTATACGGTGTGATTGGTGTGGCTGGTATGAGTCTTACCCGGGATTCAAAATCCTTTCCTTATTGTGTCAGCTCTTCCGGGCACAGTATCCTTACTGAAGTCTGGAGGAGGGTCATAGTGGGAGGAGCCAGTGCACACCAGGTAGTCCTAATTCTTTCTTAGCTGTGCCCAGTCTCCTGCGGAGCCGCTATTCCCCATGGTCCTTACGGAGTCCCCAGCATCCACTACGGACTACGAGAAATAGATTTACCGGTGAGTAAAATCTTATTATAAAGTTAATTTCTATATATAGGCAGGAGACCATTATTTGTAAACGCTTGATAATGCTCTTGCTGATGCTGTGAATAAATTTGCCTGCTCGAGAAAGCAGGTTTTTTTTGTTTTTTATTGCTAATGTTTTTTTTTTTTTTTTTTGTATCTTATGTTAGTTAAATGTGTAATATAATACTTGGCCTGTTTAGCATTGAAAGCTGATTACATTTGTTTGGCATTTAACAGCGCTATAGTGACTATAGGGGGTTATTCAGAGATGAATGCAGATCGCTGCATACGCAGCCAGATCTGCGTTCATCTCTGCACATGCTGGGGCTCACCCAGCACAGGGCAATCTGTCCAGCATGTGTGAGGCTTCCTCCCGCTGCGTCCGCAATTCATCGGAACGCAGGTTGACCCCTGGCGCGCTGTCGGGCTGTCATTTATTTTTATTGGAGTGGCTGCATGTGATGTCCCGCAGCCGCCCTGAAAACGCCGTCCCCGTTTTCCCAACGCCGACCCCGCAACGCCATAACTGCGCCTCCGCAACGTCCGTCGCTGTCAATCACATTGCAGTCTCATCCATCGGGAATGCGACCGCAGTGTGTGTGGCTGCGCAGCTGCATTGCGAGCCACTGATGTGGCCGGGTCTCAATGACCCCTATAGAACATAATGAAATAAACACATTTTTGTGTGTGTGGAGTGGGTGACATCATTACATGGAATACAAATCACAAATGAGCTTTATAAAGCTAAGCACCAAATAGGCAGTGGATCATGCGGACTCACTTGTTAAAATCCATTATAATCTGATCCTTTCTACAGAGTTATCATTGTTCCTCAGGATATACTGTACTGTATTTAGTGCGTCTGCCTCTCTAACACCAAATACTCAATGCCATAATATTGATGGGAAGGTGGAGAATAATATATGCTAAACACAATATCAATGTATATGTACAAATTTTTTCGGTTTTCATAAAATGCTCATTTGATGTTAAACCCAACTACACAATCGAGACTGCTTTCTTTTGCTCCTTTCAGCTGACCCTAAGAGCTGACATTCTCCTCCTAATGAGGAATAACTCTTGTCCTCCTTATAGATAGCTTCAGTTAGGCTTTCTATACAGAACAGACTAGCACATCATGAATGCATAGAGTGCAGCCGCTGAGATTGAAGAGGATAAAAACAGTTATTGCAAACAGAGATAATTATGAATATATAGCAATTTTATTTTCTTATCTTTATGCAACTGCGTTGACTTATTGAATTGTTAAATTAAGATTTGCATCAAAAACTTGTTGACTTATTTTCTCATTTAACTTTGCACAAAAGCACACAAAAAATGTACATGTCCGTTTTGTCATACAGACTTTCTATGGAGAGAATTGTTTGGCTTTCTAGTATTCCTTATGGCTTGGAGCCTGTTTAGTGTATGTTTGTCTTTTTTAATCACTTCTGTGATTGTTCCTGTGTAGATTTTATGCAGCAGACCGGAGGACAGGCACACCTCTTCTTCTGGCTTACGGTGGAAGGATACAGGGTAACTGCACAGCAACAGCTGGAGGTGTTACGGAGCCACCAAAGGGATGGGAAACATCAAACCAACCAAACTATGGGCCTTTTAGGAGCCGCTGCTGTTGGAGTATTTGACCAGTACTTATCAGAAAAGGTATGATGATGGCAGATTTGTACAGAAATTTAAATCAGCAAGAGAGTTTAAAAACCCATGTTTTAGTGTTAGCATAATATTATTGTCTTCTATTTATTATGCGCCCCAAAGTGTAGACACCACCCTACACAGAGTAGACCTAACGACAATTTTAATATAAACAACATAAATGCAATACACAACAGAGAACAATCGCATAAGGATACAACACGAATACAAACATAGCATGTAATCCACGTACAGGGCAACACAGTATACAACTTTACAATGTTCCTATACCCATTGTATGAGCAACCAGACGGCATCAGAATCACTAAGGTGGACAAGGAGCAGTGGGAATAAGAATAGTGCAAGAGGAAGAACAAGTGTGCAGAGGGCACTGTCCGAGAGCTTACATTCTAAAGGGAGGTGGGGAACTGGAACACATATAACTAGGTTTTTCAGAAGCACCCAAGCTAAATGGTGAACTTTTGAATTCTAAAACTCAGAACTTTGGATTCCTTCAAGACATCTTATACATTTGAGGTCACAACTTATGGCCATGTGGGTATACAGATGGAGCCATGTTTATCTTGGCCTTTAATAGGATTAATTGAGCCAGGTCAGTCAGACTTAATCCCCTGATGTATTGTTCTCTGTATTGTATTGCAGCTGAGAACAATAGATGAAAGACTTATGTTAATAAATCATGGTGTGCCTAGGCGCAGCAAAGAAGTCAAGATAAATGTGGCTCCATCTGTAGCTTCTCTTAATTGTTGCTGCAGTTATAATTTTCAGTTCATCGAGCATCATTCAGCATGCAGCATTACTGCAGAGAACACAAACTTAGAACTTGGTGGCTGTGAGGGGGTTCACGCATTCAGTTCTCCCTCTCTTGTGTATAAAGGTAGAGCATCTTCTTGGGGCACAGTTCTATCACCTTACTGACCTAGAGTCAGTCTTTGGAAATAGGCCAAATATGCAGTGATTTTGAAGTACAGCATGTAAACTAGGCCTTGCCAACCTGTGGCTCTCCACCTGTTGTGAAACTACACATTCCTGCATACCTGCCACAGATTTAGCATTTCCTAATAGCAAAATATGTGGCAGGGCATGCTGGGACTTGTAGCTTTACAACTGCTATAGAGCCATAGGTTGGCCAATCACTTCTTGAAAAATGACTAAAAGTTTTGTTTTTGTCCTTAGCTTTCTTATATATGTAAACGGCTAAATTACATTTATTTATTTATTTATTACTCCCGCTTATTTGTGGCTAATTGTGTATGTATTGTTGCTGGGTAAAGAAAAGCTAAATAGTGACTTTCTGGTAAATATGAATGTGAAACTAGACCGCACTGGATGCATTTTCCTTGATTATTCATTTATAAACAAATGTGTAACTTGCCGTACAGTATATAAAAATGTTACATCCTGTATTATATTACATTTTACAATAACCATTATCTCTGGAACAATGAATTGTCCGCCTGTAGGATTACTTTACCGTTTTTCTTCATTGACTGGTGTGGCCTTATTGCAACTGTTTCAAAACTTTGTTTCACATTTTAACCAGGCAATACTAGAACAGAAGGAATAGCGGCTGTATGTCTTTTAGATTGAATAATGCCTCCGGCTATTGATATCTCTTGCAGGCATCGCCTAGAGTTCAGATTGATGACAACTTGCTAGCAAAGTTGGATTACGTGGTGTCCAATGAGGAGCCAACACCTGAGATCTTTGATGAGGTCCAGAGAAAGGTGGGTGCCTTCATATACGTGTTACATTCAGCCTATCAATTATTATTCGTACATTTTTGTTTACTTTACTTTTCTTTTTCACATTACACCAAATTCCAAGTTGCAGAATATAAAGAATGCATGAAGCTACAATGTTTGGATCCATGAAGATGTATCACTCATGAATATATGCACATCCAGTCACAGAACTGATCTCAGCAGAACTGTCTTCTGTATGAATTCCACAATATGCGGTGGTTAGGTCAACTACACTTGGGTCGACCGTAATTAGGTCGACCACTGTTGGTCAACATGCATTAGGTTGACATAGTTCCAAGGTCGACATTGACAGAAGGTCCACACAGGAAAACGTCGACATGAGTTTTTCACTTTTTTTCTTCATTTTTTTAACGTTTTTCATACTTACGATCCACGTGGACTGGGAATAGTAACCTGCCTGAAGCATGGCGAGCGAAGCGGTGCACTAATTGAGGTTCCCTTCAATGTTACGGAGTAAACGGCACCAATAGAACAAAAATAAACTCATGTCGACCTTCACACCGTGTTATCCTTTTTCGGGTGTCGACTTAGTGCATGTCAACCAAAAGTGGTCGGCCTAGTGACTGTCGACCTAGACAGGGTAGACCCAATGATCTACACCCGAATTCCACTGCTGTTCTAGAGCTTTCATTTTTTAATGAAAGAGTTAATAGAGAAGGGACAAGTGAATTTGTTGTATATGTGCACATATTGTTGTAGGGCAGTGCAGACATGTTTATAATGAAAGTGTCTATAATCAGTACAAGAGTGTAGTAACCTGTAGTGTTTCATTATCTGACTCTGGGTTCCTGCTAGTACCAGGTCTTCCTTGTGGCACCATAGTCTTCCGCCTCGAGTCCAGTGGGCTCTTAGAGACCCAGACTTACCATAAACCTATTTGGGACAAATAGGGATTGGGAAGCCGGCTTCAAACCAGTATGTTGCCTAAAGTCCCATGTGGTCTTATTATAGCTCTGGTTCCTGCACACCTGGCATATGATAGTAAATAATCTACTAATATCTCATAGGATTGATGTGCCATATGGACTGTGGCACCATGCTGATTTCTGTACAGACGCAGGAATACTTTGTCTTCTCTATGGATAGAAGTAAATAAGCACAATGCTTTCCGGTTTCTTTACTGCCACGCATTAGGTGTGAATATGACATTTATTGAGTTCGGTCATATATAAACCTTAACTCATTCTGTGCATAGCATTTTATACCGGTGACGCTCGTTTTTTTTTTTTTTTTTGTATTGTGTTTAAAATAGGTTGTTTTCTCTAACGTCCTAGTGGATGCTGGGGACTCCGTAAGGACCATGGGGAATAGACGGGCTCCGCAGGAGACATGGGCACTTTAAGAAAGAATTTAGGTTCTGGTGTGCTCTGGCTCCTCCCTCTATGCCCCTCCTCCAGACCTCAGTTTGATACTGTGCCCAGAGCGAGCTGGGTGCTTTTCAGTGAGCTCTCCTGAGTTTGCTGAGAGAAAGTATTTTGTTAGGTTTTTTATTTTCAGGGAGCTCTGCTGGCAACAGACTCCCTGCATCGAGGGACTGAGGGGAGAGAAGCAGCCCTACTCTCTGAAGCTAGGTCCTGCTTCTTAGGCTACTGGACACCATTAGCTCCAGAGGGATCGTACGCAGGATCTCACCCTCGCCGTCCGATCCCAGAGCCGCGCCGCCGCCCCCCTCGCAGAGCCGGAAGACAGAAGCCGGGTGAGTATGAGAAGCAAGAAGACTTCGAAATCGGCTGCAGAAGACTCCGTTCTTCACTGAGGTAATGCACAGCACTGCAGCTGTGCGCCATTGCTCCCACACACCTCACATACTCCGGTCACTGTAAGGGTGCAGGACGCAGGGGGGGGGGGGGCGCCCTGGGCAGAATTTGGACCTTCTTTTGGCAAAAGTACACATATATACAGTTGGGCACTGTATATATGTATGAGCCCCCGCCAAGAAAATGTATATTTAAGCGGGACAGAAGCCCGCCGTCGAGGGGGCGGGGCTTCTTCCTCAGCACTCACCAGCGCCATGTTTTTTCTCCACAGCACCGCTGAGAGGAAGCTCCCCGGTCTCTCCCCTGCTTATACCACGGTAGAAGAGAGGGTTTTAAAGAAGAGGGGGGGCACATAATTTGGCGCAGATAATAACAGCGCTACTGGGTAAACATTAAATTGCTGTGTTTTTTCCTGGGTCATATAGCGCTGGGGTGTGTGCTGGCATACTCTCTCTCTGTCTCTCCAAAGGGCCTTGTGGGAGAATTATCTTCAGATGAGCATTCCCTGAGTGTGTGGTGTGTCGGTACGTGTGTGTCGACATTTCTGAGGTAAAAGGCTCTTCTAAGGAGGTGATGGAGCAAATGTGTGTGTGGTGTCTCCGTCGACAACGCCGACACCTGATTGGATATGTGAAATTAAGTGCTGAGGTAAATTTATTGCACAAAAGATTAGAGAACAGACAGGGAATCTACCCATGTCTGTCCCTATGTCGCAGAGACATTCAGAGTCTCACAACGCTCACTATCCAAAATAATAGACACTGATATCGACACAAAGTCTGACTCCAGTGTCGACTACGATAATGCAAAGTTACAGCCAAAATGGCAGGAAAGTATTCAATATATGATTATTGTAATGAAAGATGTTTTGCATATCACTGATGACTCATCTGTCCCTGACACAAGGGTACACATGTTTAAGGGGAAGAAAGCTGAGGTAAATTTCCCTCCTCTCATGAAGAAAAAGAGCGGGAATCTCCAGACAAGAAGCTGCAGCTTCCCACAAAGAATTCTCAGGGAGTATCCTTTCCCTACTAGGGCCAGGGTACAATGGGAATCTTCCCCTAGGGTGGACAAAGCTTGTCAGGTTTACCCAAAAGGTAGCGCTGACTTAACAGCTATCCTCAGGGATCCTGCAGATAGCATGCAGTAAAAGTACTTTGAAGTCCATTTACACACATGCTGGTACACTACTCAGACCGGCGATTGTGTCGGCATGGGGTTATAGCGCTGCAGCAGCGTGGACATTGAGACCCTAGTATGTGTATACATATATATATATATATATATATATATATATAAAAGATGCTGTTATATATATATATATATATATATATATATATATAAATATTTCGTGAAGAATCAGCCCAGCACTCCTTTGAGAGTGGGTAATGGTTGCCCAGATGCCCTCAGAGTTGGATTGAAATACGAGAAAAAGAACCAGCGGCACTCAGGGTCTTATGAGATGGTAATCTTTGTATTAAAACATCAATGAAAAGAACATCAACGTTTCGGGGAGTTAAACCCCTTTGTCAAGATGTGAGGTACCTCACATCTTGACAAAGGGGTTTAACTCCCCGAAACGTTGATGTTCTTTTCATTGATGTTTTAATACAAAGATTACTATCTCATAAGACCCAGAGTGCCGCTGGTTCTTTTTCTCGTATATATATATATATATATATATAAAACATGCCGAAAGAGACATTAGTCTACTGGGTTCTAGAGTCAACGCTATGTCGATTTCTGCTAGACATGTCCTGTGGAACATGCACAGGTGATGCCGACTAAAAGAGGCATATGCAAGGTTTACCTTACAAGGCTGAGGAATTGTGTGGAGAAGGACTCTCGGACCTGGTCTCCACAGCTATAGCTGGTAATTCTGATCTTTTGCCTTATATTCCCGCACAGCCTAAGAAAGCACGACATTATCAAATGCAGTCCTTTCGATCACAAAGCAAGAAAGTCCGAGGTGCGTCCTTTCTTGCCAGAGGCAGGGGCAGAGGAAAGAAGAAGTCCTCCCCAGCCTCTACAAAATCCACCGCAGGACGCTGGGGATCCACAGGTGGAACTAGGCCTGGTGGGGGCACAATTTCAGCCACAAGTGGGTTCACTTCCAGGTGGATCCCTGGGCAATAACAATTGTGTCTCAGGGATACAAGCTGGAAGTCGAAGAGCTGCCCCCTCACCGATACCTCAAATCGGCCCAACCAGCTTCCCCCCACGAGAGGGAAATAGTGTTAACTGCAATTTACAAATTGTATCTTCAACAGGTGGTGGTCAAGGTTCCCCTCCTTTAACAGGGAAGGGGTTATTATTCGACCATGTTTGTAGTCCCGAAACCGGACCGTTCGGTCAGACCCATATTGAATTTAAAATCCCTGAACATATACCTGGAAAGGTTCAAGTTCAAGATGGAATCGCTGAGAGCGGTCATCGCAAGCCTGGAAGGGGGGGATTTTATGGTGTCTCTGGACAAAAAGGATGCATACCTTCATGTCCCCATTTAGCCACCTCATCAGGCGTACCTCAGATTTGTGGTACAGGATTGTCATTACCAATTTCAGACGTTGCCGTTTGGTCTCTCCACGGCACCGAGAATATTTACCAAGGTGATGGCGGAAATGATGGTACTCCTGAGGAAGCAAGGGGTCACACTTATCCCATACTTGGACGATCTCCTCATAAAGGCGAGATCAAGAGAGCAGTTGCTGATCAGCGTAGCACTTTCTCTGGAAGTGTTACGGCAACACGGCTGGATTCTAAATATTCCAAAGTCGCAGTTGGTTCCTACGACTAGTCTGCCTTTCCTGGGCATGATTCTAGACACATGACACTGGTCAGGAACCTATTAAAACCAAAACAGGTGTCAGTGCATCACTGCACTCGAGTCCTGGGAAAGATGGTGGCCTCATAGAGGCCATACCCTTCGGCAGGTTCCATGCGAGGACCTTTCAATGGGACGTACTGGACAAGTGGTCCGGATCACATCTTCAGATGCATCGGTTAATCACCCTATCCCCCAGAGCCAGGGTTTCTCTTCTGTGGTGGCTGCAGAGCGCTCACCTTCTAGAGGGCCGCAGATTCGGCATTCAGGACTGGGTCCTGGTGACCACGGATGCAAGCCTCCGAAGGTGGGGAGCAGTCACACAGGGAAGAGATTTCCAAGGTCTGTGGTTAAGTCAAGAGACTTGCCTTCACATCAACATCCTGGAGCTAAGGGCCGTATACAACGCCCTGTGTCAAGCGGAGAACTTGCTTCGCGACCAACTGGTTCTGATTCAGTCAGACAACATCACCGCAGTGGCTCATGTAAACCGACAAGGCGGCACAAGGAGCAGAGTGGCGATGGCGGAAGCCACCAGAATTCTTCGCTGGGCGGAGAATCACGTAAGCGCACTGTCAGCAGTGTTCATCCCGGGAGTGGACAACTGGGAAGCAGGCTTCCTCAGCAGACACGACCTCCACCCGGGAGAGTGGGGACTTCATCAGGAAGTCTTCGCACAGATTGCAAGTCGGTGGGGACTGCCACAGGTGGACATGATGGCATCCCGCTTCAACAAAAAGCTACAGAGGTATTGCGCCAGGTCAAGAGACCCTCAGATGATAGCTGTAGACGCCCTGGTGACACAGTGGGTGTTCCAGTCGGTCTATGTATTCCCTCCTCTTCCTCTCATACCCAAGGTGCTGAGGATAATAAGAAAAAGAGGAGTGAGAACAATATTCATTGTTCCAGAATGGCCACGAAGGACTTGGTATCCAGATCTGCAAGAAATGCTCACAGAGGAACCGTGGCCTCTTCCTCTAAGACAGGACTTGTTGCAACAGGTGCCCTGTCTGTTCCAAGACTTGCCGCGGCTGCGTTTGACAGCATGGCGGTTGAACGCCAGATCCTAGCAGAGAAAGGCATTCCGGATGGGGTCATTCCTACGCTGATAAAGGCTAGGAAGGACGTAACAGCTCAACATTATCACCGTATATGGCGAAAATATGTTGCTTGGTGTGAGGCCAGGAATGCCCCTACGGAGGAATTCCAGCTGGGCCGTTCCTTCACTTCCTGCAGTCAGGAGTGAATTTGGGCCTAAAATTGGGTTCCATTAAGGTCCAGATTTCGGCCCTATCCATTTTCTTTCAAAAGGAGTGGACTTCTCTACCTGAAGTTCAGACGGTTGTAAAGGGAGTGCTGCATATTCAGCCCTCTTTTGTGCCTCCAGTGGCACCTTGGGATCTTAACGTGGTGTTGAGTTTCCTGAAATCCCACTGGTTTGGACCACTCAAAACGGTGGAGTTGAAATATCTCACGTGGAAGGTGGTCATGCTATTAGCCTTGGCTTCGGCTAGGCGTGTGTCAGAGTTGGCGGCTTTGTCACATAAAAGCCCCTATCTGGTTTTCCATGCGGATATAGCAGAATTGCGGACCCGTCCATAATTTCTGCCGAAAGTGGTTTCATCCTTTCATATAAACCAACCTATGGTGGTGCCTGTGGCTACTACTGACTTGGAGGATTCCGAGTTGCTTGATGTGGTCAGGGCTTTGAAGGTTTATGTAGCCAGAACGGCTAGGGTCAGGAAAACAGAGTCTTTGTTTCTCCTGTATGCTTCCAACAAGCTTGGTGCTCCTGCTTCAAAGCAAACTATTGCTCGCTGGATCTGTAACACGATTCAGCAGGCTCATTCTGCGGCTGGATTGCCGCTGCCAAAATCAGTTAAGGCCTATTCCACTAGGAAGGTGGGCTCTTCTTGGGCGGCTGCCCGAGGGGTCTCGGCATTACAGCTTTGCAGAGCGGCTACTGGGTCAGGTTCAAACACTTTTGCAAAGTTCTACAAGTTTGATACCCTGGCTGAGGAGGACCTTGTGTTTGCTCAATCGGTGCTGCAGAGCCATCCGCACTCTCCCGCTCTTTTGGGAGCTTTGGTATAATCCCCATGGTCCTTACGGAGTCCCCAGCATCCACTAGGACGTTAGAGAAAATAAGATTTTACTTACCGGTAAATCTATTTCTCGTAGTCCGTAGTGGATGCTGGGCGCCCGTCCCTAGTGCGGACTTCTTCTGCAATGCTTGAATATAGTTATTGCTTCAATAAGGGTTATGTTATGGTTGCATCAGGGTTGGATCTGATGCTCTGTTGTTGTCATACTGTTGACTGGTTGTTATAAACTCAGGTTATACGGTGTGATTGGTGTGGCTGGTATGATTCTTGCCCTGGATTACCAAAATCCTTTCCTTGTACTGTCAGCTCTTCTGGGCACAGTTTCTCTAACTGAGGTCTGGAGGAGGGGCATAGAGGGAGGAGCCAGAGCACACCAGAACCTAAATTCTTTCTTAAAGTGCCCATGTCTCCTGCGGAGCCCGTCTATTCCCCATGGTCCTTACGGAGTCCCCAGCATCCACTACGGACTACGAGAAATAGATTTACCGGTAAGTAAAATCTTATTTTTACTCCAACTGAAATGAAAGAATGCATATGTACTTACATAGATTATTTGTGTGATAAGGTGTACGACATCATGCTGCGGGATGAACGGTTTTATCCCTCCTTCCGCCACAATACTCTGTATGTGCGGATGCTGGCAGAGCTGGACATGCTGAAAGAGCCCAGCTTTAAAGGATCTGATGATGGCGATGGAGGTAATGAATAAACGCTTGATACGTTAAGTTTATTATACTGTTTCATTTAAGTAGATTCATTTGTTGCTGTAAGTTTTGTGTAGTATTTTTTTAAGCTAATAAAACAGTGCCTTCAACTTTCTTCTTAAATGATTTAGCACAGTATATATTATTCATACCCCGTTAATGTTGTTGTATCGATCTCCACGCATAATTCTTCCAGTAACAAATGTTATTCTTATCACTGGACCTGACTACCTGGCTAGATGTATACTTACTGTACCTAGACCACCCACCGCCTCCTAGAAGTCAGCCCAGACTTGTGCCTTCTCTGACAGTCCTGTTGGAGCACAAATCTGTGTGTATGGAATGATGTAGGTCCTACTGTAAACCATCAGGATATATTAATCAGCAGGGGGGTTTGTGTCCATACACAGGTCATTGGTCTCCAAGGCGACTTCTGTAATATACATAAAAATCTACAGTAGTGGGTTGGTTATTTGTAAACATACCCAAGTTTCCCTGATGACACTGAAGGGATGCCATCAAAACACTGTTTAGTAAGTGACAATGGACCTGACTCAGGTCCCATTGTTACTGGGGCACATCCCGCAAAGGACCGGTGTTCAGTGACGTAGGAAGCAGTACGGCATCAGACGGTTAGTGATTTACAGTCTGATGCCTTTTGGGGATAGGGAGCGGACGGCTTCCATGTAAGCAGCAGCGATAGATACTCCAACCACGTCTAAATCGGGCCCAATATTACAGCTCTCCGATTGTACAGATATTATAGTCTTTCAAAATAACAAGCAAACTCTGTTGGGACTGGAGTTGATGGAAACCGTAACCTGGCAGAGTGAGCGTGTCTAGTCTCCCAATGTTCCCTTGCAATGTATGTACTGATGATCTACTTAGCTCTTGGATTAAGACATGGTGACCATTAAATGGACTACATCTGGTATGCTGCAAGAATGATGGATCACTCATCATTTAAAAAAAAAAAAAAACTTCTGAGCTGAGTTTTTGAGTTTTCTTTATGTAGATTGTTGAAAACGTCATCACAGTTACAACAACTTTAACATTTCATGTTATCCAGTTATTGGTTTCTCACTACGGGAGATGCAGACTAGCTATGTCTGCGATGTAACTATCTCAGAAGATTATCTGTCTTCAAACTCCTTCTGCACATGAATGCACCTGTAGAGGTGGGAAATAAGTTTGTATAAGTTATAGAGAACCAAATAGGAAAATCTGCTGTTTCTCATCATCCGATGATCACAGGTTCTATTACCAATCTATGGGTGTCGTGGGAATAGATTTAGAGGGGGGCGGGATATAGCTGTCTGTATTGTGACCACCAGTCACATAATTACATCTCCATCATCTTGCCAGCGAAATTGACATTCCAAAATTAGGTTTGACCTGAAGAGCAAATTGAGAAATGTTGTTGTTCTGAGAAAAATTTGTTAGAGGACTTCACTTGTCCTTTAAATTTGGTAACATTCTTTCACATCAGGATGATTTTCTACTTTTTCTACTTTTTTTTTATTTTACTTTTCATGGAGTCATCATTATTACTATGTTTCTTAGTAGTCTAGTACCCTATACTTGTTTAGACTTCAACTTCCAGCTTCTCTTCCCCAACCACTGATCCTTTTGTGTTCTCTGTCCTAACACTTTCCTTTTGTGTAAATCACGTTCATAATCACAAATAAAATTATTGTTACCTGTCGTTTGAGCTTAAACCATTAGCACTTAAGCTTTAGAGAATAGATTCAGGCACATATCATTATACAGTTAGTAAGTGAAATGTTTGGTTACGTTGATGTGTATACAAAACATGAAGCCAACCTTTCTATGTTTTTAACTTGTGTTGTATCGCCATCTAGTGGTTTCCTTAGGCTTGTTTTCAAAGGCTTATTTTAAAAACCTAAGCAATTACTCTTGTTTTTAATGGCTGTGTTCTTTTATTGCTCGAGTTATGGAGTGATTTGTTTGCACTGTTTGTGTGCATTTTAATTCTTTAATAAAAACAACAGAGTTTACAACAGCAAAAAAAAGTTCTAGCAACCGTTAAAAGGATAACGTGATAAAGCAAACATTCAGTTTAAAAGGGATATTCAATTAGTGCCAAGCTTTCAGACAGTCGGAAAATCGACACTAAGTCGACCATTGGGTATTCAATAGCGGGCGTTTTCTACAGGTTTTTGCTCCGTTTTCGACATGCCTTTTCAATGTGTTTATTTCTCTGACGTCCTAGTGGATGCTGGGACTCCGTAAGGACCATGGGGAATAGCGGCTCCGCAGGAGACAGGGCACAAGAATAAAAGCTTTAGGATCAGGTGGTGTGCACTGGCTCCTCCCCCTATGACCCTCCTCCAAGCCTCAGTTAGATTTTTGTGCCCGAACGAGAAGGGTGCAGGCTAGGTGGCTCTCCTGAGCTGCTTAGAATAAAAGTTTATTTTAGGTTTTTTATTTTCAGTGAGTCCTGCTGGCAACAGGCTCACTGCATCGTGGGACTAAGGGGAGAAGAAGCGAACTCACCTGCGTGCAGAGTGGATTGGGCTTCTTAGGCTACTGGACATTAGCTCCAGAGGGACGATCACAGGTTCAGCCTGGATGGGTCCCGGAGCCGCGCCGCCGGCCCCCTTACAGAGCCAGAAGAGCGAAGAGGTCCGGTGAAATAGGCGGCAGAAGACGGTCCTGTCTTCAACTAAGGTAGCGCACAGCACTGCAGCTGTGCGCCATTGCTCTCAGCACACTTCACACTCCGGTCACTGAGGGTGCAGGGCGCTGGGGGGGGAGCGCCCTGAGACGCAATATAACAGATATACCTTAGGTTGGCAAAAAGAAATACATCACATATAGCTCCTGGGCTATATGGATGTATTTAACCCCTGCCATTTTTCCAGGAAAAAGCGGGAGATAAGGACGTCGTGAAGGGGCGGAGCCTATCTCCTCAGCACACAAGCGCCATTTTCCCTCACAGCTTCGCTGGAAGGACGGCTCCCTGACTCTCCCCTGCAGACCTGCTACAGAATCAGGGTAAAAAAGAGAAGGGGGGGCACTATTGGCAGCTAATAATAAAAACAGCAGCTATAAAAGGGAGTAACACTTATATAAGGTTATCCCTGTATATATATATATATATAGCGCTTGGTGTGTGCTGGCAAACTCTCCCTCTGTCTCTCCAAAGGGCTGGTGGGGTCCTGTCCTCTATCAGAGCATTCCCGGTGTGTGTGCTGTGTGTCGGTACGTGTGTGTCGACATGTATGAGGAGGAAAATGATGTGGAGGCGGAGCAATTGCCTGGGTTGGTGATGTCACCCCCTAGGGAGTCGACACCTGACTGGATGATCGTATTTAAAGAATTACGTGACAATGTCAGCACTTTGCAAAAAACTGTTGACGACATGAGACAGCCGGCAAATCAATTAGTGCCTGTCCAGGCGTCTCAGACACCGTCAGGGGCCCTAAAACGCCCGTTACCTCAGTGGGTCGACACTGACCCAGACACAGATACTGAGTCTAGTGTCGACGGTGAGGAGACAAACGTAATGTCCAGTAGGGCCACACGTTACATGATCACGGCAATGAAGGAGGCATTGAACATTTCTGACACTACAAGTACCACAAAGAAGGGTATTATGTGGGGTGTGAAAAAACTACCAATAGTTTTTCCTGAGTCAGATGAATTAAATGAGGTGTGTGATAAAGCGTGGGTTTCCCCCGACAAAAAACTGCTAATTTCTAATAAATTATTGGCACTATACCCTTTCCCGCCAGAGGTTAGGGCGCATTGGGAAACACCCCCTAGGGTAGATAAAGCGCTCACACGTTTATCTAAACAAGTAGCGTTACCGTCTCCTGATACGGCCACCCTCAAAGAACCAGCTGATAGAAGGCTGGAAAATATCCTAAAAAGTATATACACACATACTGGTGTTATACTGCGACCAGCTATCGCTTCAGCCTCGATGTGCAGTGCTGGAGTCGCGTGGTCGGATTCCCTGACTGAAAATATTGATACCCTGGACAGGGACAATATATTGTTAACTATAGAGCATTTGAAGGATGCATTACTATATATGCGTGATGCACAGAGGGATATTTGCACCCTGGCATCAAGAGTAAGTGCTATGTCCATTTCTGCCAGAAGAGCATTATGGACGCGACAGTGGTCAGGGGATGCGGATTCCAAACGACATATGGAAGTATTGCCGTATAAAGGGGAGGAGTTATTTGGGGCTGGTCTATCGGACCTGGTGGCCACGGCAACGGCTGGAAAGTCCACCTTTTTACCCCAGGTCACCTCACATCAGCAGAAAAAGACACCGTCTTTTCAAACTCAGTCCTTTCGTTCCCATAAGTACAAGCGAGCAAAAGGCCACTCATTTCTGCCCCAGGGCAGAGGAAGAGGAAAAAGACTGCACCATGCAGCCGCTTCCCAGGAGCAGAAGCCCTCCCCTGCTTCTGCCAAGTCTTCAGCATGACGCTGGGGCTTTACAAGCAGACTCAGAGACGGTGGGGGCCCGTCTCAAGAATTTCAACGCGCAGTGGGCTCACTCGCAAGTGGACCCCTGGATTCTACAGGTAGTATCGCAGGGGTACATACTGGAATTCGAGGCGTTTCCCCCTCGCCGGTTCCTTAAGGCTGCTCTACCAAAGTCTCCCTCCGACAGGGAGGCAGTTTTGGAAGCCATTCACAAGCTGTATTCCCAGCAGGTGATAATCAAGGTACCCCTCCTACAACAAGGAAAGGGGTATTATTCCACGCTGTTTGTGGTACCGAAGCCGGACGGCTCGGTGAGACCAATTTTAAATCTGAAATCCTTGAACACTTACATAAAGAGGTTCAAATTCAAGATGGAGTCACTCAGAGCAGTGATAGCGAACCTGGAAGAAGGGGACTATATGGTGTCTCTGGACATCAAAGATGCTTATCTCCACGTCCCAATCTACCCTTCTCACCAAGGGTACCTCAGGTTTGTAGTACAAAACTGTCATTATCAGTTTCAGACGCTGCCGTTTGGGTTGTCCACGGCACCTCGGGTCTTTACCAAGGTAATGGCCGAAATGATGATTCTTCTTCGAAGAAAAGGCATCTTAATTATCCCTTACTTGGACTATCTCCTGATAAGGGCAAGGTCCAGGGAACAGTTAGAAGTCGGAGTAGCACTATCTCAGGTAGTGTTACGTCAGCACGGGTGGATCCTAAATATTCCAAAATCACAGCTGATTCCAACGACACGTCTACTGTTCCTAGGAATGATTCTGGACACAGTCCAGAAGAAGGTGTTTCTCCCGGAGGAGAAGGCCAGGGAGTTATCCGAGCTAGTCAGGAACCTCCTAAAACCAGGCCAGGTGTCAGTGCATCAGTGCACGAGGGTCCTGGGAAAAATGGTGGCTTCTTACGAAGCGATTCCATTCGGAAGATTCCATGCAAGAACGTTTCAGTGGGATCTACTGGACAAATGGTCCGGATCGCATCTTCAGATGCATCAGCGGATAACCCTGTCGCCAAGGACAAGGGTGTCTCTTCTGTGGTGGCTGCAGAGTGCTCATCTACTAGAGGGCCGCAGATTTGGCATTCAGGATGGGATCCTGGTGACCACGGATGCCAGCCTGAGAGGCTGGGGAGCAGTCACACAGGGAAGAAATTTCCAGGGCTTGTGGTCAAGCATGGAAACATCTCTTCATATAAACATTCTGGAACTAAGGGCCATTTACAATGCCCTAAGTCAAGCGAAACCCCTGCTTCAGGGTCAGGCGGTATTGATCCAATCCGACAACATCACGTCAGTCGCCCACGTAAAATGGCGTCCCGTCTAAACAAAAAACTAGACAGGTATTGCGCCAGGTCAAGGGACCCTCAGGCAATAGCGGTGGACGCTCTGGTAACACCGTGGGTGTACCAGTCAGTGTATGTGTTCCCTCCTCTGCCTCTCATACCAAAAGTACTGAGAATCATAAGAAGGAGAGGAGTAAGAACTATACTCGTGGTTCCGGATTGGCCAAGAAGGACTTGGTACCCGGAACTTCAAGAGATGCTCACGGAAGACCCGTGGCCTCTACCTCTAAGAAAGGACCTGCTCCAGCAGGGGCCTTGTCTGTTCCAAGACTTACCGCGGCTGCGTTTGACGGCATGGCGGTTGAACGCCGGATCCTGAAGGAAAAAGGCATTCCAGATGAAGTCATCCCTACCCTGGTCAAGGCCAGGAAGGACGTAACCGCAAAACATTATCACCGCATTTGGCGAAAATATGTTGCGTGGTGCGAGGCCAAGAAGGCCCCTACAGAGGAATTTCAACTGGGTCGTTTCCTCCATTTCCGGCAAACAGGACTATCTATGGGCCTAAAATTAGGGTCCATTAAGGTTCAAATTTCGGCCCTGTCGATTTTCTTCCAGAAAGAACTGGCTTCAGTGCCTGAAGTTCAGACATTTGTAAAAGGGGTACTGCATATACAGCCTCCTTTTGTGCCTCCAGTGGCACCTTGGGATCTCAATGTTGTGTTGAGTTTCCTAAAGTCACATTGGTTTGAACCACTCACCACTGTGGACTTAAAATATCTCACATGGAAGGTGACGATGCTGTTAGCCCTGGCTTCAGCCAGGCGTGTGTCAGAATTGGCGGCTTTATCATATAAAAGCCCTTTCTTAATTTTTCATTCTGACAGGGCAGAATTGAGGACTCGTCCTCAATTTCTACCTAAGGTGGTTTCTGCATTTCACTTGAACCATCCTATTGTGGTACCTGCGGCTACTAGGGACTTGGAGGACTCTAAGTTGCTTGACGTTGTCAGGGCTCTGAAAATATGTTTCCAGGACGGCTGGAGTCAGAAAATCTGACTCGCTGTTTATCCTGTATGCACCCAACAAACTGGGTGCTCCTGCTTCTAAGCAGACGATTGCTCGTTGGATTTGTAGTACAATTCAGCTTGCACATTCTGTGGCAGGCCTGCCACAGCCAAAATCGGTAAAAGCCCATTCCACAAGGAAAGTGGGCTCATCTTGGGCGGCTGCCCGAGGGGTCTCGGCTTTACAACTTTGCCGAGCAGCTACTTGGTCAGGGGCAAACACGTTTGCTAAATTCTACAAATTTGATACCCTGGCTGAGGAGGACCTGGAGTTCTCTCATTCGGTGCTGCAGAGTCATCCGCACTCTCCCGCCCGTTTGGGAGCTTTGGTATAATCCCCATGGTCCTTACGGAGTTCCCAGCATCCACTAGGACGTCAGAGAAAATAAGATTTTACTTACCGATAAATCTATTTCTCGTAGTCCGTAGTGGATGCTGGGCGCCCATCCCAAGTGCGGATTGTCTGCAATACTTGTATATAGTTATTGTTACAAAAATTCGGGTTATTATTGTTGTGAGCCATCTTTTCAGAGGCTCCCTTTCGTTTTATCATACTGTTAACTGGGTTCAGATCACGAGTTGTACGGTGTGATTGGTGTGGCTGGTATGAGTCTTACCCGGGATTCAATATCCTTCCTTATTATGTACGCTCGTCCAGGCACAGTATCCTAACTGAGGCTTGGAGGAGGGTCATAGGGGGAGGAGCCAGTGCACACCACCTGATCCTAAAGCTTTTATTCTTGTGCCCTGTCTCCTGCGGAGCCGCTATTCCCCATGGTCCTTACGGAGTCCCAGCATCCACTACGGACTACAAGAAATAGATTTTTCTCTAACGTCCTAGTGGATGCTGGGGACTCCGTCAGGACCATGGGGGATAGCGGCTCCGCAGGAGACAGGGCACAAAAGCAAGCTTTTAGGATCACATGGTGTGTACTGGCTCCTCCCCCTATGACCCTCCTCCAAGCCTCAGTTAGGTTTTTGTGCCCGGCCGAGAAGGGTGCAATCTAGGTGGCTCTCTTAAAGAGTTACTTAGAAAAAGTTTTTAGGTTCTTTATTTTCAGTGAGTCCTGCTGGCAACAGGCTCACTGCATCGAGGGACTTAGGGGAGAGATTTTCAACTCACCTGCGTGCAGGATGGATTGGATTCTTAGGCTACTGGACATAGCTCCAGAGGGAGTCGGAACACAGGGCTCGCCCTGGGGTTCGTCCCGGAGCCGCGCCGCCGACCCCCCTTGCAGACGCTGAAGATGAAGAGGTCCGGAACCAGGCGGCAGAAGACTCTCAGTCTTCATCAGGTAGCGCACAGCACTGCAGCTGTGCGCCATTGTTGTCAGCACACTTCACACAGCGGTCACGGAGGGTGCAGGGCGCTGGGGGGGGGCGCCCTGGGCAGCAATGTATAATACCTGTATGGCGAAAAATACATCACATATAGCCCTTGAGGCTATATGGATGTATTTAACCCCTGCCAGATATCTAAAACTCCGGAGAAGAAGCCCGCCGAAAAGGGGGCGGGGCCTATTCTCCTCAGCACACAGCGCCATTTTCCCTCACAGAAAGGCTGGTGGGAAGGCTCCCATGCTCTCCCCTGCACTGCACTACAGAAACAGGGTTAAAACAGAGAGGGGGGGCACTGATTTGGCGATATGTATATATATTAAAATGCTATAAGGGAGGAACACTTATATAAAGGTTGTCCCTGGATAATTATAGCGTTTTGGTGTGTGCTGGCAAACTCTCCCTCTGTCTCCCCAAAGGGCTAGTGGGTCCTGTCCTCTATCAGAGCATTCCCTATGTGTGTGCTGTATGTCGGTACGTGTGTGTCGACATGTATGAGGAAAATATTGGTGAGGAGGCGGAGCAAATTGCCTGTAATGGTGATGTCACTCTCTAGGGAGTCGACACCGGAATGGATGGCTTATTTATGGAAATTACGTGACAATGTCAACACGCTGCAAGCCGGTTGACGACATGAGAGGGCCGGCGAACAAATTAGTATCTGTCCAGGCGTCTCAAACACCGTCAGGGGCTGTAAAATGCCCATTTACCTCAGTCGGTCGACACAGACCCAGACACGGACACTGATTTCAGTGTCGACGGTGAAGAAACAAACGTATTTTCTTTTAGGGCCACACGTTAAGGGCAATGAAGGAGGTGTTACATATTTCTGATACTCCAAGTACCACAAAAAAGGGTATTATGTGTGAGGTGAAAAAACTACCTGTAGTTTTTCCTGAATCAGATAAATTAAATGAAGTGTGTGATGATGCGTGGGTTTCCCCCGATAGAAAATTATTGGCGGTATACCCTTTCCCGCCAGAAGTTAAGGCGCGGTGGGAAACACCCCTCAGGGTGGATAAGGCGCTCACACGCTTATCAGAACAAGTGGCGGTACCATCTACGGATAGGGCCGTACTTAAGGAGCCAGCTGATAGGAGGCTGAAAAATATCCTAAAAAGTATACACACACATGCTGGTGTTATACTGCGACCAGCGATCGCCTCAGCCTGGATGTGCAGAGCTGAGGTGGCTTGGTCGGATTCCCTGACTAAAAATATTGATACCTTTGACAGGGACAGTATTTTATTGACTATAGAGCATTTAAAGGATGCATTTCTATATATGCGAGATGCGCAGAGGGATATTTGCACTCTGGCATCAAGAGTAAATGCGATGTCCATATCTGCAAGAAGATGTTTATGGACACGACAGTGGTCAGGTGATGCAGATTCCAAACGGCACAAAGATGTATTGCCGTATAAAGGGGAGGAGTTATTTGGGGTCGGTCCATGGGACCTGGTGGCCAGGGCAACTGCTGGAAAATCCACAGTTTTTTTTACCCTAAGTCACATCTCTGCAGAAAAAGACACAGTCTTTTCAGCCTCAGTCCTTTCGTCCCTATAAGAGTCATATCTGCCCAGGGATAGAGGAAAGGGAAGAAGACTGCAGCAGGCAGCCCATTCCCAGGAACAGAAGCCCTCCACCGCTTCTACCAAGTTCTCAGCATGACGCTGGGACCGTACAGGACCCCTGGATCCTATAAGTAGTATCCAAGGGGTACAGATTGGAATGTCGAGAGGTTTCCCCCCTCGCAGGTTCCTGTAGTCTGCTGTACCAATGTCTCCCTCCGACAGGGAGGCAGTATTGAAAACAATTCACAAGCTGTATTCCCAGCAGGTGATAATAAAATTACCCCTCCGACAACAAGGAAAGGGGTATTACTCCACACTATATGGTGGTATTGAAGGCTAGGTGAGACCTATTCTAAATCTGAAAAATTTGAACACTTACAAGGGTTCAAATCCAGATGGAGTCACTCAGAGCAGTGATAGCAAAGAACAAGGGGACTATATGGTGTCCCGGGACATCAGGGATGCTTACCTCCATGTCCCAAAATTTGCCTTTTCTCACCAAGGGTACCTCAGGTTCGTTGTACAGAACTGTCACTATCAGTTTCAAGACGATGCCGTTGGATTGTCCAAGGCACCCCGGGTCCTTACCAAGGTAATGACCGAAAGGAGGATTCGTCTTCAAAGAAAATGGACGACCTCCTGATAAGAACAAGGTCCAGAGAACAGTTGGAGGTCGGAGTAGCACTATCTCAAGTAGTTCTACGACAGCACGGGTGGATTTTAAATATTCCAAAACCGCAGTTGTTCCGACGACACGTCTGCTGGTCCTAGGGATGATTCTGGACACAGTCCAGGAAAAGGTGTTTCTCCCAGAGGAGAAAGCCAGGGAGTTATCCGAGCTAATCGGGATCCTCCTAAAACCAGGAAAAGTGTCAGTGCATCATTGCACAAGAGTCCTGGTAAAAATGGTGGCTTATTACGAAGCGCTTCCATTCGGCAGATTTCACGCAAGAACTCTTCAGTGGGATCTGCTGGACAAATGGTCCGGATCGCATCTTCAGATGCATCAGCGGATAACCCTATATCCAAGGACAAGGGTGTCTCTCCTGTGGTGATTACAGAGTGCTCATCTTCTAGAGGGCCGCAGATTCGGCATTCAGGATTGGATGCTCGTGACCACGGAGGCCAGCCTGAGAGGCTGGGGAGCAGTCACATAAGGAGTGTGATCAAGTCTGGAGAATTCTCTCCACATAAATATACTGGAGCTAAGAGCAAATTTATAATGCTCTAAGCTTAGCAAGACCTCTGCTTCAAGGTCAGCCGGTATTGATCCAGTGGGATAACATCACGGCAGTCGCCCACGTAAACAGAAAGGGCGGCACAAGAAGCAGGAGGGCAGTGGCAAAACTGCAAGGATTTTTCGCTAGGCGGAAAATCATGTGATAGCACTGTCAGCAGTGTTCATTCCGGGAGTGGACGACTGGGAAGCAGACTTCCTCAGCAGGCACGACCTCCACCCGGGAGAGTGGGAACTTCATCGGGAAGTTTTCCGCATGATTGTGAACCGTTGGGAAAGACCAAAGGTGGACATGATGGCGTCCCGCCCGAACAAAAAAGGGGACAGGTATTGCGCCAGGTCACGAGACCTTCAGGCGATAGCTGTGGACGTCCTGGTAACACCGTGGGTGTAACAGTCGGTGTATGTGTTCCCTCCTCTGCTTCTCATAACCAAGGTATTGAGAATTATAAGACATAGAGGAGTAAGAACTATACTCGTGGCTCCGGATTGGCCAAGAGGGACTTGGTAACCGGAACTTCAAGAGATGCTCACAGAGGACTAATGGCCTCGGGAGCTAAGAAGGGATTTGCTTTCAGCAAGTACCATGTCTGTTCCAAGAGGAACCGTGGCATCGGCCTTTAAGAAAGGACCTGCTCCAGCAGGGACCTTGTCTGTTCCAAGACTTACCGCGACTGCGTTTGACGGCATGGCGGTTTGAACGCCGGATCCTAAGGGAAAAGGCATTCCGGAAGAGGTCATACCTACCCTGGTCAAAGCCAGGAAGCAGGTGACCGCACAACGTTATCACCGCATGTGGTAAAAATATGTTGCGTGGGTGAGGCCAGGAAGGCCCCACGAAAAAATTTCAACTAGGTCGATTTCTGCACTTCCTGCAAACAGGAGTGTCTATGAGCCTCAAATTGGGGTCCATTAAGGTTCAAGTTTCGGCCCTATAGATTTTCTTCCAGAAAGAATTGGCTTCAGTTCCTGAAGTCCAGACGTTTGTCAAGGGAGTATTGCATATACAGCCCTTGTGTGCCTCCAGTGGCACCGTGGGATCTCAACGTAGTGTTGGGATTCCTCAAATCATATTGGTTTGAACCACTCAAATCTGTGGATTTGAAATATCTCACATGGAAAGTGACCATGCTGTTGGCCCTGGCCTCGGCCAGGCGATTGTCAAAATTGGCGGCTTTGTCTTACAAAAGCCCATATTTGATTTTCCATTCGGACAGGGCAGAACTGCGGACTCGTCCCCAGTTTCTTCCTAAGGTGGTGTCAGCGTTTCACCTGAAACAACCTATTGTGGTGCCTGCGGCTACTAGGGACTTGGAGGACTCCAAGTTGCTAGACGTTGTCAGGGCCCTGAAAATATATATATATATATATATATATATATATATAATTCCAGGACGGCTGGAGTCAGAAAGTCTGACTTGCTGTTTATATTGTAGGCACCCAAAAAGCTGGGTGCTCCTGCTTCTAAGCAGACTATTGCTCGTTGGATTTGTAGTACAATTCAGCTTGCACATTCTGTGGCAGGCCTGCCACAGCCAAAATCTGTAAATGCCCATTCCACAAGGAAGGTGGGCTCATCTTGGGCGGCTGCCCGAGGGGTCTCGGCTTTACAACTTTGCCGAGCAGCTACTTGGTCAGGGGCAAACACGTTTGCTAAATTCTACAAATTTGATACCCTGGCTGAGGAGGACCTGGAGTTCTCTCATTCGGTGCTGCAGAGTCATCCGCACTCTCCCACCCGTTTGGGAGCTTTGGTATAATCCCCATGGTCCTGACGGAGTCCCCAGCATCCACTAGGACGTTAGAGAAAATAAGATTTTACTTACCGATAAATCTATTTCTCATAGTCCGTAGTGGATGCTGGGCGCCCATCCCAAGTGCGGATTGTCTGCATTACTTGTACATAGTTATTGTTACAAAAAAATCGGGTTATTATTGTTGTGAGCCATCTTTTTTAGAGGCTACTTCATTGTTATCATACTGTTAACTGGGTTCAAATCACAAGTTGTACGGTGTGATTGGTGTGGCTGGTATGAGTCTTACCCGGGATTCAAGATCCTTCCTTATTGTGTACGCTCGTCCGGGCACAGTACCTAACTGAGGCTTGAAGGAGGAGCCAGTACACACCATGTGATCCTAAAAGCTTGCTTTTGTGCCCTGTCTCCTGCGGAGCCGCTATCCCCCATGGTCCTGACGGAGTCCCCAGCATCCACTACGGACTATGAGAAATAGATTTATCGGTAAGTAAAATCTTATTATCGGTAAGTAAAATCTTATTTTTTTTGTTGTTGAATCGGCATGGGCAAAAACGGACCAAAAAACTGTCAAACGCCCGTGAATTCGACAAAACACGTGGATTGGCAACGAATTTGCTGATCCACGTGGTTTTCGCCCGGGCGGATTTTTCGTCAAGTCGAAAAATCTGTACGGGCTTTTGAATAGGTCAAATGTGAATTCGACCTATAAACGGGCACATTTGCACAATGACTTGTACCCCTGCAAGCTGTATTTCTGCAGCGGGATACACTGGTATTCCACAGGGAATAACATCGGGGGTGTAGAGTTGGATCTTGATCTGAGACACAAACAGACTAAAGCTTTGACTGTTCCCAGGATGCACTGCACCGCCTCCTCTATAACCCCGCCTCCAGGCACTGGAGCTCAGTTTGTAAGTTGGTGCCTGGAGTGCAGGCAGCTAACAGGTGGTGCTGCGCTAGGCAGCCCTAAAAAGAGCTTTTTTGAAAAAGAAAGAAGACTTCAAGGGCTGCAGCACAGGCATGTCAGTCTGACATTCTCTGCTGCAGCTCCATCACCTCCCTCAGCGGCGCTGCATACTCCCGCGCCCTGGTTGCCAGGTACTTGCAGCGGAGGCTCTCCGGTTCCCTTAAGGCACACATCACTGCTGCTGCTCTCCTGGATCGCGTGGCCGCACTTCATGGAGGAGGTAGGAGGGTCCCCTAGCTGGGACCCGCCGAAATCGCGATCCAGGCCGCGGTCCCAGGAGATGGACCGCGCCGCTGGCCTGGACACTGTGGCTGTGCAGGGACCCCACTATATCCACCAGCACAGTTCGTATTTACTAAAATCCGTTTAACATAGGCTCCATAGTACCCAGGGGTGAAGTCCAGCAGAGGGGATAAGGCGCTGACCTGTTGCCCCTCCCCCAGCTCCAGGCGCCATCTACAGCATTTGTTCCCGCTCTGGAGCTGCATCTCTCTCTCCCTCGCTACCTGTCAGCGTTTGGGCGCCATTTCACAGAGCTGCGCTGATCCTGGGACCGCTCGGCACTATCTCCTCTGTAAAGCCGCCTGTCTCGTCAGCGCTGTGTATTTACAGGACACTTAAATATTCTGCATGTCGTTTAGACAGCTTTAGTTAAGAACAAGTGCACTCTACATGAATATTTAGTATTCTGTGGTATACATCCAGTGTTTACTGTGCATTATTATATCTGTATACATATATAGCTATATGTAGTATTACTAGTCCAGTGCAGTTTTATTGCTTATATGTAATAATTTCTACATTGTACCTGTGACTGTGTGTGACTATAGCTGCTGTGTGAATTCTTTTCTGTGTATCACACATATTGCTATCACTGTATTCTGTACCCTGGGGATCAAAGGATATACTGTTTAGTATTTTTCACTGTGTGTTTCAGTCACTTGATACCGCTTAAATCCTCTGTTGTGCTGTAAATTTGCAGTCACATAACACAGGGTTTTTGTCAGGTAGTGTGTTTGTCTGGCTATATTGTACTGTTACGCTCTACGGCTACATTCCCAATAATGTCTGCTACACAGGGCGGGAAAACCGCAGACGCTCCTGCATCATGCAGTGCTGACGTCACAAATTTATCTCCGGAAAAGATTTCTACTGAGGGTTCCGGTAGCGGGTGTTCTGCCCCCCCTAGTCAGCCCACAGCACCTTTGGCAAATCAAGACCCACCTTGGGCTGCATTTTTCAATATGCTGACTACGCTTGTAACATGGCGTACGCCCCCTCTGGGACCTCCTGTGCCATTACAGCCACATATTGTCCCTGTAGTTAATCCACCATGGGCGGATACTCTGTCAACCCAGTTACAGCAATTAAATCAGTCCTTGGTTAAACAAAAACCTAACCCTCGCCCTACTGGAACCAAAGGGTCATCTAAGTGGCCATTTCTTCCTCACAATCTACTAATATTTCGGATGATTCTTCCGACTCGGATGGGGAATATATCATTCATCAGATGCTGATGCTGCTTCTGATGATGAGTCTACAACACAGGTCGATGCCCATGACCTAGTGGAGGCTATCAAGCCGATTCATCAGATTGATGATGACGTTGACACTCCCGACACGTCTTTGAAACCTGAAAAGTTCAAACGTCAGAATATTACTAAATTAGTTTTACCACATTCTGACCAATTAATTGAAATACGTCCGGAATCCTGATCTACTCCAGGAAATACATTTTCCCTGTCTAAAAAGATGCTAGCTCATTATCCTATTTCTGCGGAGTTGAGTAACAAGTGGGAAACTCCGCCACCAGTGGACTCGCATGTAGCCCTTCTTGTGGTGTCATCTACTCTGCCTGTCACCACCGTCACCTCGCTGAAGGAACAGACGGATAAACGTGTGGAAGGTTGCTTGAAGTCAATTTACACCCTTACAGGTGCTGTACATAGACCCACTATGGCACCCTCTTGGGCTGCAAAAGGCATTGAAGCATGGGTTCAAGCTATTGAGGAAGAGCTACCTCTAGATTTTTCTGACACTGCCAGACAATATATGTCGTATATTACCACAGCCTCCCATTATATTCAGGAGGCGGCCTCTGATGCGGGCGTTATGGCGGCTAAGGCATCTACTATGTCTATCCTAGCTCGCCAAATTCTGTGGTTACGGTCCTGGTCGGTGGACCTGGACTCTAAGATGACCTTGGAGGTGCTCCCTTTTAAGGAATATATACTATTTGGGGAGGATCTGAACAAGATTGTAACCGACTTGGCATCGGCCAAGACTGCATTTCTCCCAAGTACTAATCCTTCAGCTCCGAAGGCTAAGAGTACTACTTTTCATTCCTTTCGCCCTCCAGGTAAAGCAAAGGGTCAGGAGTACCCGAGACAGTCTCGCACTTCCAAATCCTCTAAGCCCAAACCTAAGCGTTTTAGGGCCGCCCTTCAGCCTGCTTCCAAACCAGACAAGCCTGCTGCATGACGGGGCGGGCCTCCCCTTGGGGGACCCCAAGGTGGGAGGCTGACTTCTGCTGTTCACCCAGGTAAGGATAAAGACCACTTCGGAACCCTGGGTGCAGGAAGTGGTCTCTCACGGGTACGCGATCTCTTTCAGGAGACGTCCCCCTCGCCAGTTTTGCCCGGCGGTTATCCCTTCAGATCCATTAAAAGCACAAACTTTACATTTGGTTGTACAATCCCGCCTGGATACTGGAGTGATTGTGCCGGTGCCTCTGTCTCAGAGAGGCAGGGGATACTATTCGATGCTGTTTCTGGTTCCAAAGCCGAATGGATCCTCCTGGCCTATACTCAACCTCAAATCTTTGAACATATTTGGCAGGGTATCCAAATTCCATATGGAAACCCTGCGCTCTATGTACTTGCTTTGGAACCCAAGGATTATATGGTATCCCTGGACATACAGGATGCTTACCTACACATACCTATTGCCATATCGCATCAGCAATATCTCGGTTTGCTATTGGCAACCTACATTATCAATTCCAAGCCTTACCTTTCGGACTGACCACGGCTCCTTGGATCTTCACCAAGGTCCTGGCGATCATGACGGCCCTTCTCCGCCGTCAGGGTATCAGGATCCTGCTGTATCTGGACAACTTGTTGATCCTGGCGAACTCCCCAGAGGTTCTTCTCCGTCATCTGGAACTGACTGTCCAATTCCTACAAGCCCACGGGTGGCTCATCAACTGGAAGAAATCCTCGCAGGTCCCTGCTCAGAGCGTGGTGCACCTGGGGATGTTACTGGACACACACAACCAAAGTTTGTTCTTGTCTTTAGTTTGGGTCCTGAAACTTCAGGACAGAATCAGATGCTTCCTCTCTCGCCAGGGAGTGTCGATACACTCGGCGATGCTAGTACTAGGCCTCATGGTGTCGGCTTTCGACATGGTAGAGTAAGCTCAATTTCATTCCCGCCCTCTACAGAGGTTAATCCTTTCCAAGTGGGACGGCCTGCCTCACCGGATCAGGTCTCAAATGATCTCCTTGACTCCGTAGGTCTATCTGTCACTGAGCTGGTGGCTACAGGACCAACAATTGAGCAGGGGTCATCCCTTATGGATCTCCAACTGGGTCCTCCTAACGACGGATGCCAGTCTGCGGGGTTGGGGCGTGGTGTTGGAGCAACACTCTCTTCAAGGTCGGTGGACCAGGGAGGAATCTCTCCTCCCGATAAATATTCTGGAGTTGCGAGCAGTGTTCAAGTACAGTCAGACAACGCCACCACGGTGGTGTACATAAATCATCAAGGCGACACTCGAAGCAGCATGGTAATGATGGAAGTGTCAAAAATCCTTCAATGGGCGGAACGCCATCTGCCGGCTATATCGGCAGTGTTCATTCTGGGAGTACTCAACTGGGAAGCGGACTTCCTCAGTCATCAGGACGTACACGCCAGAGAGTGGAGTCTTCATCCGGAAGTCTTTCAACTCAGTAGTGGACAAGTGGGGCCTACCAGCTGTAGACCTGATGGCGTCTCGACACAATCACAAGGTTCCGGTCTTCGGAGCAAGAACAAGGGATCCTCAAGCAGCATTCGTGAACGCACTGGCAATTCCATGGAACTTTCGGCTGCCATACGTGTTCCCTCCGGTGTCTCTTCTGCCCAGGGTGATACGGAAGTTCAAGCAAGAAGGAGGAATACTGCTTCTAGTCGCTCGAGCGTGGCCCAGATGTCATTGGTTCTCAGACCTGCAGGGTCTCTCGATAGAGTGTTCTCTTCTACTCCCTCAACGACCAGACCTCCTCGTTCAGGGCCCCAGTGTCTACCAGGACCTGGCACGACTGGCTTCACTCCTGAGGGCTAAAGGTTTCTCTGATGTGGTCATTCAAACTATGTTAAAAGCCAGTAAACCGGCTTCAGCTCGGATTTATTATAGGGTCTGGAATTCTTACTTCACCTGGTGTGCTACTAAGAATTATGATGCATATACGTTCAGCACTGCCAGACTTTTGGCTTTTCTTCAACAAGGCCTGGACTTAGGCCTTTGTTTGGCCTCCCTCAAGGTTCATATATCTGCCTTGTCGGTGTGTTTTCAGCGAAAAATTGCATCTCTTCCTGACGTTCATACTTTCACTCAGGGTGTTTTTTTATGGATTCAGCCTCCCTATGTCCCTCCTGTGGCTCCATGGGATCTGTCTGTCTGTCCTGAATGCCCTGCAAGAGTCTCCATTTGAACATCTTGAATCTGTGGACCTTAAGGTCGTTTTTCTGCTGGCTATTGCCTCTGCTAGGAGGGTGTCGGACTTAGGGGCTTTGTCCTGTTGTCCACCCTTTCTGCTTTTTCACTGTGACCGTGCAGTTCTTAGAACTCGCCCTGGTTATCTACCCAAAGTGGTGTCATCTTTCCACCTTAATCAAGAGATTGTGGTTACAGCCTTTATTTCTCCTGGTTTGTCTTCCAAAGAGCAGTCTTTGGATGTGGTACGGGCTCTCCGTATATATGTGGAGAGGACTGTCTCCATACGGAGGTTGGATTCTCTTTTTGTCCTTTTTGGTTTTCACAAACGTGGTTGGCCTGCGAATAAGCAGACCTTGGCCAGATGGATTAGAATGGTGATTGCACAAGCTTATGCTTAGGTTGGACTGCCAGCCCCTGCTGCTATCAAGGCCCATTCTACTCGGTCTGTTGGATCTTCTTGGGCAGCCCGCCGTGGCGTGTCCCCGGAACAATTGTGCAAGGCGGCTACGTGGTCCTCAGTGAACACGTTCATCAGGGTCTATGCCTTTGATACTTCCGCCTCCCAGGATGCTTCCTTTGGACGCCGGGTTCTTGTACCCGCTACATTGCGTCCCCTCCCATGAGGAACTGCTTTAGGACATCCCCGATGTTATTCCCTGTGGAATACCATTGTACCCCGCAGCAGAAAAGGAGATTTATGGTAGACTTACCATAGTTAAATCTCTTTCTACGAGGTACACTGGATTCCACAGGGCGGCCACCCTGACGCACTTAGCTTCTTTGGGTTAGTATGGCATTAGCCGCTAGTCCCTTCTCCTGTCATGAGAATGTGGTTCTGTGTGGCTAACATCTACAGTCTCTATTTTACCTGCTACTGCATTGGGCAGGTTAACGAAACTGAGCTCCAGTGCCTGGAGGCGGGGCTATAGATAAGGCGGTGCAGTGCATCCTGGGAACAGTCAAAGCTTTAGCCTGTTGATGCCTCAGATCAAGATCCAACTCTACACCCCCAATGTTATTCCCTGTGGAATCCAGTGTATTTCGCAGTAAAAGATTTAACTATGGTAAGTCTACTGTAAATCTCCTTTTTTCATCAATTTCAAATTTGCAGGAATCCTTTTTAAACAATGATTTATAAGTAACATTCGTGTTATCAGAGAAAAATCCATGAATAAAGTCCAACCGATAATGTGGGCGTCCGTTGGATTATATAGATGTAGATTCCTACATTAAAAATGCTGATCAGTCTGTAATGAGGAACAGCTAGTGGGTATTATTTATAGCAGTGATACAGCTCACCTTCTGGGTGTCCCAGGATTCTGTTTTTGGAATGTTCTGCAGCCACTGGATGTCTGTACATGTCGCAGGTAGGGTTGCCACCTGATCCCTTTAATTCTGGACACACATTAATTACACAGGTTCTGTGGCTGATTAAAACCAGGTGAAATGGAGTCTTGAAGTCAGCCAGCCACAGAACATCTGTAATATGTGCCCAGAATTAAAGGGATGAGATGGCAACCCTAGTCGCAGGTGAGTCTCTCCTGTGTCATAACCATGATGTACTGTATATCCTCCTTTACAGGCTGACTAGGGTGGAAGAAAAGCCACCTCTGCTATATGAGTATATATGTATTATGTAATCACCCCACTAACTACTTTAATACACGCACATAAAATAGGTAAGAATCTCTGAGTCAAAACATTTAATGGCGCATTAACACCTGGAGAAATGCGTGTAAATGAATTCATCTTTTAGACATCTCTTGTTCTGGCCATACATTACATCTAATGTGAGTTGTCTCACGACCTCCCCCAGGGCCGCGCATTGCATCATAAGGGTGCCTTAAAAATGCACCTTGTACACGCGATGCATCATACAATAGGACGGAATCGTACATTCGTATGTGATATCGTCCTAATGTATGTCCAGCTTTAGTGATGTGTTTTCTATACGCTCAACATGCATTATGCTTTTAGTTATGCATACCATTGTACTCGTAATGTGCATTAATGCATGAGGGGGGGTCATTCCGAGTTGATCGCTCCCTAGCAACTTTTTGCAGCGCTGCGATCAGATAGTCGCCGCCTATGGGAGAGTGTATTTTCGATTTGCAAGTGTGCGAACGCTGTTGCAGCCGACGGCATAAAAAAGATTTTGCAGTTTCTGAGTAGCTCTGGACTCACTCAGCCGCTGTGATCACTTCAGTCTCTTTGTTCCCAGAACTGACGTCAGACACCCGCCCTGCAAACGCTTGGACACGCCTGCGTTTTTGCAAACACTCCCAGAAGACTGTCAGTTGACACCCACAAACGCCCTCTTTCTGTTAATCACCTTGCGATTGGATTCTTCGTTAAATCCATCGCCCAGCACCGATCCTCTTTGTAACCGTACGACGCGCCTGCGCATTGCTGTGCATACGCATGTGCAGTTTTGCTGAGATTTAACCTGATCGCAGCGCTGTAAAAAGTTGCTAGCGAGCGATCAACTCGGAATGACCCCCGAGGTTCTAAGAACTTCTTTACTGCACATTTGTGGGAACAAGTCCATAAGAAATCCTTTATCCTCCCTTTCTGCAGTTTCAATGCAGAAATGGGCATCCACAACATATAGGTCTGCAAAGCACTTTACGTTTGCCCATTGCATTGTATAGAAATCCTTTTAAAAATATATATTTACCTTGAAAAAAATGATCTTGATTGTTACATAATAAAATAACCAATTATGATGTGACAATTTAAAATGTGCATTCTTCTTGCTGTGAATGCCCTGTTCTGTGCTTGTTGCAGGAGCACACATACTTATATTTCAGATGTTTTGGTTGGAGACCTTTGGGATTTAGAGATTCTGATGTTGGGTGTGTGCCATAAGTTCTTCTTCGTGCTTTTTTGTCGTGTTTTCAACTGACGTGATCTGATTCCTAGTGCGTGAGCCCCGGTTACTGTTGCTATTTAGAAAGCTTTCTCTACATTCCAACTAATATTTTTCCCCTCTTTATCCACAGAATCTTTTAACGGATCGCCAACGGGCAGCTTAAATTTGGTATGTTATTCTTCTAGAAGTTGTGGGTGGCAAATCATTGTCATTATTTAAAAAAAATTATAATATTTTTGAGAAGTGAAACATTTGAGCTATTACCATACATTATTTCCTTTCATTTCTTTGCAAATCCCTGTCATCTTTTTCATTTAATTGCAGAATGCAACAATTCATTCTCGTCCGTTTCACTGTAGCTATAAGAATTAAACAGAGTGTAGCGAAAAAAAGGTTTCGGCAAAGTACTAAACATATTCTACAGTATTGTACAAATGGTGAGGTGTAATTAGTGGTTAACAGATAAAATCTCTTTCAGATTTAAACCGTTGCACAAGTGGTCAGAGCTTACCATTCAATAGGGAAGACAGAGCAAGGGACGGGTGTACTGCGTAGGGCAGGTAGTGTGTGAGAAGGAGAGGATAGATAGATAGATAGATAGATAGATAGATAGATAGATAAGGATTTAAGGATGGGAATAAGCATTTAGAAGTGTTGATTATAAAAGGAGCATTTAATGGGTAGAAAGGTGTCTGTCTGATGGGGTGAGATCGAAAGTAAAACGAAAACTCATTTAAAAAAAAGTTTAGATTTGATGGACAAGATGTGTAATTTGCCGTGTATTACTGTTGCTTCGCATACCTACGGTACAAGATATAATGGAGTCCGAGATCGCTGGAGGTGCGCGATGCCGGACGGTCGCAAACGTTTTTTTTTTAAAGGGGAGAGCGCTTACACGGCAAAACCATGCCTAGTAAGTGATTGCCCCTTTAAAAAAATTGTCTGCGATCGCCCGACCTCCCGCACCTCCAGCGGTTTCAGACTCCATTACATCCTGGCGATAATGTTTTTTAATGCTGATCTCTGGCATGGCAGTATGAACAGCAGTCATACATAAATCGTCAAACAATCTCACCATGGGGGTTATGTAATAGGTTCCAAGATTACAGAACACGTGTGACTTTGTCGAGTTGGCCAACAGTTTTAAAGCGGCAATCACATATAAGGCAAAACCAGCTTTATAACTGATCGCCACCTTACATTTAGCTGTGAAGTCTCCAAAATCTCGCCAGGTGAGTAATCTCAGAAAACTATTACATTACCCCCTTATGTCTCTAGATAGGGCTCAATGCAGCAGATACAACTCATTGTGCCCTATCAAAAGGGGACCATAGCATTTGAATGTGCAGGTGCTATATTATGGTATTAAACCTCTGTTTTTAGTTCACAGATTGATCTCTTGTCCTTAAAAAAAAAAAAAAAAAAAAAATATCCGTCACCCGTTAGTCACCTGACCTCTGTAGTGTAGTCTGGTTGCTGCAGTGAATGGCGTTCTCGTATTATTGATGATGAAAGGAGCATTTCTCTGAATGAGGAGGAAATGTTGGTATTGGTATGAGGTCCGGGAAACAATAGTGTGTATGTGAAGGAATCTTTTCCTTTCCCTCAGTTTGTAATGTTTAGTGCTATTCTGGGACAGCCGTGCTTGTGCAGGTGTTTGAACACTAGCAGATTAGTTGTTTCTGGCCTGGCTCCATGTCTGGAGTAAATGCCTACTCAAATAATACAGCTCCCCTGTGTCACTCAGTTACAATAAACAGAACAGGCAATGAATTGGGGGGAAAGGTCATTCCAGAGGTCACCGAGTTGCAAGGTTTTTTATTTGCTTAAAGGGAAAGTAGCACAAAATAGAAGGAAATGTCTTAAATAAATGTCTACATCTGTTTTTTTTTCTTCTTTTCATAATGTAGTGTTTTTTGTTTAACTGTGATTTACCCAATGTGTAATAAGGCATCTTGTGTTTTTTTCCTTCAGTCTCTTGACGACCTGTCAAATGTCAGCGCTGATGAGATGGTACAAATTCATGCTTATATTTCTGACACTGGTGAGAGCCATTTCCGATACTTCCCTCACAAAAACCGCTTCTCACATTTGATGCATTACCCATTCCATGTGTGTACATGTCATTTTCTCACTTCTGTGACACAGACACATCTGCGTTCAGCTCTCACTGTGTCATAAGGGCCACTTCATCTCCAGTAGCCATGTTGTCTGTTATTTCACTGCAGTTATGTGCAACACTATTAAACTATATTCGTTAGCCACCATGACCGTTGCAGTGATACCTAATGATATTGGCATGCAAGGCGAACATCTCATATGCAGGTATTCTGTTGTGACATACTACATCTCTAATAATAATAGCAGGAATATTATTAATGTCCTCGATTTTGTTAGGGGCCAAAGTGTAGGAAAATAGGGCACACACAAAGCAGTGACATACAGGGTGCACAAAATAAATACAGACCTGAAACAGCGGGTTGGTGTTTGCAGCCGGTAAGCATAATACTGAGGAACAGTTTTCTGTCAGTGGTCCTGACACTGTGAAATGTAATAGAAGCGTAACACCTGTGTCCTATAATCATACTTACTCATCCGTCAATTGTCCTGCTTTCCCATTGTTGGGGAATGTAAATTAGAGAGTACAAGTTACTTAGGAGACCTTATTGTAGATCTAGCTTAAAGGGCGTTCTTTATTGACGCGTTTCTTCGCTTGTTCCTTGTTTTTGTATTATCTGCTTTTCATATACTTTATAAATAACTACACATAAGGAAAGGCTAACAGACAGCAATGGGGTGGGTATGGGTGACCGGCGTTTGGGATCTCGCCGGTCACCATACCGACGCTGGAATCCCAGGATTTAGAATGCTGGCCGAAGACCCTTGCGGGCTCGATGGCGAACCGCACTTGCCACAGGTTCTATTCCCACTCTATGGATGTCGTGGACACCCACGATTGAGAATAGTCCCTGTTAGTCGGCATTATGAGGGGGCGGGATATAGGTGTCGGTATTGTGACCCCGCCGGTCACATAGCTACATCCTGACAGCAATATGTGGCATCAGTGACCATTACTACAAGTGATGTCCTGTGATGTTCACTCTAGCTAACGATATGGAGTTTATCCACATTTAAATTGTTCAGACGCTCGTGAGTTTGGCCCTAAAAAGTTGCAACAATCGACTTCTAAGGACCCCACGCACATGTAACTCTGTCAGCATGTATATGTAACACATACATGGACATACTGTATAAGATTATTCACATGATGCATTCCACAATTCCCGTACTGTATAGATACGGTATGTCTCCTGCTGGGAAGTGGGCAATAGCAAATATATACACATCATGTTGGTTGGAGTACACAGTGATTTCTTGACAGTGTTAAATGTTTCCCTGAGCCATAAATCTTTTAATAGGCGTGACAAATACCATATGAAAGCTGAAACCAGCAGCCTGGAGATGAAATATGTGCTCACTGTCTGAGCACATGAAAAGGCAGCACATTCTTCAGGTTCAGTTAAATATCATTATTGTTTACTATTATTTTCTAGAGAAGGAATTATGGAATACTGGAACCAGTCATTCCCAATGCCACCCTGAGAGCACATCTCCCAGTGATCTGCTGTGATACTGTATATAGGAGAAGACTGTATATACTATACTGTATATACTCTATATATTATATACTGTAGGAGCAGACTGCATGGCATTACATAGCCACTAAAGACACACTAATCGCCACATAAGACATGGGGGAATTAGCCTCTGATATTCATATACAATATAGGATCTGAAATAACATCAGTTAGTCACATTTTGATGAAGTTCATAGACTGCGACAAGGGGACCTCATTCAGATAATAATTTGTGCTGACCGTTTGTATAGGAGGATACATATACAGTAGCTGCCTACAGGCTGGAGATAATGCTACCTTAATGAAAAACACACATGAATAAGAGATGTGGGTCAAATGAACAACCTTGGGGTGGGGGATGGGTAAAAGGGTATTTAGTCTGCCCACCCATATTTGTCCTGTGTATGTAACTGACCTGATTTTGTATATGTTATTAATGGATAAAGTAACAAGCTAGATCATGTCCATGTTATATACTGTAGGTGCCAATTAGATAGGCTGTTGCTGATGTTTAGTGTGCGTTCCACATGAACTGCAGCATGGACCACAGTCTTACTGTAGCTGATGTTATCTGCACAAGACACAAAACTACTTGGCTGTTATTGCATTGGCCCCTAGGCTTTAAGAATAAAAAAAATCACTGATCTGACCATTTAGGGTTAATTTCAGCTTCCCTCCGCTGCTAACACTGGGGTCTGTTACAGCTGGCCCACAGTATAATGGGGCAGATGTATTAACCTGGAGAAGGCATAAGGAAGTGATAAACCAGGGATATGTGCAAGGTGATAAACACACCAGCCAATCAGATCCTAACTGTTAATTTACATATTGGAACTGATTGGCTGGTGCGTTATCACCTTGCACATAGCACTGGTTTATCACTTCCTTATGCCTTCTCCAGGTTAATACATCTGCCCCAATATCTATTGCCTGGCTAGTTTGTTTGTCTGGATAATGCTGACAAAATAGCAGTTCCTGGCCTAGGGCCTGATTCATAGTTGTGTATACAGAATAGCTATGATGTAGGGAGAACTGCACATGCCCAGGACCTGTTTTGTGCAGGTGCAGAACAGGTCCTACTGCCCCCAAGCTGCAGCCTGATTGAAAGGCTGTGGCCGTTTGGAGACAGGGAGGAGGAGGTGGCCCTGGGCAGCGTTACCGAAATGGGGTGGGGGTCATCCCACTCTAGGGGTGGCGATGCAAGTACAGTACTGTGTTACTACATCTCTAAATCAGGCCCTTAGCCAAGATCTAAACATTGTTTACATTATCAATAATCATTGTTTACATTATCAATAATCTGATTCCTGTACATTGTAAGATTGTCATTAAAATATAATGTCCATAATGCAGGACAACAAGGTTAATTCATGCAATTTATTCCACTACTGATTACCAGCCCATCTAAATGACGAAATATTGTCATGCCCAGAGAGGTTGGGTTTAGCCAAAGCTTTAGGCAGGTGTGGAAAAAATGCTGCCAAGTAAGTGTGCTTTCAAAAATAGGAGTGTTAATAGTTTATTTTAAATCAATTAACAAAATACAAAGTGAATAAACAGAAGAGAAATCTGAATCAAATCCATGTTTGGTGTGACCATCCTCTGCCTTCCAAACAGCATCAATTCTTCTAGGTACACTTGCACAGATTTTGAAGGAACTTATCAGGGAGGTTGTTTGGCTACAAATTTATTCTGCAGCAGAACAACGACCCCAAACATACAGCCAATGTCAAGAACGATCTTCAGCGTAAAGAAGAACTAGGAGTTATTATATGGCCCCCACAGAGCCAACATCATAGAGTCTGTCTGTGATTACTTGAAGAGACAGAAGGATTTGTGCAAGCCTACATCCACAGAAGATCTGTGGTTATTTCTCCAAGATGTTTGGAATAACCTCCCTCCCGAGTTCCTTCAAAAACTGTGCAAGTGTACCTAGAAGAGTCACACCAAATATTTATTTGATTTAGATTTCTCTTCTGTTCATTCACTTTGCATTTTGTTAATTGATAAAAAATAAACTATTAACACTTCTATTTATGAAAGCATTCTTACTCTGCAGCTTTTTTCCATACCTGCCTAAAACGTTTGCACGGCATTGTATCTATTTCCTACTTTCTATTTCAAATATGGGGCTGTATTTTATGGGTGTAGTAGGGTATGCCGGCGGCCAGCATACCGGTGCCGGTTTACTGTGCGCCGGGATCCCGACAGCCGGCAAACTGAAGACCACCCGTATTTTATGGATAGCTACTCTAGTGCGTAATGTGTTACGCTGCATTTATACAGCTATTATGTACATGCTCCGCATCATATCTAAAAGTCTAGTAACTTTGTGGTATGCATCTCAAATATGTCCACAACCTATTAATAGCATGCACATCACGAGAACAACAACTATAATACATAACTTCCATTTATTTTTTTAAATACACACTGAACTCAGAATTCAGATCCCTCTTGTAGAGGTTTTTATGCAGAGTTAATTAAGTGGTGAGGGTGCCAGTCAGCCGTAATTTTTTATGTGCCACATTTTGTATCCATGCATCATTAATGACAGAATTTTTCTTGGTTATGACTTGATTATTACTTGGTTATGACTTGATTATGTAAGGTCAAATTATAGTTACAGTATAAAATTGTGTTAAATATTTATTCATCTTTCAATATTAAAATGCTCGCACCATTTTGTCACAGATGAGATAGCCATTTTGTGAGCTGAACCAATGTATATGGGAATGCAACCTATGGGTTCACTGTATTACTAGTACAAATCAAATGAGCCATTTGGCTTTCTGCCCACAAAATGGTAGCCTCCACTGTACATAAGCGACAGATTAACTTTAATTGTTTTGATTTATAGGGACATAGCATTGTCTTATTTTTTATTTTTTTATTATTTCATTCTCTGCTCATTCCTCCTGCCATTTCATCCTTTCTGCTTCTATCCCTTTGGTTTGTTTTTTTGTGTTTTGTATTTGGTCCTGTACATTGTACTTAAACTACCAGTTCATGTTGACTGTGACCCATATGCTGTGGCAGGAGTTTGTAATGAACATGGCAAAACCTATGCACTGTATGCCATCACCGTCCAGCGGCGAGGCTTAGATGGCATTGAAGAAATGTGGAAAACCTATCGCCGTTACAGCGACTTCCATGACTTCCACATGAGGATCACTGAACAGGTACGAGCACGTACAGGCCGGGATTTACCCAGATCAGGGCCTTGAGTGGTCAGGAATTGTATTTCAACAGTAAAAACTACATTATGTAACCAGAAATGGGAAGTAACTGGACATTGCTGCTAGAATGTTGTCATTTGGAAGGTATAGGGCTTTAGTCACAGACTGAATACTTACGGGTACATTTTTTAAAGGTTCTAAAAATGAAAAGTGGTGATGTTGCCCATAGCAACCAATCAACCAATTCTGTCTGTCATTTTCATTTGCATCCTAGAAAGTGATAGAATCTGATTGGCACCTATGGGTAACACCACCACTTTCATTTTTAGAACCTTTAGTAAATTTACCCCTTTCTGTGCCTTCTTCAGGCTGAACCAGGAATTATAAGAATTAAGTTTGTGTAGACTCTGATGGTTCAGTCTACACAAACTATCTTTCTCTTACGTCCTAGAGGATGCTGGGGACTCCGTAAGGACCATGGGGTATAGACGGGCTCCGCAGGAGACATGGGCACCTAAAAGAACTTTCTAGTATGGTGTGCACTGGCTCCTCCCTCTATGCCCCTCCTCCAGACCTCAGTTAGATCTTGTGCCCAGAGGAGATAGGGTGCATTACAGGGAGCTCTCCTGAGTTTTCTGTAAAAATTATTTTGTTAGGTTTTTTATTTTCAGGGAGCTCTGCTGTCAACAGACTCCCTGCATCGTGGGACTGAGGGAAGAGAAGCAGACCCACTTCTTAAGAGTTTAAGGGCTCTGCTTCTTAGGCTACTGGACACCATTAGCTCCAGAGGGAGTCGGAACACATGTCTCACCCTGGGGTTCGTCACTAAGCCGTGCCACCATCCTCCTCACAGATGCCGGAAAAAAGAAGCCGGGTGAGTATGAAAAAAAACATATGAAGACGTCAGGCGGCAGAAGACTTCAGATCTTCATGAGGTAAGCGCGCAGCAGGAAGCTGCGCGCCATTGCTCCCACACTTACACACACACTGGGCACTGATGGGTGCAGGGCGCATGGGGGGCGCCCTGGGCAGCAATAAACCTCGTTTTGGACATTAAAGCATGTAGTTAGGCTGCAGAGGCAGTAAACTACAGATCCCCGCCATTTTTTCAAATTTACGAGCGGGACCGAAGCCCGCCGCGCGAGGGGGCGGAGCTTGATTCCTCAGCACTAACCAGCGCCATTTTCTCCACAGAGGCTGCAGAGATCGCTGGCTCCCCGGACTCTCCCCTGCTGAGCATCAGAGGGCTGAAAAAAAAGAGAGGGGGGCACATATTTGGCGCAATGAGCGGGGGAAATATATATATATATATATATATATATATGCGCTATCTGGATTTTTTTTCCTGGGTCAGTTTGGCGCTGGTGTGTGCTGGCATACTCTCTCTCTGTCTCTCCAAAGGGCCTGCTTTAGGGAATTGTCCCCTCATAGCTATACCGCTGTGTGTGTGGGGTGTCGGCATGTCTGAAACGGAAGGCTTATCCAAAGAGGAGGTGGAACAGATGAGTGGTGTGTCTCAATCGGCGGTGCCGACTCAGGATTGGATGGATCTGTGGCATATGTTAAATGCTAGTGTAGCTTCACTGCATAAAAGGCTGGACAAAGCAGAGTCCAGTGCGTCGGCAGGTAATCAATCTACGTATTGTACCGACTCACAGGACCCGTCGGGGTTTCAGAAACGTCCCTTCTCACAAATAAGGGACACAGATACCGACACGGACTCTGATTCCAGTGTCGACTATGATGAAGCAAAATTGCACCCCAGGGTGACAAAAAGTATTCAGTGCATGATTATTGCAATAAAAGATGTCTTACATATCACTGATGAGCCCTCGGTGCCCGACACGAGGATACACATGTTTAAGGGAAAGAAACAGGTTATAAACTTTCCTCCTTCACATGAAATTAATGAGTTATGTGAAAAAGCATGGGAAACTCCAGATAAGAAGCTGCAGATTTCCAAAAGGGTTCTTATGGCGTACCCTTTCTCTACACAGGACAGGGTACGTTGGGAATCCTCTCCCACAGTGGACAAAGCCTTAACACGTCTTTCCAAGAAGGTGGCGCTACCGTCCCCTGACACAGTGGCCCTCAAGGATCCTGCGGACCGCAGGCAAGAGACTACATTAAAGTCTATCTACACTCATACTGGTACTTTGCTTAGACCGGCAATTGCGTCGGCATGGGTATGTAGTGCAGTAGCAGCTTGGACAGATACACTGTCAGCTGACCTTGATACTCTAGATAGGGATACAGTTTTGTTAACATTAGCTCATATTAAGGACGCAGTCTTATATATGAGGGACGCTCAAAGAGACATTGGATTACTGGGTTCAAGAGCCAATGCTATGGCTATTTCGGCAAGAAGAGCCTTATGGATCCGCCAATGGACGGGGGATGCAGACTCAAAAAGGCATATGGAGGTTTTACCTTACAAAGGTGATGTATTGTTTGGGGACGGCCTCGCGGACCTGGTTTCTACAGCTACCGCTGGTAAGTCGACCTTTTTACCTTTTGTTCCCCAACAGCAAAAGAAACCCCCACAATATCAGATGCAGTCCTTTCAGTCGCATAGATCTAGAAGAGGTCGGGGCTCCTCTTTCCTCGCCAGAGGTAAGGGTAGAGGCAAGAGGACACCTGCTGCGGCTGGTTCCCAAGAGCAGAAGTCCTCCCCGGCTTCCGCTAAGTCTACCGCATGACGCTGGGGCTCCCCTGCGGGAGTCCGCACAGGTGGGGGCACGCCTTCGACTATTCAGCCAAGTCTGGGTTCAGTCAGACGTGGACCCTTGGGTGATAGAAATAGTCTCCCAGGGCTACAAGCTGGAATTCGAAGAGGTGCCGCCTCGCCGATTTTTCAAGTTGGCCTTATAAGCTTCTACCCCAGAGCGGGAAGTAGTGCTAGCTGCAATTCAAACGCTGTGTCAACAGCGAGTGATTATCAGGGTTCCCCTGAGCCAACAGGGAAAAGGTTATTATTCAACGCTATTTGTGGTTCCGAAGCCGGATGGTTCAGTCAGGCCCATTTTAAACCTAAAATCCCTGAACCTGTACCTGAAAAGATTCAAATTCAAGATGGAATCTCTCCGAGCAGTGATAGCCTGCCTGGAAGGGGGAAATTTTATGGTGTCACTGGACATAAAGGATGCTTACCTTCATGTCCCCATATATCCCTCTCATCAGGAGTTCCTGAGATTCGCGGTACAGGATTGTCATTATCGGTTTCAGACGTTGCCGTTTGGGCTGTCCATGGCCCCGAGGATTTTCACCAAGTTAATGGCGGAAATGATGGTGATCCTGCGCAAGCAAGGAGTCACAATTATCCCATACTTGGACAATCTCCTGATAAAAGCGAGATCAAGAGAGCAATTACTGGAGAACGTGTCACTCTCTCAGAGAGTGCTTCAGCAACATGGGTGGATTCTCAATCTACCAAAGTCACAGTTGGTTCCGACAACTCGACTAGCGTTCCTAGGCATGATACTGGACACGGAACAAAAGAAAGTTTTCCTCCCGTTGGAAAAAGTCCAGGACCTCCAGAACATGGTCCAAGAACTACTAAAGCCAAAAAGAGTGTCAGCTCATCAATGCACTCGGGTTCTGGGGAAAATGGTGGCAACTTACGAGGCCATTCCCTTCGGCAGGTTCCAATGTTTCAATGGGATCTTCTGGACAAATGGTCCGGGTCCCATCTACAATTACATCAAAAAATAACACTGTCCCCCAGGGCCAGGGTGTCTCTTCTATGGTGGCTGCAGAGTGCTCACCTTCTAGAGGGTCAGGTTCGGCATTCAGGACTGGATCCGGGTAACCACGGACGCGAGCCTCCGAGGATGGGGAGCAGTCACCCAAGGAAGAAATTTTCAGGGACTGTGGTCAGACCAGGAGTCCTGTCTACACATCAACGTGTTGGAGCTAAGGGCCATATACAGCGGCCTTTGACAAGCGGACAATCTTCTTCGCAACCTACCGGTTCTGATTCAATCAGACAATGTCACAGCAGTAGCTCATGTGAACCGCCAAGGCGGGACAAGAAGCAGAGTCGCGATGGCGGAAGCCACCAGGATTCTTCGCTGGGCGTAAAATCAAGTAAGCGCTCTGTCAGCTGTCTTCATTCCGGGAGTGGACAACTGGGAAGCAGACTTCCTCAGCAGACACGATCTCCATCCAGGAGAGTGGGGACTTCATCAAGAAGTCTTTGCAGAGATAACGGGTCTCTGGAGAGTTCCTCAAAATAGACATGATGGCGTCACGCCTCAACAAGAAGCTTCGGAGGTATTGTGCCAGGTCCCGGGACCCTCAGGCAATAGCAGTAGACGCTCTGGTAATGCCATGGGTGTTCCAGTCGGTCTATGTGTTTCCTCCTCTTCCTCTCATCACAAAAGTGTTGAGGATCATAAGACGAAAAAGAGTACAGACAATACTCATTGTTCCAGACTGGCCTCGAAGGGCCTGGTACTCAGATCTTCAAGAGATGCTCACGGAAGATCCCTGGCTTCTTCCTCTAAGGGAAGACCTGTTACAGCAGGGGCCCTGCATGTTCCAAGACTTACCGCGGTTACGTTTGACGGCATGGCGGTTGAACGCCGGATCCTAGCGGAGAAGGATATTCCGGAGGAGGTCATACCTACTCTAATAAAGGCTAGGAAGGATGTGACGGCAAAACATTATCACCGTATCTGGCGGAAATATGTCTCTTGGTGTGAAACCAAGAATGCTCTTACGGAAGATTTCCATCTGGGTCGTTTTCTCCACTTCCTACAGACAGGAGTGGATATGGGCCTAAAGTTAGGCTCTGTTAAAGTACAGATTTCGGCCTTGTCAATATTCTTTCAGAAGGAATTGGCTTCTCTCCCAGAAGTCCAGACATTTGTAAAAGGAGTACTGCACATCCAGCCTCCTTTTGTGCCCCCAGTGGCACCATGGCACCTGAACGTGGTGTTGCAGTTCCTTAAATCACACTGGTTTGAACCCCTTAAAACTGTGGAGTTGAAATTTCTCACCTGGAAGGTGGTCATGTTGTTAGCCTTGGCATCTGCGAGGCGTGTTTCAGAATTGGCGGCCTTGTCTTACAAGAGCCCTTATTTGATTTTTCATGTGGATAGAGCAGAATTGAGGACTCGGCCTCAATTTTTACCTAAGGTGGTGTCTTCGTTTCATATGAACCAACCTATAGTGGTGCCTGTGGCTACGAGTGACTTGGAGGATTCCATGTCCCTGGATGTAGTCAGGGCCTTAAAAATTTATGTAGCCAGGACGGCTAGAATTAGGAAAACAGATGCATTGTTTGTCCTGTATGCTGCCAACAAGATTGGCGCGCCTGCTTCGAAGCAGACTATTGCTTGCTGGATCTGTAACACGATTCAGCAGGCTTATGTTACGGCTGGATTGCCGTTACCGCATTCAGTAAAGGCCCATTCCACTAGGAAGGTGGGCTCTTCTTGGGCGGCTCGGCATTACAGCTTTGCCGAGCAGCAACTTGGTCGGGGTCAAACACTTTTGCTAGATTCTACAAGTTTGATACCCTGGCTGATGAGGACCTAGCATTTGCTCAGTCGGTGCTGCAGAGTCATCCGCACTCTCCCGCCCGATTGGGAGCTTTGGTATAAACCCCATGGTCCTTACGGAGTCCCCAGCATCCTCTAGGACGTAAGAGAAAATAAGATTTTAAACCTACCGGTAAATCTTTTTCTCCTAGTCCGTAGAGGATGCTGAGCGCCCGTCCCAGTGCGGAAAATCTGCAAGACTTGTATATAGTTGTTGCTTACATAAGGGTTATGTTACAGTTAGAATCGGTCTTGGACCGATGCTGTTGTTTGTTCATACTGTTAACTGGTTATGTGTATTCCAGGTTATATGGTATGATTGGTGTGGGCTGGTATGAATCTTGCCCTTAGATTAACAAAATCCTTTCCTCGTATTGTTCATCTCCTCTGGGCACAGTTCTCTAACTGAGGTCTGGAGGAGGGGCATAGAGGGAGGAGCCGGTGCACACCATACTAGAAAGTTCTTTTAGGTGCCCATGTCTCCTGCGGAGCCCGTCTATACCCCATGGTCCTTACGGAGTCCCCAGCATCCTCTACGGACTAGGAGAAAAAGATTTACCGGTAGGTTTAAAATCTTATTTTCATGCACAAAATGATTAAATTGTACAACAAATGACCCTCAGGCAGTGTGTTCAAGGTGTATATGGCAAATATTTCAAAATAAGAAAAAATACAATATCCAAAATACTTCAGCTCCCAAGCATTCCAGATATGGGAGCCATAACCTGTATAACCTATCAATTCACTAAGGACTAGTGACCTCACTGTCACAAGTCTCGCACACCCGCTGATTCCTCGTCAGCTCTGGGGGTGTATTGTATATAAGTTTTGGAACAACCCGTAAAGTGTCTTTCCCTACACTGTCTCAGCAACATCTATCTTATATGGGGAGATGTTTTTCAAACCTTCTAAAAAGGGCAAGTGGAGGTACAATCTGATACTTGCTTTCATTTATCTACTGCTTTCTATAAAATAACTAGAATGTGATTGGTTACTGTGGGAAACACCACCACTTGTCCTCTTTAGAAGGGTTGATAATTATCCCCCTAGGTCTTTATTACTTTTTTGGTCACTGGTAACATTGTGCTTAGAACTATGCAATATTGTACATACATATGTGTTGTCATACACTAATGCTGCAGTCGCGCAAAACAGCCCTTCTCAGCATGGCATGTCCATTGCGAATATGCTAGCGGTAGGTGTCTCTTTTTGTTGTTTATTTTGGAATCTTTTTACCCGAAAATGCATACAAGTTGCAATTTGACGCGACTAGGATGCAGCAGGAGACTGCGCTGATTCATTTGATATGAGACACTAAGCCTAGGGCCACACATAGCGGCCAAGCGGGTCCCAATGAACTGGATCCGCTTGGCCGGAAGGGTTTTCTTGTGTTCACACGGATCCTGTTTTCGGGATGCCGCAGAACAGGATCCGGCCATTGACGCACAGGATTTCAATAGAACACAGTGCGGCTCAGCTGCACTGTGCGAACACATACATTGAAATGTATGTGTTCATACTGAAATCCCGTCGTCCTGCCATCCGGCTCAACCACAGCATGCTGTGGTTGGATCTGGCGGCGACGGGATTGCCGTATATGTGTGGGTGCCTGCATAGACGCCCATGTGCAGGCTCCTAAACGGGACCCGCTTGGCCACCATGCGTGGCCCTAGCCTTATATCTGTATGCGTCTGAATCTGTATACAAACTACTACGATGCTTTTTTCCATGCAAAGTTCCATCGTGCTTCATATATAGTCACTGTTGCACACAGATATTCAAGTTTTGCATGTCAAATGAATCAGTGCAGGTTCCCTGTGCGTCCTAGTGGTATCCCTTTGCAATTAAGATACATTTTTGGGTGAATAAGATGCATAGGGCTAGCAGAGGCGCATGAGTCCTGGCATTTGCACCAGGCTGCTTGCGCTGCATGGCGTATTGAGGCTAGTTATATGGGGACACATCTGTATTTGTGGCGTTGCTTTCATTTCTGTTTGGAACTATTCTACTTGTGGAATATCACTTATGAGATTTGGCAATAATGTATCGCACAGCTCTTTAGTGAAGAGGGAAATCCTATTTATCATGTAACAGAACTCTGGCTCATTTCTAGACAAATGTTTGGAATATAAGGAGGATGGGTGTGGAACAGTGGCTCAGATCATTCGTTGTATTTGTCACAGGGCTTAGTTAGGAAAAACTGAGCTTGGGAATTGAACGTGTAGGCTTTAGGTGAAAGCTTATGGATCTGTGAGGTCTGAGCTGGGGACAGCTGGAGACGTTTCCATGTGCCACCAGAAATGCGCCTTTTATTTGGTCACTTACATTGTTATGTAAAGTTCTTGGAAAATGTCAATTCAATTTCCAGATGGTGCTAAGGAAGTTTTGTATTATTAACTGCATTTGTTTATGTTTAGAAATGAACGTTAAATGTGTTTATCGATCACTCTCTAACGTTGGAGGTCTATTCAGGTCCTTAGTGGATAGTGCCTCATTTCATTTTAGTAGTTGAAGGTGTTTTGGCCCAGTTAGATGGAATATTTTAGTTTCATATTCTGTTAGGAGTCTACTTTATGTCACTGTTTAAGATCTAAAATGTAAGTGACAAATTATAATCGTATTTTGAACCTAAATTGACCCCTCCAGGGCCATTGTTAAAGTAGATGAGGCAATGTGAATATATATCCCACATCCAGCTGTCCATAAACTCATGATCCCGAGGCTTAACAGTCGTTCCCACCCACTGAATTCAGTAATTGTTCTAAAACACAAAAAACTGTCTGCGGAACGCTTCTTTCCAATGACTCGTACACCAGCACAGCAGACAGGTGTAGTATGTTATGCCGGCAGTCGGGCTCCCGGCGGCCAGCGCAGACTTGTACCTGTCATCTGTTTCATGCCCATGATCATATGACTAAAGATATAAAATACTTGTTTTATTCAGCCGGTGGAGCGAAATTATATAATTTATCAGCAGTTTGCATTTGTGTCTCTTAAACAGTGAGCAGAGTATGTTTCACTGTGCTTATATATTGTTGTACTGATTGAGAGTTGGGAACAAAGACCAAAAGCAGGGAGTTTGCAGATCGGGCGGATTTAAAATATGCAGAGAGATTTAGAGCTGGGAGAGGTGTGTCCTAGCAGATCTGTCATTTGCAATGCAAATCTAAAGCAAGCCAGCATTTGTGGACTGTATGCAAAAGCAGACAATATTTACCCTGCATGCAGAAATAAAATTAAAATGAAATGTTTGCCCCCCTTGTATTGCAACATAGTTTATCAGATGCAAGTATGCTCCTTATATTTATTTTTCTCTATCGTCCTAGTGGATGCTGGGGTTCCTGAAAGGACCATGGGGAATAGCGGCTCCGCAGGAGACAGGGCACAAAAAGTAAAGCTTTACGATCAGGTGGTGTGTACTGGCTCCTCCCCCTATGACCCTCCTCCAAGCCTCAGTTAGATTTTTGTGCCCGGCCGAGAAGGGTGCAATCTAGGTGGCTCTCCTAAAGAGCTGCTTAGAAAAGTTTAGCTTAGGTTTTTTATTTTACAGTGAGTCCTGCTGGCAACAGGATCACTGCAACGAGGGACTTAGGGGAGAAGAAGTGAACTCACCTGCGTGCAGGATGGATTGGCTTCTTGGCTACTGGACATTAGCTCCAGAGGGACGATCACAGGTACAGCCTGGATGGTCACCGGAGCCTCGCCGCCGGCCCCCTTGCAGATGCTGAAACGAGAAGAGGTCCAGAATCGGCGGCAGAAGACTCCTCAGTCTTCTTAAGGTAGCGCACAGCACTGCAGCTGTGCGCCATTTTCCTCTCAGCACACTTCACACGGCAGTCACTGAGGGTGCAGGGCGCTGGGAGGGGGGCGCCCTGGGAGGCAAATGAAAACCTTTTTTGGCTAAAAATACCTCACATATAGCCTCCGGGGGCTATATGGAGATATTTAACCCCTGCCAGAATCCACTAAAGAGCGGGAGACGAGCCCGCCGAAAAAGGGGCGGGGCCTATCTCCTCAGCACACAGCGCCATTTTCCTCACACAGCTCCGCTGGTCAGGAAGGCTCCCAGGCTCTCCCCTGCACTGCACTACAGAAACAGGGTAAAACAAGAGAGGGGGGGCAAAATTGTGGCAAAACTATATTATTAAAGCAGCTATACAGGGAGCACTTATTATAAGGCTATCCCTGTCATATATAGTGCTTTTGGTGTGTGCTGGCAAACTCTCCCTCTGTCTCCCCAAAGGGCTAGTGGGGTCCTGTCTTCGTTAAGAGCATTCCCTGTGTGTCTGCTGTGTGTCGGTACGTGTGTGTCGACATGTATGAGGACGATATTGGTGTGGAGGCGGAGCAATTGCCAAATATGGGGATGTCACCTCCTAGGGGGTCGACACCAGAATGGATGCCTTTATTTATGGAATTACGGGATCGTGTCAACACGCTAAAGCAGTCGTTTGACGACATGAGACGGCCGGACAATCAATTAGTGCCTGTCCAGGCGCCTCAAACACCGTCAGGGGCTGTAAAACGCCCTTTGCCTCAGTCGGTCGACACAGACCCAGACACAGGCACTGATTCCAGTGGCGACGGTGACGAATCAACCGTATTTTCTAGTAGGGCCACACGTTATATGATTTTGGCAATGAAGGAGGCGTTACATATTGCTGATACTACAGGTACCACAAAACAGGGTATCATGTGGGGTGTGAAAAAACTACCTATAGTTTTTCCTGAATCAGATGAATTAAATGAGGTGTGTGATGAAGCGTGGGTTGCCCCCGATAAAAAAATGCTAATTTCAAAGAAGTTATTGGCTTTATACCCTTTCCCGCCAGAGGTTAGGGCGCGCTGGGAAACACCTCCTAGGGTGGACAAGGCGCTCACACGCTTATCAAAACAAGTGGCGTTACCCTCTCCTGAGACGGCCGCACTTAAAGATCCAGCAGATAGGAGGATGGAAAATATCCAAAAAAGTATATACACACATACAGGTGTTATACTACGACCAGCTATAGCGACAGCCTGGATGTGCAGTGCTGGGGTAGCTTGGTCAGAGTCCCTGATTGAAAATATTGATACCCTGGATAGGGACAATGTTTTACTGTCTTTAGAGCAAATAAAGGATGCATTTCTTTATATGCGTGATGCACAGAGGGATATCTGCACACTGGCATTACGGGTAAGTGCTATGTCCATTTCGGCCAGAAGAAGTTTATGGACGCGACAGTGGTCAGGCGATGCGGACTCAAAACGGCATATGGAAGTTTTGCCGTATAAAGGGGAGGAGTTATTTGGTGTCGGTCTATCGGATTTGGTGGCCACGGCTACAGCCGGGAAATCCACCTTTTTACCTCAAGTCACTCCCCAACAGAAAAAGACACCGACTTTTCAACCGCAGCCCTTTCGTTCCTTTAAAAACAAGAGAGCAAAGGGATATTCATATCTGCCACGAGGCAGAGGAAGGGGGAAGAGACAGCAACAGGCAGCTCCTTCCCAGGAACAGAAGCCCTCCCCCGCTTCTACAAAAGCCTCAGCATGACGCTGGGGCTTCTCAAGCGGACTCGGGGGCGGTGGGGGGTCGTCTCAAGAATTTCAGCGCGCAGTGGGCTCACTCGCAGGTAGATCCCTGGATCCTGCAGATAATATCTCAGGGGTACAGGTTGGAACTAGAGACGGATCCACCTCGCCGTTTCCTGAAGTCTGCTTTACCAACGTCCCCCTCCGACAGGGTGACGGTCTTGGAAGCCATTCACAAGCTGTACTCTCAGCAGGTGATAGTCAAGGTACCCCTTTTACAACAAGGAAAGGGGTATTATTCCACTCTATTTGTGGTACCGAAGCCGGATGGCTCGGTAAGACCTATTCTAAATCTGAAATCCTTGAACCTGTACATAAAGAAGTTCAAGTTCAAGATGGAGTCACTCAGAGCAGTGATAGCGAACCTGGAAGAAGGGGACTTTATGGTATCCTTGGACATCAAGGATGCGTATCTCCACGTTCCAATTTACCCCTCACACCAGGGGTACCTCAGGTTCGTCGTACAGAACTGTCACTATCAGTTTCAGACGCTGCCGTTCGGATTGTCCACGGCACCTCGGGTCTTTACCAAGGTAATGGCCGAGATGATGATTCTTCTTCGAAGAAAAGGCGTCTTAATTATCCCATACTTGGACGATCTCCTAATAAGGGCAAGGTCCAGAGAACAGCTAGAGATGGGATTAGCACTGTCTCAAGAAGTGCTAAAACAGCACGGGTGGATTCTGAATATTCCAAAATCCCAGTTAATTCCGACAACACGTCTGCTGTTCCTAGGGATGATTCTGGACACGGTTCAGAAAAAGGTTTTTCTCCCGGAGGAAAAAGCCAAGGAGTTATCCGAGCTTGTCAGGAACCTCCTAAAACCAGGAAAGGTGTCTGTACATCAATGCACAAGAGTCCTGGGAAAAATGGTGGCTTCTTACGAAGCAATTCCATTCGGCAGATTCCACGCAAGAATTTTCCAGAGGGATCTGTTGGACAAATGGTCAGGGTCGCATCTTCAGATGCACCAGCGGATAACCCTGTCTCCAAGGACAAGGGTATCTCTTCTGTGGTGGTTGCAGAGTGCTCATCTATTGGAGGGCCGCAGATTCGGCATACAGGATTGGATCCTGGTGACCACGGACGCCAGCCTGAGAGGCTGGGGAGCAGTCACACAAGGAAGAAACTTCCAGGGCGTGTGGTCGAGCCTGGAAACGTCTCTTCACATAAACATTCTGGAACTAAGAGCAATCTACAATGCTCTAAGCCAGGCAGAACCTCTGCTTCAAGGAAAACCGGTGTTGATCCAGTCGGACAACATCACGGCAGTCGCCCATGTGAACAGACAGGGCGGCACAAGAAGCAGGAGTGCAATGGCAGAAGCTGCAAGGATTCTTCGCTGGGCAGAGAATCATGTGATAGCACTGTCAGCAGTGTTCATCCCGGGAGTGGACAACTGGGAAGCAGACTTCCTCAGCAGACACGACCTTCACCCGGGAGAGTGGGGACTTCATCCAGAAGTTTTCCACATGCTGGTAACCCGTTGGGAAAGACCAATGGTGGACATGATGGCGTCTCGCCTCAACAAAAAACTGGACAGGTATTGCGCCAGGTCAAGAGATCCGCAGGCAATAGCTGTGGACGCGCTGGTAACGCCTTGGGTGTACCAGTCGGTGTATGTGTTTCCTCCTCTGCCTCTCATACCAAAAGTATTGAGAATTATACGGCAAAGAGGCGTAAGAACGATACTAGTGGTTCCGGATTGGCCAAGAAGGACTTGGTACCCGGAACTTCAAGAGATGATCACGGAAGATCCGTGGCCTCTACCTCTGAGAAGGGACTTGCTTCAGCAGGGTCCCTGTCTGTTTCAAGACTTACCGCGGCTGCGTTTGACGGCATGGCGGTTGAACGCCGGATCCTAAAGGAAAAAGGCATGCCGGAAGAAGTCATTCCTACTTTGATTAAAGCAAGGAAGGAAGTAACCGCGCAACATTATCACCGCATTTGGCGAAAATATGTTGCGTGGTGCGAGGATCGGAGTGCTCCGACGGAGGAATTTCAACTGGGTCGATTCCTACATTTCCTGCAATCAGGATTGTCTATGGGTCTCAAATTGGGATCTATTAAGGTTCAAATTTCGGCCCTGTCGATTTTCTTCCAAAAAGAATTGGCTTCAGTTCCTGAAGTCCAGACTTTTGTTAAGGGAGTGCTGCATATACAGCCCCCTGTGGTGCCTCCAGTGGCACCGTGGGATCTCAATGTTGTTTTGGACTTTCTCAAATCTCATTGGTTTGAACCACTAAAAACTGTGGATTTGAAATATCTCACATGGAAAGTGACCATGCTACTAGCCCTGGCTTCGGCCAGGAGAGTGTCAGAACTGGCAGCTTTATCTTACAAAAGCCCATATCTGATTTTCCATTCGGACAGGGCAGAACTGCGGACTCGTCCGCATTTTCTCCCTAAGGTGGTGTCAGCATTTCATCTGAACCAACCTATTGTAGTGCCTGCGGCTACAAGCGACTTGGAGGACTCCAAGTTGTTGGACGTTGTCAGAGCTTTAAAAATATACATTTCAAGGACAGCTGGAGTCAGGAAATCTGACTCGCTGTTTATACTATATGCTCCCAACAAGTTGGGCGCTCCTGCGTCTAAGCAGACTATTGCTCGCTGGATTTGTAGTACGATTCAGCTTGCACATTCTGTGGCAGGCCTGCCACAGCCAAAATCGGTAAAAGCCCACTCCACAAGGAAGGTGGGTTCTTCTTGGGCGGCTGCCCGAGGGGTCTCGGCATTACAACTCTGCCGAGCGGCTACGTGGTCGGGGGAGAACACGTTTGTAAAATTCTACAAATTTGATACCCTGGCTAAGGAGGACCTGGAGTTCTCTCATTCGGTGCTGCAGAGTCATCCGCACTCTCCCGCCCGTTTGGGAGCTTTGGTATAATCCCCATGGTCCTTTCAGGAACCCCAGCATCCACTAGGACGATAGAGAAAATAAGAATTTACTTACCGATAATTCTATTTCTCGGAGTCCGTAGTGGATGCTGGGCGCCCATCCCAAGTGCGGATTATCTGCATTACTTGTACATAGTTACAAAAATCGGGTTATTATTGTTGTGAGCCATCTTTTCAGAGGCTCCGCTGTTATCATACTGTTAACTGGGTTTAGATCACAGGTTGTACGGTGTGATTGGTGTGGCTGGTATGAGTCTTACCCGGGATTCATAAATCCCCTTCCTTATTGTGTACGCTCGTCCGGGCACAGTACCTAACTGAGGCTTGGAGGAGGGTCATAGGGGGAGGAGCCAGTACACACCACCTGATCGTAAAGCTTTACTTTTTGTGCCCTGTCTCCTGCGGAGCCGCTATTCCCCATGGTCCTTTCAGGAACCCCAGCATCCACTACGGACTCCGAGAAATAGAATTATCGGTAAGTAAATTCTTATTTTTTCTTTGTTGCTCCCATCTCTGAATCCGCCCCTGTGTTGTAACTTTGAAGAACAACTTAAATCCGGGTACACGCTGTGCAGAACACTGTACGGATCAGATAAACGCTCTGATTCTCTAAGTGATTATCTGATCTGTGTGCACACTGAACTGTTTTTACGTGCTTTCTATGTGTATTTTCTGCTATGGGATCCGGAGGTCGGGCATCTACATTTCTAAGAAGCTCATAAGACGCAATCTCCCGATCTGACCGTTGCAGTAGTGCTTGAAGCCGTTTATCGAGTTCTACAGCCGATATTGCGTGATCAGCCCGATAATTGCATAGGTCATGGGTTTTCATCCTGCGGCCATCCAGCTGCTGTGGAACTACACATCCCACCCTGCCCAGTTTTGCTATTAAGGCATGCTAAAACTGAGGCAGGGCATCCTGGGATTTGTAGTTCCACAGCAGCTGGAGGGCCGCAGGTTGAAGGCCCATGGCGTAGGTGTTTGCCTAGCTTTACATTTTATATGTTTAACGACGATATTGAAAAACCATGCAATAGTCGAAGCTTCCCCTGATATACTTTATTGGGGGGAGAGATTAGCAGGGGGGTGATCTAGGATACCGATACAGAATCTGTGTCCGCTCAAGGCTATTCTTAATAGATGAATTTCATCTGTGATGCACCTTGCCAGGCAACCTGTCTCTTTTAAAGAATCTATGTTATTCTGGTTATCTCACAGTTCCCAAGATCCTCTGTGAGTGCTTCCTCTCATCTTTTTTTCAACCATCAAAAAGTGAATGATATTAACAGTCTGAGGGGAATTCAATTAAATGTGATATTGAATAGCGCCGGGAATGAGTGCTCAAAACTATTCAATTAGCCGCATTGCGCCTGGCACTTAAGTTGGGAGGTGCGGGTTACCACGTTTGAAGAATGCCATTTACTTACAGCAAACTGCACTTTCCGGGTGTGCAATGGTGATAGCACAGGTGGTAAGCCCACAACTCGCATCGCAGCACTAGTTTTGTCCGTTTTTTGCGCACACCTCAGGAGGGTCCGAGCATAAATTGTGTGGTTGCAACTTTAATTGAATAGCTCCGGGAGCTCCTTCCCGGCTGCAATTAGGGGTAGATTTACTAAAGCTTTTAAATATGAAAAATGGTGATGTTGCCCATAGCAACCAATCAGATTTGGTCTATTATTTTCTAGGATGCAATAAAGAACAGATTGCTAGAATTTTGTTGTTGCTATGGCCAACGCCACCACTTTTAGTTTTTTAGAAACTTTAGTAAATCTGCTACTTAGTTTAGTCTTATAGTATGTTTCACGCGTGTATTTCTGTGATTGCTTGCTTGACTGCCGTTGCAGTACATTTAGTGAAGCACCACGCTATACTGTATACTGTAACTATACATATGTCTATGTCCTAGTAGCAGTGGTCTTCTCTTTGTGTTCTTTTGCCATTAGTTTTTTGTTTTGTTTACCGGTTTCAGTTTGAAAACCTCGCCAGCCTCCTGAAGCTGCCGGGAAAAAAGACCTTCAACAACATGGACAAAGAATTTTTAGAAAAGAGAAAAACAGATCTGAATTCTTACTTACAGGTATCCGTCTTCCATTCTGTACCTGGAAAATACATTTCTGGGCTTTATCTGCTGCTTTGGGTGAATGTTTAGGTGACAAGTGTTCACATGTGTATGTTTGTTTTTATGTTCTAGTTGTTAATGACGTCTGAGTTGCTGAAGGCCTGTCCATCTCTTGCCCATTGCGTATTTGACTTTCTTGAGAACAAAGCCTACAATAAAGGAAAGGGGGACTTTGCACGTAAGGTAATGGTGCTGATTTCTTCATGTCTAAACTTCCCATTATACTTCTATGTAATTAGTACACGAGGAAAGCTGGTCCTAATGACTAAGGGGGGCGTTTTCTTCCAAACATAACTGTAGCATGTTCAGCTGCCCCAATACCTTATATTGCAGTCTGACCATACAAAAGTGCCATCTGATTAAGGTGGTCATTCCAAGTTGATCGCTAGCTGCATTCGTTCGCTGTGCACCGATGAGGCAAAAAACTGCACTTTTGCGCATGCGGCGCAATGCGCACGCGCGACATACTATTACAATGAGCGATGTAGTTTCACACAAGGTCTAGCGAAGCTGTCCAGTCGCACTGCTTGCCGCAGAGTGATTGACATGAAGGGGGCGTTTCTGGGTGTCAACTGACCGTTTTCAGGGAGTGTGGTCGGAAAAACGCAGGCGTGGCAGGAAAAACGCAGGTGTGGCTGGGCGAACGCAAGGCGTGCTTGTGACGTCAAAACAGGAACTGAACAGTCTGTAAGTCATCGCAAGCGCCGAGTAAGTATTGAGCTACTCTAAAACTGCACAAAAAAACTTTGCCGCCGCTCTGCGATCCTTTCGTTCACACTTCTGCTAAGCTAAAATACACTCCCAGTGGGAGGCGGCATAGCGTTTGCACAGCTGCTAAAAACCGCTAGCGAGCGAACAACTCGGAATGACCACCTAGGTCTGATGTCTTCCTAAACCTGTCACTACTCCTCAGTCATGGTGAGGCTGGTGCAGCTGTGGACAGATACCTGCAGATGCACATATGGCAGGGGAGTCTTGCTAAAAAGCAATTGATCCGCTTTACCTGAGAGGATCTAATCATCCAAGTCCAAAGCAGGTTCTCTTCTTATTTTCAGACTCTAATAATAATAATAATTATTATTATTATATATTTCTCTAACGTCCTAGTGGATGCTGGGGACTCCGTCAGGACCATGGGGATTAGCGGCTCCGCAGGAGACAGGGCACAAAAATAAAGCTTTAGGATCAGGTGGTGTGCACTGGCTCCTCCCCCTATGACCCTCCTCCAAGCCTCAGTTAGGTTTTTGTGCCCGTCCGAGCAGGGTGCAATCTAGGTGGCTCTCCTAAAGAGCTGCTTAGAAAAAGTTTTTAGGTTTTTTATTTTCAGTGAGTCCTGCTGGCAACAGGCTCACTGCAACGAGGGACTTAGGGGAGAAGAAGTGAACTCACCTGCGTGCAGGATGGATTGGCTTCTTAGGCTACTGGACACCATTAGCTCCAGAGGGATCGAACACAGGCCCAGCCATGGAGTCCGGTCCCGGAGCCGCGCCGCCGACCCCCTTACAGATGCCGAAAAGCGAAGAGGTCCAGAAACCGGCGGCAGAAGACTTTTCAGTCTTCATGAGGTAGCGCACAGCACTGCAGCTGTGCGCCATTGTTGTCACACACTTCACACCAGCGGTCACGGAGGGTGCAGGGCGCTGCGGGGGGCGCCCTGGGCAGCAATGAGAATACCTTGTTCTGGCTAAAAAATACATCACATATAGCCCTTGGGGCTATATGGATGTATTTAACCCCTGCCAGGTCTCACAAACTCCGGAGAAGAGCCCGCCGAAATAGGGGGCGGGGCCTATCTCCTCAGCACACAGCGCCATTTTCCTGCTCAGCTCCGCTGCGAGGAAGGCTCCCAGGACTCTCCCCTGCACTGCACTACAGAAACAGGGTAAAAAAGAGAGGGGGGGGCACTTTTTTTGGCGTTTTTGATATATATTAAGCTGCTATAAGGGAGACAACACTTCTATAGGGTTGTTCCTATATATTTATAGCGCTTGGGTGTGTGCTGGCAAACTCTCCCTCTGTCTCCCCAAAGGGCTAGTGGGGTCCTGTCTTCGATAAGAGCATTCCCTGTGTGTCTGCTGTGTGTCGGTACGTGTGTGTCGACATGTATGAGGACGATGTTGGTGTGGAGGCGGAGCAATTGCCGGTAATGGTGATGTCACCCCCTAGGGAGTCGACACCGGAATGGATGGCTTTATTTATGGAATTACGTGATAATGTCAGCACATTACAAAAATCAGTTGACGACATGAGACGGCCGGAAAACCAGTTAGTACCTGTACAGGCGTCTCAGACACCGTCAGGGACTGTAAAACGCCCTTTACCTCAGTCGGTCGACACAGACCCAGACACGGACACCGAATCTAGTGTCGACGGTGAAGAAACAAACGTATTTTCCAGTAGGGCCACACGTTATATGATCACGGCAATGAAGGAGGCTTTACATATCTCTGATACTGCATGTACCACAAAAAAGGGTATTATGTGGGGTCTGAAAAAACTACCTGTAGTTTTTCCTGAATCAGACGAATTGAATGAAGTGTGTGATGAAGCGTGGGTTAACCCCGATAGAAAACTGCTAATTTCAAAGAAGTTATTGGCATTATATCCTTTCCCGCCAGAGGTTAGGGCGCGCTGGGAAACACCCCCTAGGGTGGATAAGGCGCTCACACGCTTATCAAAACAAGTGGCGTTACCGTCTCCTGAAACGGCCGCCCTCAAGGATCCAGCAGATAGGAGGCTGGAAACTACCCTGAAAAGTATATACACTCATACTGGTGTTATACTGCGACCAGCCATCGCATCTGCATGGATGTGCAGTGCTGGGGTGGTTTGGTCGGATTCCCTGACTGAAAATATTGATACCCTGGATAGGGACAGTATTTTACTGACTATAGAGCATTTAAAGGATGCATTTCTATATATGCGAGATGCACAGAGGGATATTTACACTCTGGCATCGAGAGTAAGTGCGATGTCCATATCTGCCAGAAGAAGTTTATGGACGTGACAATGGTCAGGTGATGCGGATTCCAAACGGCATATGGAAGTATTGCCGTATAAGGGGGAGGAATTATTTGGGGTCGGTCTATCGGATTTGGTGGCCACGGCAACAGCCGGGAAATCCACCTTTTTACCTCAGGTCCCCTCCCAACAGAAAAAGACACCGTCTTTTCAGCCGCAGTCCTTTCGTTCCTATAGGAACAAGCGGGCAAAAGGACAGTCATATTTGCCCCGAGGCAAAGGAAAGGGTAAGAGAGTGCACCAAGCAGCTTCTTCCCAGGAGCAGAAGCCCCCCCCCGGCTTCTGCAAAGCCCTCAGCATGACGTTGGGGCTTTACAAGCGGACTCAGGGGCGGTGGGGGGTCGACTCAAGAATTTCAGCGCACAGTGGGCTCACTCACAGGTGGACCCCTGGATCCTGCAGATAATATCTCAGGGTTACAGGTTGGAATTCGAGAAGTCTCCCCCTCGCCGGTTCCTAAAGTCTGCTCTGCCAACGTCTCCCTCAGACAGGGCGACGGTATTGGAAGCCATTCACAAGCTGTATTCTCAGCAGGTGATAGTCAAGGTACCCCTCCTACAACAGGGAAAGGGGTATTATTCCACACTATTTGTGGTACCGAAGCCGGACGGCTCGGTAAGACCTATTCTAAATCTGAAATCTTTGAACCTGTACATACAAAAATTCAAGTTCAAGATGGAGTCACTCAGAGCAGTGATAGCGAATCTGGAAGAAGGGGACTTTATGGTGTCCCTGGACATCAAGGATGCTTACCTGCATGTCCCAATTTGCCCTTCACATCAAGGGTACCTCAGGTTCGTGGTGCAAAACTGTCATTATCAGTTTCAGACGCTGCCGTTTGGATTGTCCACGGCACCTCGGGTCTTTACCAAGGTAATGGCCGAAATGATGTTTCTTCTACGAAGAAAAGGCGTATTAATTATCCCTTACTTGGACGATCTCCTGATAAGGGCAAGGTCCAGGGAACAGCTGGGGGACATAGTAGCACTAACCCAAATAGTGCTGCAACAGCACGGGTGGATTCTGAATTTTCCAAAATCTCAATTGACCCCGACGACACGTCTGCTGTTCCTGGGAATGATTCTGGACACGGTTCAGAAAAAGGTGTTTCTTCCGGAGGAGAAAGCCAAGGAGTTATCCGAACTTGTCGGGAACCTCCTAAAACCAGGGAAAGTGTCTGTGCATCAATGCACAAGAGTCCTGGGAAAGATGGTGGCTTCTTACGAAGCGATTCCATTCGGCAGATTCCACGCACAAACTTTTCAGTGGGATCTGCTGGACAAATGGTCAGGATCGCATCTGCAGATGCATCAGCGGATAACCTTGTCGCCACGGACAAGGGTGTCTCTTCTGTGGTGGTTGCAGAGTGCTCATCTGTTAGAGGGCCGCAGATTCGGCATACAGGACTGGGTCCTGGTGACCACGGATGCCAGTCTGAGAGGCTGGGGAGCGGTCACACAGGGAAGAAACTTCCAGGGAGTATGGTCAAACCTGGAGATGTCTCTTCACATAAATATACTGGAGCTAAGAGCGATTTACAATGCTCTAAGCCTGGCAAAACCCCTGCTTCAGGGTCAGCCGGTGTTGATCCAGTCGGACAACATCACGGCAGTCGCCCACGTAAACAGACAGGGCGGCACAAGAAGCAGGAGAGCAATGGCAGAAGCTGCAAGGATTCTTCGCTGGGCGGAAGATCATGTGATAGCACTGTCAGCAGTGTTCATTCCGGGAGTGGACAACTGGGAAGCAGACTTCCTCAGCAGACACGATCTACACCCGGGAGAGTGGGGACTTCATCCAGAAGTCTTCCACATGATTGTGAACCGTTGGGAAAAACAAAAGGTGGACATGATGGCGTCTCGCCTCAACGAAAAACTGGACAGGTATTGCGCCAGGTCAAGAGACCCTCAGGCAATAGCTGTGGACGCTCTGGTAACGCCGTGGGTGTTCCAGTCAGTGTATGTGTTTCCTCCTCTGCCTCTCATACCAAAAGTACTGAGAATTATACGGCAAAGGGGAGTAAGAACGATACTCGTGGCTCCGGATTGGCCAAGAAGAACTTGGTACCCGGAACTTCAGGAGATGCTCACGGAAGATCCGTGGCCTCTAAGACGGGACCTGCTTCAGCAGGGACCGTGTCTATTCCAAGACTTACCGCGGCTGCGTTTGACGGCATGGCGGTTGAACGCCGAATTCTAAGGGAAAAAGGCATTCCGGAAGAGGTCATTCCTACACTGGTAAAAGCCAGGAAGGAGGTGACTGCACAACATTATCACCGCATTTGGAGAAAATATGTTGCGTGGTGTGAGGCCAGGAAGGCCCCCACGGAGGAATTTCAATTGGGTCGATTCCTACATTTCCTGCAAACAGGATTGTCTATGGGCCTCAAGTTGGGGTCCATTAAGGTTCAAATTTCGGCCCTGTCGATTTTCTTCCAGAAAGAATTGGCTTCAGTTCCTGAAGTCCAGACTTTTGTAAAAGGAGTACTACATATACAGCCCCCGGTTGTGCCCCCAGTGGCTCCGTGGGACCTTAATGTAGTTTTGGATTTTCTCAAATCCCATTGGTTTGAGCCACTCAAATCGGCGGATTTGAAATATCTTACATGGAAAGTAACCATGCTACTGGCCCTGGCTTCAGCCAGGAGAGTGTCAGAATTGGCGGCTTTATCGTATAAAAGCCCATATCTGATTTTCCATTCGGACAGGGCAGAACTGCGGACGCGTCCTCATTTTCTGCCTAAGGTGGTGTCAGCGTTTCACCTGAACCAGCCTATTGTGGTGCCTGCGGCTACTAGCGATTTGGAGGATTCCAAGTTGCTGGACGTTGTCAGGGCATTGAAAATATATATTTCAAGGACGGCTGGAGTCAGAAAATCTGACTCGCTGTTTATACTGTATGCACCCAACAAGCTGGGTGCTCCTGCTTCTAAGCAGACGATTGCTCGTTGGATTTGTAGCACAATTCAACTTGCACATTCTGTGGCAGGCCTGCCACAGCCTAAATCTGTCAAGGCCCATTCCACAAGGAAGGTGGGCTCATCCTGGGCGGCTGCCCGAGGGGTCTCGGCATTACAACTCTGCCGAGCAGCTACGTGGTCGGGGGAGAACACGTTTGTAAAATTCTACAAATTTGATACCCTGGCTAAAGAGGACCTGGAGTTCTCTCATTCGGTGCTGCAGAGTCATCCGCACTCTCCCGCCCGTTTGGGAGCTTTGGTATAATCCCCATGGTCCTGACGGAGTCCCCAGCATCCAATAGGACGTTAGAGAAAATAAGATTTTACTTACCGATAAATCTATTTCTCGTAGTCCGTAGTGGATGCTGGGCGCCCATCCCAAGTGCGGATTGTCTGCAATACTTGTACATAGTTATTGTTACAAAGAAATCGGGTTGTTATTGTTGTGAGCCGTCTGTTCAGAGGCTCCTACGTTGTCATACTGTTAACTGGGTTCAGATCACAAGTTGTACGGTGTGATTGGTGTGGCTGGTATGAGTCTTACCCGGGATTCAAAATCCTTCCTTATTGTGTACGCTCGTCCGGGCACAGTATCCTAACTGAGGCTTGGAGGAGGGTCATAGGGGGAGGAGCCAGTGCACACCACCTGATCCTAAAGCTTTATTTTTGTGCCCTGTCTCCTGCGGAGCCGCTAATCCCCATGGTCCTGACGGAGTCCCCAGCATCCACTACGGACTACGAGAAATAGATTTATCGGTAAGTAAAATCTTATTTTTTTTATCCCATTAATTTTTAAATTGGGGAGGAAGATTATGATTGCAGGTTGCAGCTAGTTAATGACCCACTGCAGTTCCATGCTGCATTTAGGCTCATGATACATTTGTTTTTATACAATATCATGGCCGTAGTCCAAGCTTGGCACAATGTATGAGAGATGGTTAGAGTTAGGCTGTGTGTGTGTGGGGGGGTGGTGGTTTTGGTTAGGGTTAGTATATAGGAGGGGAGAGTTAGGGTTAGGCAGCAGGAGGGGTGAGTTAGGGGTAGGGTTTAAATACTTACCAGGATTTGTTGGGATTTTGACTGGCATGGTGCCACAGGTGGCGTCCTGACTGTTGGGTGTAGGTATTCTCACTGCCTGGATTTCATAACCTACCCATCTAATGGGACGATGTATGCTGTAATACACAAGCAACCAATGCCTCATGAATGTTTGTCATAAACTTCTTCCTAGCTCCTGTTGCAGACACTCTGTATCCAACAAAATAGTTAGGTTCTAATTGTCTCCATTCTGTAAACTAAAGCTGGGTACACGCCTATCGTCGGCCCGTTTTCCCAATAGAAGAGCCACTTACCTCCCTGCTGCTGCTGCGTCACAGGAGGTCACGGTTGGATACATTCTCCTCGGCTGATCAGGAGCGTTTAACCCAATCAAAGCTGGGGATTGAGTAGGTGTGTACCCAGCTTTACTCTGAAACAAATGAGAGACTTCTTTAGGGCAGTTGGTTACAGATTTTTATATTTAAAGCAATAAGAGTCGTACATGACTAATCACATCAGATATTAGCGTACAATGTCATATGTACAATAGGTTTTTTTTTCTAACGTTTCACTCCTTTCTTTGCGATGATAGTATATATAATATTTATCCCTAATTTAATATTGGCCAAATTAATTAATATATTCACAAGGAAAACAATAAAACAATGGCACATTTTGAGACCTTACTGTATGTACAGTATGTATTATTATTATTTTTTTAAAGCAATGCCATTTTTTTCCCGTATGTTGTATTTTGTAGATGGATACATTTGTAAATCCACTGCGCAATTCAATGAGAAACGTTTCCAACGCTGTGAAGTCCATACCAGATAGCTTGGCTGAAGGGATGAATAACATGGGTAAAATGTCAGAAAGATTTGGGCAAGATCTAAAGCAATCCTTGTTTAAGGTTTGTATAGTCTTGAGTAAACATATAAAGTGTTGTATCAGCACTACTGGCGTATATCACATATTTCCTACTAACTAGCACAGTAACATCTAAGAATTGTATGAATTTTGCACAGTTTAATTTACCTTTAGGGTACAGTAAACGCTATAATCTGACACCTACTTTCCCCTCTCCTGCATGTTATGAAATAAACCCATATACTTACTAAACCGGTTATGTGATATCCTTCAATTTCAACGCGAATGGGCCACTTCAGATAAAATAATCAACAGGGGTTGCTGAATCTTAAGTCACTGAAATGAAATCCCCAGACCAACAAACACCAGAAATATCATAGTGTAGTATTCTAATTTTTAATTAACAAATAAGGGTCTAAAATGTGTGCATAATAAAATAAGTGTGCTTATCATAAACCTACCACCAATCGAAGGAAACCATGCAAACCGCATCACAGACTACACTCAGACTTCCAAGTCCACATGTCCTTTTTGCATGATAAGTAAATGCTGGAGGAGCCATACAACCCGTTTCGCTCAAAGATTTCAAAGATACTAGCTAGATAGCGACATATATAATATGTATATAAGCAAAGAAGTAGGCGACACTCAGGAGACTTAAGCTTATCAGTGTAGTTTTCATGCACGATTCCACATTCCGAAGGAGGGCACCGCAGCAAGTAATCATTTGAAATGGATGGAGAAATTGGCAAGGGCAGGAATCTGACCCTCTTGGACAAGGGCCAAATTATGATGGCTAGACGACTGAGTCTTCAAAAGAGCAGGGCTTGTGCATTGCTCCCTATATATTCTCTGACTCCTGGAAGGGGACCCACCTACTTTAATTTAATTCTTGGTAGGATGTTGTTTTTTAGTTTGACTATGCTTTCTTGCTTATTTCTCTGACGTCCTAAGTGGATGCTGGGGACTCCGTCAGGACCATGGGGAATAGCGGCTCCGCAGGAGACAGGGCACAAAATTAAAAGTTTGACCACTAGGTGGTGTGCACTGGCTCCTCCCCCTATGACCCTCCTCCAAGCCTCAGTTAGGTTTTTGTGCCCGGCCGAGAAGGGTGCAATCTAGGTGGCTCTCCTAAAGAGCTGCTTAGAATAAAAGTTTGTTAGGTTTTTTATTTTCAGTGAGTCCTGCTGGCAACAGGCTCACTGCAACGCGGGACTAAGGGGAGAAGAAGCGAACTCACCTGCGTGCAGGATGGATTGGCTTCTTAGGCTACTGGACACTAGCTCCAGAGGGACGATCACAGGTACAGCCTGGATGGGTCACCGGAGCTGCGCCGCCGGCCCCCTTACAGATGCTGAAGAGAGAAGAGGTCCAGAAATCGGTGGCTGAAGACTTCCCAGTCTTCTTAAGGTAGCGCACAGCACTGCAGCTGTGCGCCATTGCTCTCAGCACACTTCACACCGCGGTCACTGAGGGTGCAGGGCGCTGGGGGGGGGGGGGCGCCCTGGGCAGCAATGTAATTACCTTTACTGGCTAAAAATACATCACATATAGCCCCTGGGCTATATGGATGTATTTAACCCCTGCCAGGATTACAGAAAAAACCGGGAGAAGAGCCCGCCGTGAAGGGGGCGGGGCCTATCTCCTCAGCACACAGCGCCATTTTTCCCACACAGATCCGCTGGTGGGAAGGCTCCCAGGCTCTCCCCTGCACTGCACTACAGAAACAGGGTTAAAACAGAGAGGGGGGGCATTTTTTGGCGATATTATTATATATTAAGCTGCTATAAGGGAAAACACTTACTATAAGGTTGTCCCTGTATAATTATAGCGCTTTGGTGTGTGCTGGCAAACTCTCCCTCTGTCTCCCCAAAGGGCTAGTGGGGTCCTGTCCTCTATCAGAGCATTCCCTGTGTGTGTGCTGTGTGTCGGTACGTGTGTGTCGACAGGTATGAGGACGATGTTGGTGTGGAGGCGGAGCAATTGCCTGTAATGGGATGTCACCCCCTAGGGAGTCGACACCGGAATGGATGGCTTTATTTATGGAATTACGTGATAGTGTCAACACGCTACAAGGTCGGTTGACGATATGAGACGGCCGGCAAACCAATTAGTACCTGTCCAGGCGTCTCAAACACCGTCAGGGGCTTTAAAACGCCCATTACCTCAGTCGGTCGACAGACACGGACACTGACTCCAGTGTCGACGGTGAAGAAACAAACGTATTTTCCAGTAGGGCCACACGTTACATAATCACGGCAATGAAGGAGGCGTTACATATTTCTGATACTACAAGTACCACAAAAATGGGTATTATGTGGGGTGTGAAAAAACTACCTGTAGTTTTTCCTGAATCAGATGAATTGATTGAAGTGTGTGATGAAGCGTGGGTTACCCCCGATAGGAAGTTGCTAATTTCAGAGAAGTTATTGGCATTATACCCTTTCCCGCCAGAGGTTAGGGCGCGCTGGAAAACACCCTCTAGGGTAGATAAGGCGCTCACACGCTTATCAAAACAAGTGGCGTTACCGTCTCCTGATACGGCCGCCCTCAAAGATCCAGCTGATAGGAGGCTGGAAAATACTCTAAAAAGTATATACACACATACTGATGTTATACTGCGACCAGCAATCGCCCCAGCATGGATGTGCAGTGCTGGGGGGGTTTGGTCGGAATCTCTGACTGGAAATATTGATACCCTGAATAGCGACAATATTTTATTGACTATAGAGCATTTAAAGGATGCATTTTCTTTATATGCGAGATGCACAGAGGGATATTTGCACTCTGGCATCAAGGGTAAGTGCGCTGTCCATTTCTGCCAGAAGAAGTTTATGGACGCGACAGTGGTCAGGTGATGCGGATTCCAAGCGGCATATGGAAGTTTGCCGTATAAAGGGGAGGAATTATTTGGGGTCGGTCTATCGGACTTGGTGGCCACGGCAACAGCCGGAAAATCCACCTTTTTTACCTCAGGTCACCTCCCAACAGAAAAAGACACCGTCTTTTCAGCCTCAGTCCTTTCGTTCTCATAAGAACAAGCGGGCAAAAGGCCATTCATATCTGCCTGAGGCAAAGGAAAGGGTAAGAGACTGCAGCAAGCAGCTCTTTCCCAGGAGCAGAAGCACTCCCCCGCTTCTGAAAAGTCTTCAGCATGTCGCTGGGGCCTTACAAGCGGACTCAGGTCCGGTGGGGGGGTTGTCTCAAGAATTTCAGCGCGCAGTGGGCTCACTCGCAAGTCGACCCCTGGATCCTGCAGGTAGTATCACAGGGGTACAGATTGGAATTCGAGACGTCTCTTCCTTGCAGATTCCTGAAGTCTGCTTTACCAACATCTCCCTCCGACAGGGAGACGGTGTTGGAAGCTATTCACAAGCTGTATTCCCAGCAAGTAATAGTCAAGGTACCCCTACTACAACAAGGAAAGGGGTATTATTCCACGCTGTTTGTGGTACCGAAGCCGGACGGCTCGGTGAGACCTATTCTAAGTCTGAAATCTTTTGAACACTTACATACAAAGGTTCAAGTTCAAGATGAAATCACTCAGAGCAGTGATAGCGAATCTGGAAGAAGGGGACTTTATGGTGTCCTTGGACATCAAGGATGCTTACCTCCATGTCCCAATTTGCCCTTCAAACCAAGGGTACCTCAGGTTCGTGGTACAAAACTGTCACTATCAGTTTCAGACGTTGCCGTTTGGATTGTCCACGGCACCCCGGGTCTTTACCAAGGTAATGGCCGAAATGATGATTCTTCTTCGAAGAAAAGGCGTATTAATTATCCCTTACTTGGACGATCTCCTGATAAGGGCAAGATCCAGAGAACAGTTAGAGGCCGGTGTAGCACTAACCCAAGTAGTGCTGCAACAGCACGGGTGGATTCTAAATTTTCCAAAATCCTAGCTGAGCCCGACGACACGTCTGCTGTTCCTAGGGATGATTCTGGACACAGTTCAAAAAAAGGTTTTTCTCCCGGAGGAGAAAGCCAGGGAGTTATCCGAGCTAGTCAGGAACCTCCTAAAACCAGGAAAAGTGTCAGTGCATCAATGCACAAGAGTCCTGGGTAAATGGTGGCTTCTTACAAAGCGATTCCATTCGGCAGATTCCACGCAAGAACCTTTCAGTGGGATCTGCTGGACAAATGGTCCGGATCGCATCTTCAGATGCATCAGCGGATAGCCCCGTCTCCAAGGACAAGGGGGTCTCTTCTGTGGTGGTTGCAGAGTGCTCACCTTTTTGGAGGGCCGCAGATTCGGCATTCAGGACTGGGTCCTGGTGACCACGAATGCCAGCCTGAGAGGCTGGGGAGCAGTCACACAGGGAAGAAATTTCCAGGGAGTGTGGTCAAGCCTGGAGACTTCACTTCACATAAATATACTGGAGCTAAGGGCAATTTACAATGCTCTAAGCCTGGCAAGACCTCTGCTTCAGGGTCAGCCGGTGTTGATCCAGTAGGGCAACACCACGGCAGTCGCCCACGTAAACAGACAGGGCGACACAAGAAGCAGGAGGGCAATGGCAGAAGCTGCAAGGATTTTTCACTGGGCAGAAAATCATGTGATAGCACTGTCAGCAGTGTTCATTCCGGGAGTGGACAACTGGGAAGCAGACTTCCTCAGCAGACACGATCACCACCCGGGAGAGTGGGGACTTCATCCAGAAGTCTTCCACATGATTGTGAACCGTTGGGAAAAACCAAAGGTGGACATGATGGCGTCCCGCCTCAACAAAAAACTGGACAGGTATTGCGCCAGGTCAAGAGACCCTCAGGCAATAGCTGTGGACGCGTTGGTAACACCATGGGTGTACCAGTCAATGTATGTGTTCCCCCCTCTGCCTCTCATACCCAAGGTACTGAGAATTATAAGGCGAAGGGGAGAAAGAACGATACTCGTGGCTCCGGATTTGCCAAGAAAGACTTGGTACCCGGAACTTCAAGAGAAATGCGCACAGAGGATCCGTGCACTCTACCTCTAGACTTACCGCGGCTGCGTTTGACGGCATGGCGGTTGAACGCCGGATCCTGAAGGAGAGGGCTCCGACGGAGGAATTTCAACTGGGTCGATTCCTACATTTCCTGCAAACAGGATTGTCTATGGGCCTCAAATTGGGGTCCATTAAGGTTCAAATTTCGGCCCTGTCGATTTTCTTCCAGAAAGAATTGGCTTCAGTTCATGAAGTCCAAGCTTTTGTCAAAGGAGTACTACATATACAGCCCCGGTTGTGCCTCCAGTGGCACTGTGGGATCTCAATGTAGTTTTGGGATTCCTCAAATCCCATTGGTTTGAGCCACTCAAATCGGTGGATTTGAAATATCATACATGGAAAGTGACCATGCTACTGGCCCTGGTTTCGGCCAGGAGAGTGTCAGAATTGGCGGCTTTTTCGTACAAAAGCCATATCTGATTTTCCATTGGGACAGGGCAGAACTGCGGACGCGTCCTCAGTTTCTCCCTAAGGTGGTATCGGCGTTTCACCTGAACCAACCTATTGTGGTGCCTGCGGCTTCTAGCGACTTGGAGGACTCCAAGTTGTTCGACGTTGTCAGAGCCTTAAAAATATATATATATATTTCAAGGACGGCTGGAGTCAGAAAGTCTGACTCGCTGTTTATACTGTATGCACCCAACAAGCTGGGTGTTCCTGCGTCTAAGCAGACGATTGCTCGTTGGATTTGTAGCACAATTCAACTTGCGCATTCTGTGGCAGGCCTGCCACAGCCAAAATCTGTAAATGCCCACTCCACAAGGAAGGTGGGCTCACCTTGGGCGGCTGCCCGAGGGGTCTCGGCATTACAACGCTGCCGAGCAGCTACGTGGTCAGGGGAGAACACGTTTGTAAAATTCTACAAATTTGATACCCTGGCTAAGGAGGACCTGGAGTTCTCTCATTCGGTGCTGCAGAGTCATCCGCACTCTCCCGCCCGTTTGGGAGCTTTGGTATAATCCCCATGGTCCTGACGGAGTCCCCAGCATCCACTTAGGACGTCAGAGAAAATAAGAATTTACTTACCGATAATTCTATTTCTCGTAGTCCGTAGTGGATGCTGGGCGCCCATCCCAAGTGCGGATTGTCTGCAATACTTGTACATAGTTATTGTTACAAAAATCGGGTTATTATTGTTGGAAGCCATCTTTTCAGAGGCTCCTCTGTTATCATGCTGTTAACTGGGTTCAGATCTCAAGTTGTACAGTGTGATTGGTGTGGCTGGTATGAGTCTTACCCGGGATTCAAAATCCTTCCTTATTGTGTACGCTCGTCCGGGCACAGTATCCTAACTGAGGCTTGGAGGAGGGTCATAGGGGGAGGAGCCAGTGCACACCACCTAGTGGTCAAACTTTTAATTTTGTGCCCTGTCTCCTGCGGAGCCGCTATTCCCCATGGTCCTGACGGAGTCCCCAGCATCCACTACGGACTACGAGAAATAGAATTATCGGTAAGTAAATTCTTATTTTTTTACTTTGTCTAACACTGTAACCATTTGTAAATGTATAGAGGTATATTCAATTAAAGTCAGATCCATTCCGACATGCATTTGTCGGAATGGATCCGACAAGGGCTATTCAATGCCCATCTCAATCTGACTTTAACAGTTGAATTGAGATCAGGAAGCTGAGAGGGGGGAGAGACGGAGGAGTAGCACTACAGCAGCGTAGTAGGAGGATGTGGCACAGCCGCCAGACCTCACGGCAGCATCCACCCAGCTCCAGCAAGCGAGACTTCGTTTGCTGGAGCCGGGTGGACACTGTCGTGAGCGGCGGCTGTGACACATCCTCCTGCTACGCTGCTGGAGCCGCTGCTCTCCCCCGTCTCCTCCTTTCAGCTCCCTCATCTTAATCCGACTTTTTTTAAAGCTTGATTGAGATGGCCGGAAACGGGGCCAAAACCTGCGGGATTTGGCCTCGTTTTCCGACAGAAGCACGCTGATCAGCAGCTCTTCCGCCGATCCACGTGCTTTCCGACAAGTCGAATTCCCCGACTTGTCGGATAAAAAAAACAGGGATTGAATAGGTCAGAACCCCATCCGACCTGAATAAGTCGAAAACTGCCGTCTTTCCGACAAGACGGCAGTTTCGACTTCAATTGAATATACCCAATAGTGGTCAAATTTAATTTTTTATTTTTTTTGCACATAATATTTGACTTTTTTTATATGTTCAATTTTTATTTTATTTTTTAAAGACACATGCTCAGTATTTGCACATAATTGTACACATTGAAAGTTGTTGATTCAGTTGGGGGCAATGCTACTCTGTACCATTATGACAAAGTTGGAACACCCTAGATCCCTCTGGTTTTGCCCATACATTGGGCATATTAGTTTGCAGCCCCATAGAGGTGTGTACTAAAATGTGTACATTGAGGTTATCCTATGTACAGTTATGTGCACACTGTCCATCGCACCATGGCGGGTTATTCAGACTCGGTAGCAGTTTTGCTAAAACACAAAACTGCTACTCTTTAAAATCGCATGCTGGGGGCCACCGAGCACAGGGCAACGCCTCCCTGCATTGTGATCGCAATTCAATTGCAATCACATCTCAGGAATCATGAAATAGAGGTAGACCCCTCTGTATACAGCCAAGCTGCGCGTGCAGGCGGACTGTCGCCATATTTCTGGTTGCAGGAAATGCAGGCGACATCATCCGGATGCCCCAAAAACGACCATGACACACCTGCGTCTCCTGCACCACTTCCCACCAACGCCACATTGCCGCCCCCAAATTCCCGCTGCCTGTCAATCACAGTGCAATCACATCATGCCAGGATGCAATCGCATTGTGAAGGGTCACGCACGTGCAGTGCAACCGCTGCCCATGCGTAGACGGACAAAAATTGTCCATTTGCAAAATCGATAAAAAGCTATCAACTCTGAATAACCCCCAATATACAGGACAATTTGGAATCGCTTCTAATTATATTGACCTCACTGTGTGAATTGTCATACTTCAGGCTCTTAGTATATTATTAATATATATTTTTATTTGTTAAGGCTCCAATTCTTGTACCAAAACCTGGTTCAGATCCAGAACACTGTCGGGTGTCGGCCCAATTGGATGACAATGTGAGTGATTTACCAGCGGTTTATAAATATTTGTAGTGTGTTTCAGATGTGTGCACGGCCTCTTATGCTACAAAACAAAAAAAAAGTACCTGATGTACAGTGTGTTCCTTTCATTTTTTTTTATTCTTTTTACTTTAACACATTTTCCTAATCTTTGAAATTGTGCCGTCCACGTACCGTTAGATAGTTATAACCAGAGATGTACGGGTTTGTATTTACTCTGATTTACCTGGATCTCAAACCGGCATCTTATTGGCTCTCGGATGTCACGTTTTGGATAGCCAATAAAATAAATCCGAACTCACGTTCATTTTGGCGTTAAGAACCGAGTAAATCCAAACCCGCACATCTCTAGTTATAATGGCAAATGTCGTTTTCTCTGCCACAGTAATGATTCTGCACAACTTTTGTCAGCAAGTGAAAACTAGGGCAGTATTCCCAGGCAGTGTAGCCACTCAGGCATACATATAGGGAGAGGCAACATGGGATCCGGACTATGGGTCGACACTAGAAAAGGTCGACCGGTTCATATAGTCTGCATGACAATGGTCAACACACGTTTTTTGGTGTTCTTTCATGTTTTTAGACTTTTTCGATCCTTGACTATCCATGTCACAAATCATAACCTTTAGTAACCTTGTGATGAGTGAGGCACTGGGCCCAAAGCATGGCGCGCAAACGCATTTCAAGTAATGGTGGTCCGAGAGATAAAAAACTATCCACAATAACACCAAAAATGCTAAAAAAAAAAAAAAAAAAAGTGTTGACTCTTTCCAGAGTCGACCGTTTGTCTGTCTACCATATAGAGTGGACCTAATGATTGTAGACCTTATGCATGTACTGTAGATCTTGTATACCACACCCAGCGGACATGCCTGTCTTTATTACAAGTGTCAGCAGTTCCCTGTCACTGTGGTCATTACCTGAAATCTTGTTTACTGATTCCTGCAATAGCAAAATAGAAAATGAGCTGTAGTGATTAGTGCTCCATGTGTTGGTATTATTATCACTGCAGATCTATCAAGTATTTTAGGGCACCTTATACAATGCTAAGGGGTGGCCTGGAAATAAACAACAACATTGTATTCATTCCGAATAACTTTAAGGTGCATACACACTTGCCGAGAAAATTAGCGATGTCGCTCATTTCACCCTTCCTGAGCGAAGTCGCTCACTTTCTCGGCAAGTGTGTATGCCGCAGCCGACCAGCGATGCACGGCCCCGCGGGTCATTAACAACCCTCTGTGCCGGCAGCGCATGCATGCTCAGTTTGAACTATTGTCTAAGAGCTGCCTTCACGGCCTGGCCGCTGCGTGACATCACTAAGCGATATGAACGTCATATCGCCCAGTGTGTATGCCCGGCCCGGGAGGGGAAACACTGGACGATGTCGCTCATGGAGCACGCCGCCTACTGTGTAACCACCTTTAGACTACCAACCAATTATTTAATTCAGTTATTGTTCTTTGTTTACTTAAGTTGGTTATTCAATATTCGCATAAAAAAAGATGACTTGCTATATACCAAACAGCATACTTCTGTATACAGATATGGGTATATAGATGTTCGCGTTCCCTTGACATGTTTTGGAATGTAATTTACCAGGCCGTCACCTTAATTTGGGTGGGTAATGATTAATGAATGCATTTTCTCTGACGTCCTAGTGGATGCTGGGAACTCCGTAAGGACCATGGGGAATAGCGGCTCCGCAGGAGACTGGGCACATCTAAAGAAAGCTTTAGGACTATCTGGTGTGCACTGGCTCCTCCCCCTATGACCCTCCTCCAAGCCTCAGTTAGATTTTTGTGCCCGAACGAGAAGGGTGCACACTAGGGGCTCTCCTGAGCTTCTTAGTGAAAGTTTTAGTTTAGGTTTTTTATTTTCAGTGAGACCTGCTGGCAACAGGCTCACTGCATCGAGGGACTAAGGGGAGAAGAAGCGAACTCACCTGCGTGCAGAGTGGATTGGGCTTCTTAGGCTACTGGACACCATTAGCTCCAGAGGGACCGATCACAGGCCCAGCCTCGGAGCTCGGTCCCAGAGCCGCGCCGCCGGCCCCCTTACAGAGCCAGAAGCGAGAAGAGGTCCGGAAAAATCGGCGGCAGAAGACATCCTGTCTTCACCAAGGTAGCGCACAGCACTGCAGCTGTGCGCCATTGCTCCTCAGCACACTTCACACTCCGGTCACTGAGGGTGCAGGGCGCTAGGGGGGGGCGCCCTGAGCAGGCGAAAATACATCACATATAGCCCCCAGGGCTATATGGATGAATTTTAACCCCTGCCAGATTCCACAGAAAAACGGGAGAAAAGGCCGCCGAAAAGGGGGCGGAGCCTTTCTCCTCAGCACACTGGCGCCATTTTCTCTCACAGCTCCGTTGGAGGGAAGCTCCCTGGCTCTCCCCTGCAGTTACTACACTACAGAAAGGGGTTAAAAAAGAGAGGGGGGCACTAATTAGGCGCAGTATAACAATACAGCAGCTATAAAGGGAAAAACACTTATATAAGGTTATCCCTGTATATATATATATATAGCGCTCTGGTGTGTGCTGGCATACTCTCCCTCTGTCTCCCCAAAGGGCTAGTGGAGTCCTGTCCTCTATCAGAGCATTCCCTGTGTGTGTGCTGTGTGTCGGTACGGCTGTGTCGACATGTTGGATACGTGGAGGCGGAGCGGAGGCCGATAAATGGGATGTCGCCCCCTGTGGGGCCGACACCAGTGTGGATGGATAGGTGGAAGATATTAACCGACAGTGTCAACTCCTTACATAAAAGGCTGGATGACGTAACAGCTGTGGGACAGCCGGCTGCTCAGTCCGCGCCTGCCCAGGCGTCTCAAAGGCCATCAGGGGCTCAAACAACGCCCGTTACCTCAGATGGCAGACACAGATGTCGACACGGAGTCTGACTCCAGTGTCGACGAGGTTGAGACATATACACAATCCACTAGGAACATCCGTTACTTGATTTCGGCAATTAAAAATGTGTTACGCATTTTCTGACATGAACCCAAGTACCACATAAAAAGGGTTTTATTTTTGGGGAGAAAAAGCAGCCAGTGTTTTGTTCCCCCATCAGATGAATGAATGAAGTGTGTAAAGAAGCGTGGTTTCCCCCGATAAGAAACTGGTGATTTCTAAAAAGTTACTGATGGCGTACCCTTTCCCGCCAGAGGATAGGTCACGTTGGGAGATATCCCTTGGGGTGGATAAGGCGCTCACACGTTTGTCAAAAGGTGGCACTGCCGTCTTAGGATACGGTCACCTTGAAGGAACCTGCTGATAAAAAGCAGGAGGCGATCCTGAAGTCTGTAATTACACACTCAGGTTATACACTGAAGCCTGCTATTACCTCAGCATAAATAGTGCTGCTGCAGCGTGGTCTGATACCCTGTCAGATAATAGCTAAGACAGGGATAATGTTTTGCTAACATTGAGCATATTTAAGACGTTGTCATATATATAAAGGATGCACAGAGGGATATTTGCCGGCTGGCATCCAGAATTAATGCAATGTCCATTCTGCCAGGAGGGTATTAGAAACCTGGCAGTGGACAGGTGATGCTGCATTTAAAAGGCACATGGAGATTCTGCCTTATAAGGGTGAGGAATTGTTTGGGGATGGTCTCTGGGACCTCGTATCCACAGCAACAGCTGGGAAGAAAAATTTTTACCTCAGGTTTCCTCACAAAAGCCTAAGAAAGCACCGTATTTTCAGGTACAGTCCTTTCGGCTTCAGAAAAGCAAGCGGGTCATAGGCGCTTCCTTTCTACACAGAGACAAGGGAAGAAGTAAAAAGCTGCACCAGTCAGCCAGTTCCCAGGATCAAATCTCTTCCCTCGCTTCCTCTGAGTCCACCGCATGACGCTGGGGCTCCACAGGTGGAGACAGGTGCGGTGGGGGCGCGTCTCGGGAACTGCAGGGACCAGTGGGCTTGCCCACAGGTGGATCCCTAGGTTTTGCAAGTAGTATCACAGGGATACAGGCTGGAGTTCGAGACGACTTCCCCTCGCCGTTGCCTTCACATCAGCCTTGCCTGCTGCCCTCGGAAAGGTAGTACTGGCGGAAATTCACAAGCTGTACTTCCAGCAGGTGAAATCAAGGTACCCCTCCTTCAACAAGGCCGGGGTTACTATTCCAAAATGTTGTGGTACCGAAACCAGACTGTTCGGTGAGACCCATTCTAAAATTTAAATCCTTGAACACTTATATACGAAGGTTCAAGTTCAAAATGGAATCGCTCAGGGCGATTATTGCAAGCCTGGAAAATTTCAGGGTATCACTGGACATCAAGGATACTTACCTGCATGTCCCTATTTACCCTCTTCACCAGGTGTACCTCAAAATTGTGGTACAGGATTGTCATTACCAATTCCAGACGTTGCCGTTGGTCTGTCCCCGGCACTGAGGGTATTTACCAAGGTAATGGCCGAAGTACTTATCCCGTACTTGGACGATCTCCTTATAAAGGCGAGGTCCAGGGAGCAGTTGTTCGTCGGAGTAGCACTATCTCGGGAAGTGCTACAACAGCACGGCTGGATTCTGAATATTCCAAAGTCGCAGCTGGTTCCTACGACGCGTCTACTGTTCCTGAATATGGTTCTGGACACAGAACAGGTTAAAATGCGTTTCTCCCGGAGGAGAAGTCCAAGGAGTTAGCGTCTCTAGACGGAGACCTCCTAATACAAATACAGGTATCGGTGCATCAATGCACGCGAACCTTGAAAAAGATGGTAGCTTCTTACGAAGAATTTCCATTCGTCAATTCCCATGCAAGGGATCTGTTGGACAAGTGGTCCGGGTCGCATCCTCAGATGCATCGGCGGATAACCCTGTCTCCAAGGGCCAGGGTGTCGCTGTGGTGGTGACTGCAGAGTGCTCATAGGCTGGGGGGCAGTCACACAGGGAAGAAACTTCCAAGGCCTATGGAAAAGTCAGGAGACTTCCCTACACATAAATGTTCTGGAACTATGGGCCATTTACAATGCCCTAAGTCAGGCTAGACCCCTGCTTCAACACCGGCCGGTGCTGATCCAGTCAGACAACATCACGGCGGTCGCTCTTGTAGACCGACAGGGCGGCACAAGAAGCAGGATGGCGATGGCAGAAGCCACAAGGATTCGCCGATGGGCGGAAAATCATGTGTTAGCACTGTCAGCAGTGTTCATTCCTGGAGTGGACAACTGAGAAGCAGACCTTCTCAGCAGATAAAACCTCCACCCGGGAGAGTGGGGACTTCATCCAGAAGTTTTCCAAATGATTGTACACCGTGGGGAAAGGCCACAGGTGGACAGGAGGGCGTCCCGCCTCAACAAAAAGCTACAAAGATATTGCGCCAGGTCAAGGGACCCTCAGGCGATAGCTGTGGACGCTCTGGTAACACCGTGGGTGTACCAGTCGGTGTATGTGTTCTCTTCTCTGCCTCTCATACCCAGGGTAATGAGAATAATAAGAAGGAGAGGAATAAGAACTATACTCATTGTTCCGAGGGGCCAAGAAGAGCTTGCTACCCAGAACTCCAAGAAATGATCTCAGAGGACCCATGGCCTCTGCAGCTCAGACAGGACCTGCTGCAGCAGGGGCCCTGTCTTTTCCAAGACTTACCGCGGCTGCATTTGACGGCATGGCGGTTGAACGCCGGATCCTGAAGGAAAAAGGCATTCCGGAGGAAGTTATCCCTACGCTATTTAAAGCTGGGAAAGAAGTGAACGCAAACCATTATCACCGCATATGGCGGAAATATGTTGCGTGCTGTGAGGCCAGTACGGCCCCAAAGGAGGAATTTCAGCTAGGTCAATTTCTGCACTTCCTACAAGTCAGAGGTGACTATGGGCCTAAAATTGGGTTCCATTAAGGTCCTGATTTCGGCTCTATCGATTTTCTTCCAAAATAGAACTGGCTTCACTGCCTGAAGTTCAGATTTTTGTTAAGGGAGTGCTGCATAGTCAGCACCGTGGGATCTCAACGTAGTGTTGGATTTCCTGAAGTCGCATTGAGTTGAGCCACTTAAATCCGTGGAGCTATAATACCTCACGTGGAAAGTGTTCATGCTGTGGGCCTTGGCGTCGGCCAGGCGTGTATCAGAATTGGCGGCTTTGTCAAAAGCTCTTATCTGTATTTTATATGGATAAGGCGAAATTGAGGACTCGTTCCCAATTCCTTCCTAAGGTGGTAGCAGTTTTTCATGTGAACCAACCTATTGTGGTACCTGCGGCTACTAGGGACTTGGAGGACTCCAAGTTGCTGGACGTAGTCAGGGCCCTGAAAATATATGTTTCCAGGACGGCTGGAGTCAGAAAATCTGACTCGCTGTTTATCCTGCATGCACCCAACAAGCTGGGTGCTCCTGCTTTTAAGCAGACTATTGCTCGTTGGATTTGTAGTACAATTCAGCTTGCACATTCTGTGGCAGGCCTGCCACAACCAAAATCTGTAAAAGCCCATTCCACAAGGAAGGTGGGCTCATCTTGGGCGGCTGCCCGAGGGGTCTCGGCTTTACAACTTTGCCGAGCAGCTACTTGGTCAGGGGCAAACATGTTTGCTAATTTCTACAAATTTGATACCCTGGCTGAGGAGGACCTGGAGTTCTCTCATTCGGTGCTGCAGAGTCATCCGCACTCTCCCGCCCGTTTGGGAGCTTTGGTATAATCCCCATGGTCCTTACGGAGTTCCCAGCATCCACTAGGACGTCAGAGAAAATAAGAATTTACTTACCGATAATTCTATTTCTCGTAGTCCGTAGTGGATGCTGGGCGCCCATCCCAAGTGCGGATTGTCTGCAATACTTGTATATAGTTATGGTTAACTAAATCGGGTTATTGTTGTAGCGAGCCATCTTTTCTAGAGGCTCATCTGTTATCATACTGTTAACTGGGTTCAGATCACAAGTTATACGGTGTGATTGGTGTGGCTGGTATGAGTCTTACCCGGGATTCAAAATCCTTCCTTATTGTGTACGCTCGTCCGGGCACAGTATCCTAACTGAGGCTTGGAGGAGGGTCATAGGGGGAGGAGCCAGTGCACACCAGATAGTCCTAAAGCTTTCTTTAGATGTGCCCAGTCTCCTGCGGAGCCGCTATTCCCCATGGTCCTTACGGAGTTCCCAGCATCCACTACGGACTACGAGAAATAGAATTATCGGTAAGTAAATTCTTATTTTTTACACCTTTTAATAAATATAATTTATGTCGGCTAAGGGGCTAAGCTGCTGCTGATGGTTACTAAACATGTGGTAATTTTTCCCGGTATTTGGGGGGTAGAGCCCTACATAGTTCACAGAATGGAATAGAAAATCTTTTATGTTTGGTTAGACCTTACAGCGGAAACATTATTGGTGATTATATGGCTATTGGTCATCGTCATAAATCTGCACCTGTCCTTCCCTGTGAATTTTTATATGTCACATCAAAGCATTCCATATCTTCCTGCACATCCCCACATTGCCGTCACTTTGATAAATTCCTTTGTATTAAAGTACTCTGGATAGTTCGTCATGGCTGTAAAACGATCAGGTGCTGCGTTCACCATTGCTAACATTTCTCATCTTGTCCTTCAATATTATTTTGCGAAAGGTTTGATGAATGCTGAATCTTCAGTTGCTTTGGAAAGCTTTTCATCTACAGTTGTAATTCCCGTTGGACATTGAATTCTGCATAAATGGTTAATAGCCTATGGAAATTATTTATTATTGGTGTGATCTTATTTTAAGTAATAATCTTATGCTTTTCCCAGAAACGTTAAGTACGTAGATATGTCACTGCCACCAACTGCCAGTAGTTTGCCAATCGTGCTGCGGTTTTTGGGGCACTAATAGCGACATTGCAGGACCTGATCTGCACATGTGGATGTAGTAGTGTGAATGCTTGCTACAACCCTTCTTTGCTTATCTGTACTCGCGGAACTTTGTCTTTCGCTGGCGTCAAATTAAAACCAAGAATGCACAGCGCTCTCTCGGTAACCAAATAAAACACCAGCACCATGTTGGAAGTGGGCATCCTGGAATTCATTCCCTGGTCTGTGTCATTTTTGTGTGTAGGCTCCTAAATATATACCACCCCAGTGTACCATTTCCATGACAGCAGGCTTCGTGGTAGACGATACTGAAGCCGATGGCATACTGTACAACTGCTTTGATAACTCCTTCACTACACCCTATACATTAAAAATTTGATGGAGATTCCCATTAATAAATCCAGCAAACCGTATAATGTTTAATAAAAACTAAAATCCTATATCCACATTCCACATGTTTTACTGTATGTGTAGAGGGGATGGAGATTGAGTAAAGTACTGTAAAGCTTACTGCTTAACATCTCAACAGAGACGTCACATCAATCTTGTTTTTGCTAGGTTGATGACAATATTCCGCTACGAGTGATGCTTCTGCTCATGGACGAAGTCTTTGACCTAAAAGAAAGAAATCAATGGTTGAGAAGACAAATTACCAGCCTCCTTCAACAGCTCATTAGAGCAACATATGGAGACACAATTAACAGGTGAAAATGCTTTGGCAGAGTGTAATGTTAGGCAATGCATTTCCCAGAGTTCACAAGACCAGAATGTATTCCACTAAAATCCGTGTTGCTGAACTTAACTTTTTTTTATATTTACATTTAAAAAAAAAAATTTTGCGACAGGAAAATTGTTGATCATGTGGAATCAATGACGTCGCCTGACCAAGTAGCAGATTATGTAAAACATTTCAGGTAAGTTACTTATTGTTCTCCTCTATAACAGAAATTTTATGAATATGGAAATGTAGGCTTGGGTTTTTTTTTTTAACCATATTTTTAAATCTGTGTTTGAAAATGGTTGTGATGATCATTGCATACATGTCGTAAGCAGAGCACTGGAGTAGAAAAGGACACACATTAATAGGGTGGATCCCAAACAAACATTGGGGCCAGGAGAAGTGATAAGTGGAAGGTGATAACGCACCAGCCAATCGGCTCCTAACTGTCATTTTTTTTTCAAACCTGTAATGATTGGCTGGTGCATTAATACCTTGTACTTATTACTGCTTTATCACTTCTCCAAGCTTAATACATCTGCCCCATAAGGAGGATCCCGCACAAAAACTTTTTTAATTTGCCATAACTTGATTGGTTTAAAAAAGATCCAACATATGTAGATGGATCCCTTTATAATCAGGGCAATATTCACTTGCTGGTGGTGCTCCCAAGAGTCAAATGTACAATGCTACACAAATAACATTACTGACATTTAAAACGTTATTACTATTTGTGTGTTGCACAAATAAAAGAGAAAGCAAACTTTTTGTTGCGTAACTTTTTATTTTATTGTGTGTTTATGTTTTAAAACAAACCTTTTAATAAAGGCTTATAAAAATTGTGTATCTCACATGTGGCTAGATGCATCATCGCTTAGAAAGTGATAAAATGGAGAGTGAAAAAGTACCAGCCAATGAGCTCCTAACTGCCATGCCACAGGCTGTGTTTGAAAAATGGCAGTTAGGAGCTGATTGGCTGGCACTTTTTCACTATTCATTTTATCACTTTCCAAGCGATGATGCATCTGGCCCATAGTCTTATATACCACCATGAGAACTCAAAAGACAATTGACAACAATTATATGGTTAAAGCATGGGTGGGTGTCCACTTATGGAAATATAGTGTTATGGATAGGGTCCTATCCTGTAATCCAGGGGTGGCCAACCAGTTAGAGGGAAAGAGCCAGAAAAGATCTGTTGTCAAGGGCAAGAGCCACTAACATGCACGCGCTAAGATGGGGGCGTGGCCTAGGTGTCACAAAGCCACACCCCATTTTTGTGCGCACATCTTTTTGGTATGACGTTTGTGTGTATGACCTGGTGTCATAACCCCGTTTTTAGTCATGTTGTACAGTGCTACATACATATAATGCCCCAGTACAGTGCCACATACAGTACATGTAAAAATGACAAAAAATGGTTGCCTCCACGGTGCCAGAAACACATATGCCCCCACAGTGCCAGATACACATGCCCCCCACAATGCCAGATACATATATGCCCCACAGTGTCAGAAACACATGTCCCCACAGTGCAAGATATGCCGCCAGTGCCAGATACACACGTCCCTGCAGTGGCAGATATGCCCCCATTGCCAGATACACATGTCCCCACAGTGCCAGCTATGCCCCTAGTGCCAGCTATGCCCGCAGTGCCAGATACACACGTTCCGCCCCCCCCCCCCCCCCTTACCCCCTCCTGTGCTGCTCACCATGTTGCTGCCCCTGTATGTGAGGTCAGGGAGGAGAGCGCAGTGTATACCTCTCCTGCCCTTCAGTCTTCGGCTGCGGTGTTTATCTTTAATTAGGCGCTGGTCCGTGAGCCAATCAGGAGCCTTAGCTGCCGGTCCACGATCTCTGATTGGCTAACGGGCCGGCGCCAAATTAAAGATAAACACCGCCGCTGGAGAGAAGTGTGTGTGTCGAGGACGTGGGTTGGCACCGCTGCTGTAATCAGTCAGGTGTAAGACATCTTATTCACGTGGAGAGACAGCACCCTAGAAGACCAATCATTTGTCAAGCACACATCCTGTGTGTGTTATTAAGCAGAGAAAATGTATTGGGCAATAAGAGTTCCAGATCAAATATTGTGTCAGGCTATGATAAGTCTGCTGACAGATCTATGGGATATCTAGCTAGTTAGGCAGATTATGTCCCAGGTGTTCGAGATTTAATTGTATTTCGGTTACATTCAGTCTCTAATATCTAATGTACATGTGTGCCGTCATCATATAGTAGTACAACGTTTCACATCAGTGACGTGCAGTCAGGTGAGACAAACCATTTCCTGTCATACTTCAGTATAAGGTAGAGTTTTGACTATATAAAGTGTATGAAAAATACAAATAATACATTATAAAAATCTTCTTTTGTAGTCTAATAATTTTTATAGTCAAAACTCTGGAGTGAAAAGTCTATGTCAGGAAAGGCAGTGCCACCCCTGCCTATCTTTTTCCCCTTATCTCTGATTGAAGCTCACCAAATTTCAAGCAGTATATACTGATGCACCTGAGTATAATTCCCACATGAACCCTTTGGCTCATATATTGTGTGTAAATCTGCCTCTGATACTATCCAGTTCTTCCCCAGCCATTTACCTCACTGCATGTACCTGTTCCACATATATATTTCTAGTGTGAATAGATCAGAGGATATATATATACTGTATATCAATAACACTTTTGCAGATACAGGTTGAGTATCCCTTATCCAAAGTTCTAAATCCCCAATTTTTAGGTCCCATACTGAGATAATGACATATATATTATAAATATTATATTATACAAGTTGAGTATCCCATATCCAAAATGCTTGACACCAGAAGTATTTTGGATATCGGATTTTTCCGTATTTTGGAATAATTGCATGCCATAATAAGATATCATGGCGATGGGACCCAAGTCTAAGCACAGAATGCATTTATGTTTCATAGACACCTCATACACACAGCCTGAAGGTCATGGGTCATTTTAGTCAATATGCTTAATAACTTAGTACATTAAACAAAGTTTGTGTACATACACGCAATTAATTTATGTTTCTCTAACGTCCTAGTGGATGCTGGGAACTCCGAAAGGACCATGGGGAATAGCGGGCTCCGAAGGAGGCTGGGCACTCTAGAAAGATTTAGGACTACCTGGTGTGCACTGGCTCCTCCCACCATGACCCTCCTCCAAGCCTCAGTTAGATTTTGTGCCCGGCCGAGGTTGGATGCACACTAGGGGCTCTCCTGAGCTCTTAGAAGAAAGATAGTCTTAGGTTTATTATTTTCAGTGAGACCTGCTGGCAACAGGCTCACTGCAGCGAGGGACTAAGGGGAGAAGAAGCGAACTCGCCTGCTTGCAGCCGGATTGGGCTTCTTAGGCTACTGGACACCATTAGCTCCAGAGGGATCGACCGCAGGCCCAGCCTTGATGTTCGGTCCCGAAGCCGCGCCGCCGTCCCCCTTACAGAGCCAGAAGCAAGAAGATGGTCCGGAAAATCGGCGGCATGAAGACATCAGTCTTCACCAAGGTAGCGCACAGCACTGCAGCTGTGCGCCATTGCTCCTCTCACACTTCACACTCCGGTCACTGAGGGTGCAGGGCGCTGGGGGGGGGGGGTCGCCATGAGGCAGCAATAAAAAACACCTTGGCTGGCAAAAATACCTCAATATATAGCCCCAGGGGCTATATATGAGGTAAATACCCCTGCCAGATTCCATAAAAAAGCGGGAGAATAGGCCGCTGAAAAGGGGCGGAGCTATCTCCCTCAGCACACTGGGCGCCATTTTTCCCTCACAGTTCCGCTGGAAGGAAGCTCCCTGGCTCTCCCCTGCAGACTACTCTACAGAAAAGGGTAAAAAAGAGAGAGGGGGGGCATTTAATTTGGCGCAGTATATAGTTTATATTAAAAAGCAGCTATAAGGGACATAACTCAGTTAGTCCCTGCCTTATATAGCGCTCTGGTGTGTGCTGGCATACTCTCACTCTGTCCCCCCAAAGGGCTTTTGTGGGTCCTGTCCTCTATATAGAGCATTCCCTGTGTGTGTGGAGTGTCGGTACGGCTGTGTCGACATGTTTGATGAGGATAATGAGGTGGAGGCGGAGCAGATGCCTTTAGAAGGGATGTCACCCCCTGGGGGGCAGACACCTGAGTGGATGTGCTTATGGAAAGAAATGAGTGCACGTATAGACTCATTACATAAGAAATTTGACGACATGCCGACTGCGGGACAGCCAAGTTCTCAGCTCGTGCCTGTCCAGGTGTCTCAAAAGTCATCAGGGGCTCTGAAACGCCCGCTATCTCAGATGGCACAAGTAGATGTCGACACGGATACTGAAGGTACCACAAAAAAGGGTATTATGTTTGGGGAGAAAAAAACTACCTGTAGTTTTTCCCCCGTCAGATGAATTAAATGAAGTGTGTGAAGAAGCGTGGGCTTCCCCTGATAAGAAATTGGTAATTCCTAAGAAGGTACTAATGGCGTTCCCTTTCCCGCCAGAGGATAGGTTACGTTGGGAAACACCTCCTAGAGTGGATAAAGCGCTCACACGTTTGTCTAAAAAGGTGGCACTACCGTCTCAGGATACGGCCGCCCTTAAGGAACCTGCTGATAGAAAGCAGGAGGCGATCCTGAAGTCTGTATATACACACTCAGGCATTATACTTAGACCAGCTATTGCGTCAGCATGGATGTGCAGTGCTGCCGCTGCGTGGTCGGATAAACTGTCAGAAAATATTGACACACTAGACAGAGACACGATTCTGCTAACAATTGACCATATCAAAGACTCAGTCTTATATATGAGAGATGCACAGAGGGAAGTCTGCCGGCTGGCATCTAAAATAAGTGCATTGTCCATCTCTGCTAGGAGATGCTTATGGACTCGCCAGTGGACTGGAGATGCAGATTCCAAAAGGCACATGGAAGTTTTGCCTTATAAGGGGGAGGAATTATTTGGGGATGGTCTCTCCGACCTAGTTTCCACAGCAACGTCTGGGAAGTCAGCATTTTTACCCCATGTCCCCTCACAGCCTAAGAAGGCGCCATTTTATCAGGTTCAGTCCTTTCGGACCCAGAACTCTAGAGGCAGAGGTAGGGGAAAAAGGCTGCAACAAACAGCAGGTTCCCAGGAGCAAAAGTCCTCCCCCGCTTCCTCTTCCAAGTCCGCCGCATGACGGTGGGGCTCCACAGGCGGAGCCAGGTACGGTGGGGGCCCGCCTCATGAATTTCAGCGATCAGTGGGCTCGCTCACAGGTGGATCCCTGGATCCTTCAAATAGTATCTCAGGGGTACAAGCTAGAATTCGAGGCGGCTCCACCCCACCGGTTCCTAAAATCTGCCTTGCCGATTGCTCCCTCAGACAGGGAGGCGGTGCTAGCAGCGATTCACAAGCTGTATTCCCAGCAGGTGGTGATCAAGGTACCCCTACTTCAACAAGGCCGGGGTTACTATTCCACACTATTTGTGGTGCCGAAACCGGACGGTTCGGTGAGACCCATTTTAAAATTGAAATCCTTGAACACATACATAAAAAAATTCAAGTTCAAGATGGAATCGCTCAGGGCGGTTATTGCAAGCCTGGAGGAGGGGGATTACATGGTATCCCTGGACATCAAGGATGCTTACCTGCATGTCCCCATTTACCATCCTCACCAGGAGTACCTCAGATTTGTGGTACAGGATTGCCATTACCAATTCCAGACGCTGCCGTTTGGACTCTCCACGGCACCGAGGGTATTTACCAAGGTTATGGCGGAAATGATGATACTCCTTCGAAAAAAGGGAGTTTTAATTATCCCATACTTGGACGATCTCCTAATAAAGGCACGATCCAAGGAGCAGTTGTTAGTGGGAGTAGCACTATCTCAGGAAGTGCTGCGCCAGCACGGCTGGATTCTGAATATCCCAAAGTCACAGCTGGTCCCGACGACACGTCTAATGTTCCTGGGAATGATTCTGGACACAGTCCAGAAAAAAGTGTTTCTCCCGGAGGAGAAAGCCAGGGAGTTGTCTTCTCTAGTCAGAGACCTCCTAAAACCAAAACAGGTATCGGTGCATCACTGCACGCGGGTCCTGGGAAAGATGGTAGCTTCTTACGAAGCAATTCCATTCGGCAGGTTCCATGCCAGGATTTTTCAGTGGGACCTGTTGGACAAGTGGTCCGGATCGCATCTTCAGATGCATCGCTTGATAACCCTGTCCCCAAGAACCAGGGTGTCTCTTCTGTGGTGGCTGCAGAGTGCTCATCTTTTGGAGGGCCGCAGATTCGGCATACAGGACTGGGTCCTGGTGACCACGGATGCCAGCCTACGAGGCTGGGGGGCAGTCACAAAGGGAAGAAACTTCCAAGGACTATGGTCAAGTCAGGAGACTTCCCTTCACATAAATATTCTGGAACTAAGGGCCATTTACAATGCCCTAAGTCAAGCAAAATCCCTGCTCCTACACCAGCCGGTGCTGATCCAGTCAGACAACATCACGGCAGTCGCCCATGTGAATCGACAGGGCGGCACAAGAAGCAGGATGGCAATGGCAGAAGCCACAAGGATTCTCCGATGGGCGGAAAATCATGTACTAGCACTGTCAGCAGTGTTCATCCCGGGAGTGGACAACTGGGAAGCAGACTTTCTCAGCAGGCACGACCTCCACCCGGGAGAGTGGGGACTTCATCCAGAAGTCTTCCAAATGATTGTAAATCAGTGGGGTCGTCCACAGGTGGACATGATGGCGTCCCGCCTAAACAAAAAACTAGAGAGGTATGGCGCCAGGTCAAGAGACCCTCAGGCGATAGCTGTGGACGCTCTAGTGACACCGTGGGTGTACCAGTCAGTTTATGTGTTCCCTCCTCTACCTCTCATACCAAAGGTATTGAGAATAATAAGAAAGCGAGGTGTAAACACAATTCTCGTGGTTCCGGATTGGCCAAGAAGAGCGTGGTACCCGGAACTTCAAGAGATGATCTCAGAGGACCCGTGGTCTCTGCCGCTCAGACAAGACCTGCTACAGCAGGGGCCCTGTCTGTTCCAAGACTTACCGCGGCTGCGTTTGACGGCATGGCGGTTGAACGCCGGATCCTGAAGGAAAAGGCATTCCGGAGGAAGTCATTCCTACGCTTATTAAAGCTAGAAAAGAGGTTACAGCAAATCAATATCACCGCATATGGCGGAAGTATGTTGCATGGTGTGAGGCCGAAAAGGCCCCAACAGAGGAATTTCAACTAGGTCGATTTCTGCATTTCCTGCAAGCAGGAGTTAATATGGGCCTAAAACTAGGCTCCATTAAAGTACAGATCTCGGCTCTGTCGATTTTCTTTCAAAAAGAACTAGCTTCAGTACCTGAAGTTCAGACATTTGTGAAAGGAGTGCTGCATATTCAGCCCCCATTTGTGCCTCCTGTGGCACCTTGGGATCTCAACGTGATGTTGAGTTTCTTAAAATCACATTGGTTTGAGCCACTAAAAACCGTTGATCTGAACGTTGTCAGGGCCCTGAAAATATATGTTTCCAGGACGGCTGGAGTCAGAAAATCTGACTCGCTGTTTATCCTGTATGCACCCAACAAGCTGGGGTGCTCCTGCTTCTAAGCAGACTATTGCTCGCTGGATTTGTAGTACAATTCAGCTTGCTCATTCTGTGGCAGGCCTGCCACAGCCAAAATCTGTAAATGCCCATTCCACTAGGAAGGTGGGCTCATCTTGGGCGGCTGCCCGAGGGGTCTCGGCTTTACAACTTTGCCGAGCAGCTACTTGGTCGGGGGAAAACACGTTTGCAAAATTCTACAAATTTGATACCCTGGCTGAGGAGGACCTGGAGTTCTCTCATTCGGTGCTGCAGAGTCATCCGCACTCTCCCGCCCGTTTGGGAGCTTTGGTATAATCCCCATGGTCCTTTCGGAGTTCCCAGCATCCACTAGGACGTTAGAGAAAATAAGAATTTACTCACCGGTAATTCTATTTCTCGTAGTCCGTAGTGGATGCTGGGCGCCCATCCCAAGTGCGGTTTATCTGCAATACTTGTACATAGTTATTGTTAACTAAATCGGGTTATTGTTGAGCCATCTGTTGAGAGGCTCAGTTGTTTCATACTGTTAACTGGGATTCATATCACGAGTTGTACGGTGTGATTGGTGTGGCTGGTATGAGTCTTACCCGGGATTCAAAATCCTTCCTTATTGTGTACGCTCGTCCGGGCACAGTGTCCTAACTGAGGCTTGGAGGAGGGTCATGGTGGGAGGAGCCAGTGCACACCAGGTAGTCCTAAATCTTTTTAGAGTGCCCAGCCTCCTTCGGAGCCCGCTATTCCCCATGGTCCTTTCGGAGTTCCCAGCATCCACTACGGACTACGAGAAATAGAATTACCGGTGAGTAAATTCTTATTTTCATATACACCTTGGCCCTCATTCCGAGTTGTTCGCTCGTTCTTTTTCATCGCATCGCAGTGAAAATCCGCTTAGTACGCATGCGCAATGTTCGCACTGCGACTGCGCCAAGTAACTTTACTATGAAGAAAGTATTTTTACTCACGGCTTTTTCTTCGCTCCGGCGATCGTAATGTGATTGACAGGAAATGGGTGTTACTGGGCGGAAACACGGCGTTTCAGGGGCGTGTGGCTGAAAACGCTACCGTTTCCGGAAAAAACGCAGGAGTGGCCGGGGAAACGGTGGGAGTGCCTGGGCGAACGCTGGGTGTGTTTGTGACGTCAACCAGGAACGACAAGCACTGAACTGATCGCACAGGCAGAGTAAGTCTGGAGCTACTCTGAAACTGCTAAGTAGTTAGTAATCGCAATATTGCGAATACATCGGTCGCAATTTTAAGAAGCTAAGATTCACTCCCAGTAGGCGGCGGCTTAGCGTGTGTAACTCTGCTAAATTCGCCTTGCGACCGATCAACTCGGAATGAGGGCCATTATACATACAGCATGAAGGTCATTTAATACAATATTTTGAATATTTTTGTGTACATTGAGCCATCAGAAAACAAAGGTTTCACTATCTCAGTCTCACTCGAAAAATTCCGTATTTCGGAATATTTTTATATGGGATACTCAACCTGTACATATATTTTGTGTATAAATATATATTATGTATATAATGTCATTATCTCAGTAGGGGGCCCAAAAATTGGGGATTTTGAAGGGATTCTCAACCTGTATAATGATAGCACTTGATGGTACAAAATTTCAATTCCTTAGTTACCTCTTATAAAGTTCATATGTCAGTGTGATAAACTTGCAGTTCAAATCTTTTTCACATATCCACATCGCATATTAGTGCGACATGAAATGCCTCTTATCAGATATGATCTCTTAGAACATAGTGTATACCTCTGGTCAGATTGACCTAACATTTTGAGCTGTAAAAATCAGAATTCTCACAGCTGTCGCTCCACTTTTGCTTCTTCCATGTGTGCACAAGAGGGAGAAGATTGGATCTGCTTTTGTTGGAATTTAACTCTTCTGACAGCCCTGATAGTATTGACCAGTGCAAGGGAAACAGTAGGCCAACCTCCCCAAAAAGAGTCCAATATCAGAAATGAAAGATACTGTAAGAGGCATGAGGTTATAGAGAAGCGTATGTACACGGCACAATTGGCCATACAATAACTGTAGAGCTCACATTAATGGTACACAGTAGTAGGCTTAAACTGCTAATATCATGATCAAACATGGCTGTCTGGAAAACATATACAACAATTTTAGCAGGTACTTTTTAGCAGGTATTAGGGATAATACGGTGGCCTAGTTCATGCTCAGTCTAGAACTACCTTACTGTGACAAGGACGCATGTTTTACCTGAATGTAGCTTGTTCAGGGGCAAGGTGAACAAGCAGTTTGTAGGCATCTGCCAATAAGTCTGCATTACATTGCTTACAGTACATGCATTAAAACATATGTAACGTGTGTTATTGATTACAGAGACTCATTTTGGCCAAATGGAATCTTAGCAGAGACAACTCCACGCAGAGACCGCAGTATGCGGATGCGTACAAGAGTCGCAGCAAAAACAAAACTGATAGAAATTATGCCAGGTAATGAAAACACCATTTTCTCATTTATCTTTAACTTTAAAATTAAATTATTCCAAATTAGTACAAAAAGTTGTCATCCTTACATACAGATGAAACGTGTACTTTAGACTGATAGTCAGCTCTGCAATAAACCAGCCACTTCCAATCTATTTCACTGACAGCGTGGGGAAATTGTCCAAGCCACGTTTATTTGTACGTTTTTTCTAAAAGAAAACCTCTTCGTCTGTAACTAATCATTCAATTATAGGTGTTCCCTGTTACGGCGTTTATATATGCAGCGCAGTAGTGATGGTCACTAACAGAAGCTGCATTAGTTACAGCACAATTGGGATGGTCACCAGCAGAAGTTGCGATAGTTACAGCACCGTAGGGATGGGCACTAGCAAGTGTGAAAGCACCGTAGGGATGGACACTGGTAGAAGCTGCGATAGTTATAGCACTGTAGGGATGGCCACTGGTAGAAGCTGCGATAGTTATAGCACTGTAGGGATGGACACTGGTAGAAGCTGCGATAGTTACAGCACTGTAGGGATGGACACTGGTAGAAGCTGCGATAGTTACAGCACTGTATGGATGGCCACTGGTAGAAGCTGTGATAGTTACAGCACTGTAGGGATGGCCACTGGTAGAAGCTGCGATAGTTACAGCACTGTAGGGATGGGCACTGGTAGAAGCTGCGATCAGCACAGTAGGTTTGTAAGTAGCAGAAGCTGCAATAGTTACAGGACAGTAAGGATGGTCACCAGCAGAAGTTGTGATAGTTAAAGCACCGTAGGGATGGGCACTAGTAGAAGTTGTGATAGTTACAGCCCCGTAGGGATGGACACTAGCAGAAGTTGCGATAGTTACAGCACCGTAGGGATGGACACTAGCAGAAGTTGCGATAGTGACAGCACCATAGGGATGGGCACTAGTAGAAGTTGCAATAGTGACAGCACCGTAGGGATGGGCACTAGTAGAAGTTGTGATAGTTACAGCACCGTAGGGATAGGCACTAGCAGAAGTTGCGATAGTTACAGCACCATAGGGATGGGCACTAGCAGAAGTTGCGATAGTTACAGCACCATAGGGATGGGCACTAGCAGAAGCTGCGATAGTTACAGCACCATAGGGATGGGCACTAGCAGAAGCTGCGATAGTTACAGCACCATAGGGATGGGCACTAGCAGAAGTTGCGATAGTTACAGCACCATAGGGATGGGCACTAGCAGAAGCTGCGATAGTTACAGCAGCATAGGGATGGGCACTAGCAGAACCTGCGATAGTTACAGCACCATAGGGATGGGCACTAGCAGAAGCTGCGATAGTTACAGCACCATAGGGATGGGCACTAGCAGAAGTTGCGATAGTTACAGCACCATAGGGATGGGCACTAGCAGAAGCTGCGATAGTTACAGCACCATAGGGATGGGCACTAGCAGAAGTTGCGATAGTTACAGCACCATAGGGATGGGCACTAGCAGAAGCTGCGATAGTTACAGCACCATAGGGATGGGCACTAGCAGAACCTGCGATAGTTACAGCACCATAGGGATGGGCACTAGCAGAAGCTGCGATAGTTACAGCACCATAGGGATGGGCACTAGCAGAAGCTGCGATAGTTACAGCACCATAGGGATGGGCACTAGCAGAAGTTGCGATAGTTACAGCACCATAGGGATGGGCACTAGCAGAAGCTGCGATAGTTACAGCACTGTAGGGATGTGCACTAGCAGAAGTTGCGATAGTTACAGCACCATAGGGATGGGCACTAGCAGAACCTGCGATAGTTACAGCACCATAGGGATGGGCACCAGCAGAAGTTGCGATAGTTACAGCACCATAGGGATGGGCACTAGCAGAAGCTGCGATAGTTACAGCACCATAGAGATGGGCACTAGCAGAAGTTGCGATAGTTACAGCACCATAGGGATGGGCACTAGCAGAAGTTGCGATAGTTACAGCACCATAGGGATGGGCACTAGCAGAAGCTGCGATAGTTACAGCACTGTAGGGATGTGCACTGGTAGAAGCTGTGATCAGCATAGTAGGACGGTAAGTAGCAGAAGCTGTGATAGTTACAGGACAGTAGGGATGGGCACCAGCAGAAGCTGTATACAGCAAATTTTGCTAATAGATGCTTTAGCAAACAAATCATAGAATTGTGGTGCAATGGCATTAAACAGTTGTTTTATGCCATTGTATCTCATTTGCTGATGATATTAGAGCCAGTAGCTGCTGTAGTGAAAAAACATCTGTGTGACCTGATGCTGTTGCGCTCATGTCCATTTCTAATCACAGGAGAGACTTTTAAAATGGAAGCCAATAATATGGTAGTTAGTATTTTGGACCAACTACTCGCTAGCTGTTGTTCGTAATGTTGCAGTATTTTGTTTTTTCCCCACCTTCTTATCTCTTGGTATTCCTCCTCCTCCCAGCTCTCTTGCTCTTCCTCCCAGCTCTCTTGCTCTTCCTGCCATCTCTGTCTAGTTCTTCCTCCATATCCTCCTGACTCTTTCGCCCTTTTCTTTCTCTCTCTCCTCTTTTCCTCCCATTTTTCTCTCTCTCCCCTTTTGCTCCCATTTTTCCCTCTCCCCTTTTGCTCCCATTTTTCCCTCTCCCCTTTTGCTCCCATTTTTCCCTCTCCCCTTTTGCTCCCATTTTTCCCTCACCCTTTTTCCTCCCATTTCTCTCCCCCCATTTTCCTCTCTCCCCCTTTCCTCCCATCTCTCTCCCCTTTTTCTTCCATCTCTCTCTCCCCTTTTTATTCCATCGCGCTCTCTCCTCTTTTTTTTTCTCTCCCATCTCTCTCTTTTTTTCTCCCATCTCTCTCTCTCCTCTTTTTCTCCCATCTCTCTCTCTCCTCTTTTTCTCCCATCTCTCTCTCTCTTCTTTTTCTCCCATCTCTCTCTCTCCTATTTTTCTCACATCTCTCTCTCCTTTTTCTCCCGTCTCTCTCTCCTTTTTCTCCCATCTCTCTCCCTCTCTCCTCTTTTTCTCCCATCTCTCTCTCTCAATTTTCCTCCCATCTCTCTCTCGCTCCTCCTTCCTCCCATCTCTCTCTTTCCTCCCAGAGTCCCATCTTTCTCCTCCTGCCTCCCATGTGTGTGTCTCTCCTCCTCCCTATGCGTCTTCCTCAAATCTTGCTCTCCTTTTTCTCTTACGTCCTAGAGGATACTGGGGTCCACTATGAGCCATGGGCACTTTAAGAAATCAATAGTGTGGGCTGGCTCCTCCCTCTATGCCCCTCCTACCTGACTCAGTTTAGAAACTGTGCCCGGAGGAGCCGGTCACGCTTTGGAGAGCTCCTGAAGAGTTTTCTACTTTTATTTTAAATTTGTTATTTTCAGTCAGGGCTGTTTGGCAACAGCCTGACTGCTTTGTGGGACTTAGGGGGAAAAACGACCAAACTTCCTTAGAGTTAATGGTCCTGTTTCTCTGCTGACAAGACACTGAGCTCCTGAGGGAGCCATTCACAAGCCACACCACGGCGCAGTGTACCCCCCCCCCCTCCCCGCAGCACGCCGTCACCCCCTAATAGAGCCAGAAGATGAAGAGTGGTGAGTACAATGCCGGCGTCCCGGTTAACGGGGCACCGGCGGGAATGGTGGCACAAGGGCTGGAGCGCAGCTCTGACTGCAGGCTGCGCTTCAGGGGGCTCAGACAAACACGCTGGCGGTGTGTCCCGCTCTGAGGGGCGCGCAGAGCCTCCGCTGATGCCCACACTGACCACAACATACTAACAGGGGTTTTAACTCTTGGTTAAACATTTTTTACCTCCGGGCCAGTGTAAAAAATGCGGGAAGCCGCGCTCCATTACAGGGGGCGGGGCTTCACTCAGAGCAGATCCTACAGCTCGCCAGCGTCATTTCCCTCTGCAGCTCATACAGGCAGCATTCTCAGGGACGCGCAGCTCCTCCACAAGGACTCCAAGTCTCATCAGTGGTACCAGGGGGTCTTAGTTAAGGGGGGGAGCAAGTTTAAGATTATAACTACTACTAAGGTGCTTATTTCTGTGCGACCCAGCTAGGTTTTACCTTGCTAGAAGGGGCGCTGTGTGGCTGGCTCTGATTTCTGTCTCTCTCTGAGGACCCTGCCTACATTTACTAAGTTTTCACTAGTGTGTGTGTGTGTAGGTGTCCCTTTACAATCATGTCCAGTGGAATGTCTCTCATCCCCTGGGGACTCACTACCCTATACTCAGGATAGTGTTCACTCCCAGTCCAGTGGGGCTGAATCCCAATGGTTGGCCTCCATTAAAGGGATGATTTCAAATATTTCTACTAAGCTGTCTCATAATGAGAATGAGACAAAATTCTTACGGCAGTCTATGGATGACCTGATAAATATCGATTCAGCTCCCATGCCTGCGCCCCACACTCTCGCCATTTGCCCACAAAAACATACTCTGGCCCAAATCATGCAGGGTGATACTGATCCTGACACTTCCGATCCAGAGGAGGGTGAAGTGGATGCGAGTGGGGGGATGCTGTCCTGTCACAGAGTATACAGGCCCTCATTTAGGCTATCGGATCTGTACTACATATTCCTGGCAAGACTGAAGATGTAGAAGAGGAATTTTATTTTAACACTTAAAAGAAATTCTCAGCTACTTTCCCCACTTCAAAGGAATTCAATGCCCTGTTTGAAGAGTGGGTGAACCCTGACAAAAAGTTTCAGATCCCTAAAAGGCTGATTTCTTCCTTTCCCTTTCCTGCGAAGGATAGGAAGAAATGTGATTGTGGATGCATCAGTGTCCAGGTTATCGCGCAAGATAGTCTTACCGGTTCCCGGGGCCGCATCCTTAAAGGACGCAGCTGACCACAAGATTGAGACCACTCTCAAATCTTTATACACTGCGTCTGGGCTGGCCCAGAGATCCACTATTGCTTGTGCATGGATCACTAGGGCCATTGCTAAGTGGTCAGGTAACCTAATTGACAGCTTAGATTCCTTACCCAGGGGGGAGATTATTTTACTCCTACAGCATATTCCGAAATCTGATAACTTTATGGTGGAGGCCTTAAAGGAAATTGGTTTGCTCAACGCACGCACCACTACATTGGCAGTGTTAGCACGCAGAGGCTTGTGGCTACGCCAGTGGACTGCGGATGCGGATTCCAGGAAAGGTATGGAAAGCCTACCATTCATGGTTGAGGCTTTTTTTTTTAGATGAACTGGATACGTGGATATCCAAAGCTACTGCGGGTAAGTCTACATACCTTCCTTCTGCAACAACCCCAGCTAGGAAACCCTACTCTGCTCCAACTGTACTGTCCTTTCGGACTGCAAAATATAAAGGAAAATCCAAGGGTTCTTCTACAACCTTCCGAGAAGGTACAAGTAAACCCAGAAAACCCGCGGCTGCAAGTTTCTCAGGAACAGACCTCCGTCTCTGCTTCCTCCAAAGCCTTCAGCATGACGGTGGACCGCAGTGCCTGTAAGACAGGCAGGTGGGAGCCCGGTTACGTTATTTCAGTCACATATGGGCGACATCATGTCAAGATCCCTAGGTCAAAGAGCTTATCGCACAGGGATACAGACTGGAATTTCAGGAATCCCACCTCCCAGATTCTTCAAATCCGGCTTACCAGCTTCTCCAGAAGCAGGTTTGACTTTGCAGGCAGCGATTCAAAAACTGGTACAGACTCAGGTCATTGTTCTAGTTCCACTACACCTACAAAACAAGGGTTTTGTAGGTGTACAAACCCTGTTTTGTAAGTGTACCAAACAACCGGTTTTTGTAGGTGCAAGGCCTGTTTTAAACTTCAAGTCACTGAACCCGTACTTATTCAAATTCAAGATGGAGTCTCTGAAAGCGGTGAACTCAGGTCTGGAGGAGGGGGAATCCTGGTGTCTCTCGACATCAAGGATGCGTACCTTCACATTCCGATTTGGCCGCCTCATCAGACATATCTAAGGTTTGCCCTGCAGGACTGTCACTACCAGTTTCAGGCCCTGCCATTTGGCATCTCCACGGCACTGAGGGTTTTCACCAAAGTGATGGCAGAGATGATGTTTCTCCTCCGCAATTGGGGAGTAAACATCATACCATACCTGGACAACCTGCTGATAAAAGCGCCTTCCAGGGAGAGGTTGTTGGACAGCATTGCCCACTCAACCAGACTTCTCCAGGATCTCGGATGGATTCTGAACCTACCAGAATCCCACCTGGAACCAACACGGAGGCTTCCGTTCCTAGGAATGATCCTGGATATGGAGGAACAAAAGGTGTTCCTTCCCTTAGAAAAGGCATTGGTAATCCAGTCAATGGTGCGGGATGTCCTAAAACCAACACGGATATCGGTGCATCTGTGCATTCGCCTTCTGAGGAAGATGGTAGCCTCTTACGAGGCTCTGCAGTACGGAAGGTTTCATGCCAGGCCATTCCAGCTGGATCTGTTGGACAAATGGTCCGGATCACATCTTCACTTGCACCAGAGGATACGTCTGTCGCCAAAAGCCAGGATTTCTCTTCTATGGTGGCTCACGCGAGCCTCAGAGGTTTGGGAGCGGTCACCCAAGGGGAACAGTTCCACAGAAAATGATCAAGTCAGGAAGCCATTTTTTCAATCAACATTCTGGAATTAAGGGCCATATACAACGCCCTTCTACAGGCATCGCATCTTCTTTAAGATCAAGCCATTCAGGTTCAGTCAGACAATGTGACGGCCATAACGTACATAAACCAACAGGGCGGAACGAAGAGCAGAGCTGCAATGTCAGAGGTGAAAAAAATTCTCCTCTGGGCAGAAAGCCGCGTGGTGGCGCTGTCGGCAATCTTCATTCCGGGAATAGACAACTGGGAAGCGGACTTCCTCAGCAGACACGACCTCCATCCAGGAGAGCGGGTCCTTCAGCCGCAGGTATTCGAGTCCTTGACAAGTCGGAGGGGAATTCCACAGATAGACAGGATGGCATCTCGTCTCAAAAAGAAGCTAAAGCGCTATTGTTCCAGGTCGAGGGACCCACAAGCAGTGGTGGTGGACGCTCTGGTGGCTCCATGGGTTTACCAGACGGTTTACGTGTTCCCACCTCTTCCACTGATCCCAAGAATTCTCAAAAGAATAAGAAGGGAAAAGGTTCAAGCGATTCTCATTGCTCCTGATTGGCCGAGAAGTGCCATGGACGCGGATCTACTGGAGTTGCTCCTGGAGTACCCGTGGCCTCTACCTCTGCGGGAGGATCTTCTGCAACAGGGGCCGTTCGTCTATCAAGACTTACCGCAGCTACGTTTGACGGCATGGAAGTTGAATGTCACATTTTAGCCCTGAAAGGCATTCCGATCAAGGTTATTCCAACCCTGCTCCAAGCTAGAAAAGGGGTAACGTCTAAACATTACCACCATATTTGGAAAAAATATGTCTCATGGTGTGAAAACAGGAAATTTTCTGCAGTGGAATTTCAACTGGGACGTTTTTCTCCTTTTTCTACAGTCAGGTGTGAATGTGGGCCGCGTTTGGGCTCCTTGAAAGTCCAGATTTCTGCCTTGTCCTTTTTTTTTCAGAAACAATTGGCTTCCCTCCCTGAGGTTCAGACGTTCTTGTAGGGGATTCTGCACATCCAACTGCCCTTTGTGCCTCCCACGGCACCTTGGGATCTTAACGTGGTGTTGCGGTTTTTGCAATCGGAATGGTTTGAACCTTTACAGGAGGTTGACGTTAAGTTTCTTACGTGGAAGACTGTTACACTGTTGGCCTTGGCTTCCGCAAGGCGTGTGTCCGAACTGGGGGCATTGTCTTACAAAAGCCCCTATTTGGTTTTTCATGAGGATAGAGCTGAACTCAGAACTCGTCAGCAATTTCTTCCTAAGGTGGTGACTGCGTTTCATATCATCCAATCTATTGTGGTTCTGGTGCTTACTGACACCTCTGGTACCTCAAATTCCCTGGATGTTTTGAGGGCTTTGAGGATCGACGTGAAGAGGACAGCTCGTCACAGAAAATCTGACTCGCTGTTTGTTCTCTATGATCCCAAAAAGATTGGGTGTCCTGCTTCAAAGCAGTCTATTGCTCGCTGGATCAGGCTTACTATCCAGCAAGCTTATTCATCGGCAGGATTGCCGGTTCCGAAAGTACAGGCCCACTCTACTAGGTCAGTGGGTTCTTCCTGGGCAGTGTCTCGGCTTTACACTGCCGAGCAGCTACTTGGTCAGGATCGAACACGTTTGCTAAGGTCTTCAAGTTTGATACTTTGGCCTCTGAGGACCTTCAGTTTGGTCAATCAGTTCTGCAGGAACCTCAGCACTCTCCCATCCGGTATGGGAGCTTTTGTACATCCCCATGGTACTAATGTGGACCCCAGTATCCTCTAGGACATAAGAGAAAATAGGATTTTAATTACCTGCCGGTAAATCCTTTTCTCGTAGTCCGTAGAGAATACTGGGCGCCTGCCCAGTGCTTCGTGTTTCCTGCCCTGTTACTTAGTTAAGTAAAGTTGTTGGTTCAGCTGTTTCTGTACCTGTTCAGTTTGGTTAGCATGGCTATCGTCTTGTTTGTGTGTGCTGGTTCGAATCTCACCACTGTTCATTTAAATTCTTCTCTCGAAGTATGTCAGTCTCCTCAGGCACAGTTTCTAGACTGAGTCTGGTAGGAGGGGCATAGAGGGAGGAGTCAGCCCACACTATTGAGTTCTTAAAGTGCCCATGGCTCCTAGTAGACCTGCCTATACACCATGGTACTAATGTGGACCCTAGTATCCTCTACGTACTACGAGAAAAGGATTTACCGGTAGGTAATTAAAATCCTATTTTCTTCTCACCTTGCTCCTCTTCTTGCTCCCATCTTGGTCTTCTTCTTGCTCCCATCTTGCTCTCCTCCTTCCTCCCATCTCTCACCCCTTCTCTTCCTGACAACTTTCACCCCCCCGTCATTTCTCTTACTGGAGGTAGAAGAGCGACTGTATCTGGGCGTCAAGCTGCCAGTGAGAGCTTTGAGAGGAAGGAGGGTTGGGGACTCCCTCTGGCTCTCACTGCGCTTGCTCTCTCTCCCTCCTTCCATGTCTCCATATTCCTCCCACCTCTCTTTATTTTATCCACTAAAGCGTTTTATATAATATGTTTATATTGGACATTTGTCGTTGGCACACTTCTTTGATACTTTGGCTATGAAGGCATGGCTTTAAAATACTTTATTTTGCCATTATAAATAAATAAAACTCCCCTTTCTTTCCTTAGATGAACTGAAGCACATAATCGGTGCAGAAACGACTCGGAAGGGCATCCTTCGAGTCTTTGAAATGTTTCAGCAGACCCAACTGAACAGGAGACTTGCCTATGTTTTTTTAGAGGGGTTTCTGGAAACCTTATTTTCACAGTGTAAGTTCCACGAGCTTTTTAATAAACTGCATTCCAAATCAGAACGAATGCGGAAATACAAACAGAGACAGCAATCTTCTCATGCACCTGCCTTACAGAAAAGGTGACACTCCAACCCGTCATGTTGTTGCCCTCAAAGACGCTGTAGTGTTTTATCCAGGAATTACTGAACAACGGTTTGGGCATCCTTTCTGGGACTCGATAACACCTGTTGGTGTTTCTGCACCTTTCACATTGTGTCATATAGAATAACAATGCATCCATAGGCTGCGTGGCTACATTCATCCTACCTATTGTACAACCATTCATCCATTGGGATTGTATATGTCTTAACTTGGTGCATCCTCAACACCTAAAAGAAAGCAGAACCAGATCAGATACCTTGTTGGACTCGGATGGAGAAAAGCATTATGGGAGCAAAGTGATCCTGAAGTTGGAGTGACAGATTGTATTTTTCTACTTAAAGTTTAAGCACAAATGCATTGCTATGCTGGAGGATGAAGCTGGGAGATGAACTGATTGCGTGTGAGCAAAGCTTGGATAGGTCAGGATAAATATTGCCATGTAGCAGATGACCTATAGGGGGGATTTCAGTGGTTAATAAAGGAAAATGCCTGAGTGCTAATTGGTTCAGCAGGCTCTGCCTGTTCGTTATCGCGGAACTTATAAATGATCAATAGTGTGTGAATATTTTATGGGACAAACTCATTGGTTTATACGTTCATATGTTTTCCTTTTGTGTGTTTTTCTTTTGAGTTTTCCTCGTTTTTTTTCCATTCACAATCGAGTGTTGACCGTGTCTGTCTGACCCTATGTTGCCAGTTTGACATAGACTTTAAGTGACCATCTACTGAAATAATTTATTTCATCTGAAATCATTGCACAGTATCAAAGTCCTCCATGCAGACCCTTTTGTATAATGCTGAGTGAGTTCACGGCGTGAAATCCTGTGGCCAGCTACATGTGTATTAATCCACAGTATTGACGTATGCTGTTTCCCAACACATCAGCGTAACTGAGGAACGTGGTTTGTGGTCGCTGTGTGAGCACAGAGGCAAGGCCAATCAGAGTTGCACCTTATTTTATTATTTTGAAATTATTACTCTGTATTGGAAATCAAGAGGAGGGGGTCACATTTTTTCACTTTTAAAGGTAGTTGACAGATTTCTAGATCGTCATTGCATCTGGAAATTCAGGTCTTATAAATTTAAACCAAAAAGAAAAAATAAAGGAATAAATCATGTTTTACATTTTTCATACAGTATACTTATATGATCTGAGATTTAAAAATGGGATGTTTCTTATTTGTTGCTGAATTATAAAGCTAGGGCTAAAGATAATCACGTGATAGACACTATTCTCTGTTTTCAGTAATGGGCTGGAGTAACCTTGTGCTGCCTGCAGGTAGCACATTATACCGTTATCACCGTCAATAACGTATTCAAAGACCACAAAAAAATGTATGACTCCGAAGACCCCATAAAATAGTGCCACACAAGGCCTCGTCAGCTATAGCACTTCTAGGGGTAGACTTATCAAATCTTGGAGAGAGATAAAGTGAAGAGGCTGTTCATGCCAGCTAATCAGCTTCTAACTGTCATTTTACAGGCTGTGCTAGAAAAATGACAGTGAGAAGCTCATTGCAAATAACTGGAAGCGGTTACGTGTCCGGCACACGGGATCCCGAAGACTGACAATGCCGCCAGCCATAATACCGGCTTACAGTGGCTATTCCCACTCGACACCCATATAGTGGCTATAGAACCTGTGGCGAGCAAAGTGAGCCACCGAGCCCGCAGCATGGTGAGAGCAGCGAGCCCACAAGGGGCTTTGTTGCGCTCGCTCCCCCTTCTGGCCTACTGGCGGCCGGGATCCCAGGGTCGATATGCTGGCCACCGGGATCCCGTGAGCCAGACACGTTATCCCAAACCGAAACAATAACTGCTCTACTTTATTCTTTTCTAGATTTGATAGATCCCCGTTTTAGTTTCAATAAGAGCTTTAGAAACAGGCATATGTTAGTTTTAACCAGAAAGAGTGACGCATATTTTTGAGCAATCTTTTCCTTTTTCAATGCATCTTAGACTTTTAGAACACTTTGGTCAGGACACTTTTCCTTATTAGAGCATTTTATGCTTGACATGCACAATGTGTAGCAGTCTTTTACCCCAGCAGCACCTATAGTATACATTAGGGATCCACTGCGTTCCCCTAAAGCTGTTATGCTGGCTCTCCTGGCCGGCGAGCAATCCTTTCAGTACACTCCTCCATACCCTGGTTTTACTATTTATATTATTTATCTGACTCCGTTCATAGATAAATCATGGTGACTTTTGTGTATATGTATGGCCATTGCACATTCATGATCATAGTGGCATTCTATGTTTTACATGTGGAAGTTCTGCTAAGAATTTTAAGTAAAATTATATATATATATTTTTTTAACCCTTAATTAGGTTTTTGATTATTTAGCAAACCTGCTGAGTGCTGCTCAATATCTGCTGTACCAGACTGTGAAGTGGTTCATAATCTAAATCTGCAATTTTTCCACTGTTTCCGCATAAAATCCTGCATACTGATTGTGCACGATGGTATAGAATGGCAGGACAGTTCCGTTCAGCATAGGGTGCTTTGTCTAGTTGCTGGAAAGTTATTGTGCCATTACCCAAAACAAATGCAATTGTTTTAGCCTTAATAGTTTTTTGTTTAAATAACTTTAAAATTAATTTTGTTTGACTCGTTTCCAAGTGTTACGCTGATGGTGTTAGATAAAATGTAACATTTATGATGCTGTAAGAATATGTACAGTCATTTACAGTCTTTTTTTTCTTTTTCTCTACTTGTGCAATATTGTCATTCATATCGGTGGTTTCACTTTCCCAGTTTGAGAACGGATACATTAGCTGTTAACCTTAAAAATAAATCCACTTCTATGGAACACCCCGGCAGCTTTCAGTGATCCCTCACCTCATCCAGAAGGGGATCAAAAGTTAGGCAAATACGCCCTTAATATTGAGCATTTCGGTTCAGTTTAGAAATCCAGCTCAGTCAGTTCCCAACAGTCCAGTCACGTCAGAGCCTAACGATATACATAAACAAACCCGGTTTTGCCCTATTAAAAAAAAAAAATTGCTGCTTTTAAATATGGCGGCTGATGCCTAACTTTACGTATTCTCAGGAGATATTTCTACCCTTGATCTAATCACCCATACAGGCATTTGTTGAATGATTTTTTTTTTATATGTAATCACTGTTGGAAACTGCAACTGTTGATATTAACACGGCCGTGATTACGTATACCCCCAGCTACGCACAGTGAAAGGAGCCTGCTCATTGCATATGGCTTATAATATTGGAGGGTAATCGTATCAGTCATTAGTTCAACTCTAAATCCTGGATGATAGGATGATTTGGTGTCCATGGAAAGTGCTCCAGAAAGCTATCTTCAAGAAAAACTGCTGCTTTGATGCATGAAATGACTGCATAATGTATTCATATTTTAGGATGGAAATAGCGATTCGGTTATGTTCTCAAATACATTCCTTTTGTAGCTGCATTTGTTTAAAGTGTTCCTACACAGATAGACGGTGAAGGCAGCCATTTTGTGGTCTGAACCAATAGTTTGTTCACTAGGAACTCTGTGATGTCAACCGGGAACTGAGAGCATGAATTTTTATGAATATTGGTGTAGGCCACAAAATAGCTGCCTGCACCCTGTGTAGGTGATGGGGACGCTTTAAGGACTTGTTTTATAAGTCCTATACTTAACTTAAGTTCTCTTGCAGAGTTGGTCCTACTATCCCTTGCAAATATTTATAAAGGGTTTGTTATGGACTGTTCGGATATGAATTGTGCATATCATTGTACAGTGAATTGTAGTTATGTGCCTATTTGTTTTATCAATGCTGTTTTCTCTTTTTTATTATCTTTTTCTTTCTTTTTTTTAAAGTTTGAGCAGAGAGCAAAATAGTCACATTTTTATTCCATGTCCATTATGTTTTGTCCAACTGAGAAGCTGAAATACTGATAACACTAATAAAGTATTAACATAAAACTCCTTTTCCTCAAATCTGTAGCTTTTTTTAGTTCTTATGTGCTGAAAGTGTGGAGAGTACTGTTAGCCGGGAGAATAAATGCATGTGCTGCATTGAATTTGGTATGAGTAGATTAGTAGATAATAATAACAATAATAATAATATTATTTATACGTTCTTTGCATATTCTTCTTTTAGATTTGTAAGGCACCACTTCTGCAGCACTGTGCACAGTAGTGAAAACCAGACATAAAAGGAAGCCAAATGGAGGGTAGAAAGGGAAGTAATGGTGTGGCAGTCAAGGAATGTTTTTGGGACATGAGGGAGATATGAGGAGAATTTTGGAGTAGATGGGCTTCTAAACTGCTCTTGGGGATGTTTTGAGTGAGCGAGCACTGTGAGATGGGTCTGAGGGGTATTTTTGGTGTAGTAGGGGGTTGAGTGTCTGCGGGCTTAAGTCCAATAACATGTAGTACTAGAAATGCACTTCCTTGTTTTAATGCATTATTTTATGTTGTTACTGACTGTAAGAGGCCTTATTGAAGGTGTATCAGGCTGTTAGAGACTGATCTTTATTTGGGTTCGGTATGATTTACTGGCAGACAGGATGCCGGCTGTCTGTATACCGACAGCAGAATCCCCGCAGCGAGTCCTCTCGCGGGCTCAACGCACATGCAGTGCTTTGAACCCAGTGGCTCGCTTTGCTCGCACAGGTTCTATTCCCACTCGGGTGGCGTGGACCCACCAACCGAGTGGGTATACCGGGCGGTGATCGGGATTTCGTATGTCTGTATTTCACCGGCTGTCTGGAGTCCGGCGTCAGTCTCCTGCATTCCCTATATTTCTCATACGTCCTAGAGGATGCTGGGGACTCCAAAAGGACCATGGGGTATAGACGGGATCCGCAGAAGACATGGACACTTCAAGACTCTAAATGGGTGTGAACTGGCTCCTCCCTCTATGCCCCTCCTCTAGACCTCAGTTAGATTCTGTGCCCAGAGAGACTGGACACACACTAGGGGAGCTCTCCTGAGTTTATACTTTTTTTATACTTTTTTTAGGTTTATTATTTTCAGGGAGCACTGCTGGCAACAGGCTCCCTGTTTTGTGGGACTGAGGGGAGAGAAGCAGACCTACTTCTGTGAGTTAAAGGCTCTGCTTCTTAGGCTACTGGACACCATTAGCTCCAGAGGGTCTGATCACTTGGTATAGCCTAGCTGCTAGTTCCCGGAGCCGCGCCGTCGTCCCCCTCACAGAGCCATAACCGAAGTACAGAAGACTTCACTAAAGACGGCATAAGACTTCAGTCAGAGGTACCGCGCAGCGGTCGCGCTGCGCGCCATTGCTCCCACACACCAGCGGCACTACTTGGGTGCAGGGCGCAGGGGGGGCGCCCTGGGAAGCAATAAGACCTCAAATCATCCTGGCAACAGTAAATGCAGTGCATAGGCACTGCATATAAACCCCCGCCAGTATAAAAAATAACGGGACATAAGCGCGCCATTACAGGGGCGGGGCTTGGTCCTCCCAGCTCTAATCAGCGCCATTTTATCTCCACAGTGAGCTGCAGAGACGCTGGTCCTGGCCTCCTACACTTCTGTGACAAGTAACGGTGCTAAACGGGTGGGGGGGCACAGCAAATTTGGTGTTGATTATTATTAAAAGCGCTGTCAGGTCGGGGGCATTATATATATATATATATATATATATGTGGGAAGGCGATGAAGCAATCAGCGGCACTCAGGGGTCTTAATAAATAACTGTATTGAAAAATTCACAGCATGAAGCCCAACGTTTCGGGAGTAACACGTCCCTTTGACAAAGGGACGTGTTAGTCCCGAAACGTTGGGCTTCATGCTGTGTTTTTTTCAATACAGTTATTTATTGATTAAGACCCCTGAATGCCGCTGATTGCTTCATCGCCTTCCTACTTATTCTATACCATCCCAGAGGGCACCTGGGCAATTGTTTGGAGCTGTGGGAGTGCCGGTCCGTGTTTCAACAATATATATATATATATATATATATATATATATAGAAAAATTCCAAGAATAACCACCAGAGGGATTAGACCCAGAAAAACCAGCACACCACTTGAATGCAAAAAGTGTTTTACTGTTCGCAAAAGGAACACAAAGTTTTAAAAGAGTAGCAAGCATTTGGCACACATGATGATAGCAGCATATAAATAAATCAATGAATACTCAACATTCCGACAGCTGTTTCGACTATCTTCTTCATGGGAATGAGTAAAGTGCCATAGTGCTGAACACTGCCCACCGCAGTGTCGATTTTCAAAGTGACATGTGCCTAATGTGCTTAGCTAACAGAAGCATTTTATAGTGTGTGTACTTACCTGTGAGCCAACGCACCTGCACCCGGTCACACGTGGGCGTAGACAACGTCATACCCACGCGCCACAGCCGTGGCGCTGACCGGATGTGACGTACGGGGAAGGGTTAGTCCGCTGCACATCATGTGAATACACATGATGGAGCTGGACACCAGCCCCCCCGAACGGAGAAAAGCATCTCCGAGGCCGCGTCCATGTGTTTCAGGTCACCCCCGTGCCCCGCGTCACGTTCAACGCGTCACACGTGGCGACCCGCAGGGGGCGCCCAATGAGTCCGGACGGACAAGTTCATCCGGAACTAAGTGGGCACCAAACCTGTTTCCGGGGACAGGATAGTGGCGCACAGGTACCGATAATAAACAAATAATGTAAATATAAACATGAAAATAGAAATAAAACAAATAATGCACAATATATCACATAATGGATACTGGGCAAGTGAAGCATATAAATGGCCAGTCATAGACAAATATATTGATTAATGACCTAATATTAATTTGTATTTTTGGACTTATTGCTGGCCATAAGTATAACCACTATATTTTCATAATGTAGTAGATACATTGCTCCAAAAGAGTGGCCAAAAAAATGCCTGATAGCCAGTATCTATATGTGAACCATAATGTACAACACAAATGTAAGTAAATATATAATAATGAAACACATAAAAAATGTAAAAAATTATCAAAACAGGACAATGGATCCAGATGCATATATAGTAGGCCCACATGTGTCCATGTGTGAAAAAAGAAAAATGAAAAATTACAAAAAAGGTGCAAAAGAAAATTCTTCATTAAGCCCCGCTGGCGAAAGGGAATCCAAGCGTCGAATCCATCGACATTCTTGCTGTAATAGCAGCTTGTGACGGTCGCCACCCCTCTTTAATGGAGGTATGTGATCGATGGCCATGAATAATAAATCTTTAATATGATGTCCATGGTGAACAAAGTGCTTTGCGACTGGTGGAGTTGAATTCTCGATTTTGATGAACGCTTTTTTGATTGACGACCTATGTAGGGCTATGCGTTCTTTGAGCATTCTGATAGTCTTTCCAACATATAATTTATTGCAGGGGCATTGGATCACATAAATGACATATTTTGTTTCGCATGTCATTCGATGTTTCAAGCAAAAGACATCGCCCCTGGTTGGATGTGCAAAAGTGCTGCCTGTGTGCATATGCTTGCAATTTACACAGGAGCCACATTTGTGTGCTCCTGGTTTTAGTTGTAGCCAACCGCTACCTTGTTGCGACATTGGCACTATGTCGGAATAGGTAATCTGATCCTTGAGGTTAGAGCTGCGTTTATAGCTGAATAGTGGTAAGCTGTCACAGAATTTCCCCATAGTCGGATCTGCCTGTAGAATGTGCCAATGTTTGGAGATCGCACGTCTCATGACACTAGAGGCAACAGAATATGTGCTGGAGAAGACTAATCGTCCAATCTCAGTACCTTTAATGTTGGATTTTAGCACGTCTGTCCGTTCCATCTGTAGACATCTCGTGATAGCTCCTTGTATCTCTATCGGGTCATAACCTCTCTCAGTAAATTTCTTGCCCATCTCTGCCAGAGCATCTGGTATTAGTGTGGCATCTGAAGTTATTCGCATCACACGTATATAATATGCTTTCAGACTGGGATAGGCGCTGGCTGTGAGATGGCAAACTCCCTCTGTGTTTCTCTAATAAGCCTTTTTGTGGGTCTGTCCCATATAGCCCAGTGTGATAGTGGTGTCGGTACGAGTGTGTCGACATGTCTGAGGCTAAAGGCTCTTCCCAGGAGGAGGCTGGAGTAGAGACAGAACAGTGTGGGGGAGTGAACCTGTCGGCACCGCCGACTGCTGATTGGGTAAATGTGTTGAGTGCCTTGAATGCAAATGTGGCTTTTTTAAATAAGAGATTGGATAAATCTGAGGCTCAGAACCAAACATGGAGACAATCCATGGAAGATGCTTTATCCCAAACGCAGGCTCCCTCAGGGTCACAGAAACGGGCGTTTACCCAAATAGCAGACACTGATACCGACACGGATTCAGATTCCAGTGTCGACTATGGTGATGCCAGGTTGAATCCTAAACTGGCTAAGAGCATTCAGTACATGATTGTGGCAATAAAAGAAGTGTTACATATCACGGAAGACCCTGCTGTTCCTGAGACAAGGGTCTGTATGTTTAAAGGAAAGAAACCTCCGGTAACGTTTCCTCCCTCTCATGAACTGAATGCTCTTTTTGAAAAGGCTTGGGAAATTCCTGACAAAAAGTTGCTGATTCCCAAGAGAATTATTATGGCATACCCGTTTCCCTCTGAGGATAGGAGGAGTCGACCCCCAATGTGGACAAGGCTCTAGCACGGCTGTCCAAGAAGGTGGTGCTTCCGTCCCCTTACACGGCGGCCCTAAAGGATCCTGCGGATCGTAAGCAGGAAACTACTTTGAAATCTATTTATGTCACTACGGGTACACTGCTCAGACCTGCAGTGGCATCAGCATGGGTGAGTAGTGCAATTGAAAAGTGGGCAGATAACTTATCATCTGACTTAGACACCCTGGATAGGGATAGTGTTCTTTTGACGCTGGATCATATCAGGGACGCTGCAGTCTATCAAAGGGAGGCTGCGAGAGATATTGGCCTCTTGGGATCAAGGGCCAATGCCATGGCAATCTCGGCTAGGAGAGCATTATGGACTCATCAATGGAATGGTGATGCTGACTCTAAGAGAGCTATGGGGGCTGTGCCGTATAAAGGTGGTGTTTTGTTTGGTGAGGGCCTCGCGGACCTGGTATCTACAGCTACCGCGGGTAAGTCATCTTTTCTACCGTATGTCTCTGCACAACAAAAGAAGACGCCTCCTTATCAGATGCAGTCCTTTCGGTCTAATAAATCCAAAAAATGACGAGGGTCCTCCTTCCTTGCTGCTAGAGGTAGGGGAAGGGGTAAAAAGTCGCCGGCTGGGGCAAGCTCCCAAGAGCAGAAGTCCTCCCCGGCCGCTACCAAATCCAGATGACGCTGGGGCTCCGCTGCTGGAGTCCGCACCGGTGGGGGCACGTCTTCAACTCTTCAGTCAGGTCTGGGCTCGTTCGGCCCCGGATCCTTGGGTGCTAGAGATAGTGGTCCAAGGGTACAAACTGGAGTTTCAAGACGTGCCCCCTCACTGATTTTTCAAATCGGCTATACCAGCTTCTCTTCCGGAAAGGGAAGTAGTATGCGCTGCGATACAAAAGCTGTGTCTGCAGAAAGTTATTGTCACGGTCCCCCCGTCACAGCGGGGAGAAGGTTTTTATTCAAGCCTGTTCGTGGTCCCGAAACAGGATGGCTCGGTCAGACCGATTCTGAACCTAAAATCCCTCAATTTCTTTCTAAAACAATTCAAATTCAAGATGGAATCTCTCCAAGCAGTGATCTCCAGTCTGGAAGGGGGGGATTTTATGGCATCAGTCGACATAAAAGATGCTTACTTACATGTCCCAATATTTCCTCCACATCAAGCTTACCTGAGGTTTGCTGTTCAGGATTGTCATTACCAATTTCAGATGTTGCCGTTTGGTCTTTCCACGGCTCCGAGGATTTTAACCAAAGTAATGGCGGAAATGATGGTTCTCCTGCACAAGCAGGGTGTCACAATTATGCCGTACTTGGACGATCTCCTGATAAAGGCGAGATCAAAGGAGCAAGTTACTAAGAAACGTTGCGCTCTCCCTGACAGTCCTGCAACAACATGGTTGGCTCCTAAATTTGCCAAAGTCACAGTTGGTTCCGACAACACGGCTGTCATTCTTGGGCATGATCCTAGACAAGGAACTGCAGAGAGTCATTCTCCCAGTAGAAAAAGCTCTGGAAATCCAGTACATGGTCAAGGAGATTCTGAAACCGACAAGAGTGTCGATTCATCAATGCACGCGGGTGCTGAGGAAGATGGTGGCAGCATACGAAGCCATTTCGTATGGCAGGTTCCATGCCAGGGTTTTTCAGTGGGACCTGTTGGACAAGAGGTCCGGGTCTCACCTGCACATGCACCGGAAAATAAGCCTATCCTCCAGAACCAGAGTATCTCTCCTGTGGTGGCTCCACAGTTCCCACCTCCTGGAGGGACGCAGGTTCGGGATCCAGGACTGGGTCCTGGTGACTACGGATGCAAGTCTCCGAGGCTGGGGAGCAGTCACACAGGGGGAAAATTTCCAGGGAAAATGGTCAAGCCAGGAAGCTTGTCTGCACATAAACATTCTGGAATTAAGAGCCATCTACAATGGCCTTCTACAAGTGGAACATCTTCTTTGCGGTCTGCCCGTCCTGATTCAGTCAGACAATATTACAGCAGTGGCGTACATAAACCGCCAGGGTGGAACAAAGAGCAGAGCGGCGATGGCGGAGGCCACAAAAGTTCTCAGCTGGGCGGAAAAACATGCAAGCGCTCTGTCAGCGGTCTTCATTCCGGGCGTGGACAACTGGGAAGCAGACTTCCTCAGCAGACACGATCTTCATCCAGGAGAGTGGGGTCTGCATCAAGAGGTCTTTGCAGAAGTGACAAGTCATTGGGGAATTCCTCAAATAGACATGATGGCGTCTCGCCTCAACAAGAAGCTTCAGAGATATTGTTCCAGGTCGAGGGACCCTCAAGCCAGTGCAGTGGACGCCCTGGAGACACCGTGGGTGTTTCAGTCGGTATATGTGGTCCCTCCACTTCCACTCATTCCAAAGGTGATAAGGATCATAAGAACAAGGGTTCAGGCGATACTCATTGTTCCAGATTGGCCACGGAGGGCCTGGTATCCGGATGTTCAGGAATTACTCATAGGAGATCCCTGGCCTATTCCTCTAAGAGAGGACCTATTACAGCAAGGGCCGTGCGTGTTCCAAGACTTACCGCGGTTGCGTTTGACGGCGTGGCGGTTGAACGCCAAATCCTAGCTCGGAAGGGTATTCCCGGTGAAGTCATCCCCACTCTACTTAAAGCTAGAAAGGAAGTAACGGCGAAGCATTATCACCGTATTTGGAGAAAATGTGTGTCTTGGTGTGAATCCAAGAAGGCTCCTACGGATGAATTTCAGCTGGGTCGTTTTCTCCATTTTTTGCAAGCAGGTGTGGATGCGGGCCTAAAGTTAGGCTCCATTAAAGTGCAGATTTCGGCCTTATCAATTTTCTATCAAAAAGAATTTTGTGAAGGGAGTGCTGCACGTCCAACCTCCATTTGTGCCCCCGGTGGCACCATGGGACCTTAACATGGTGTTGCAGTTTCTTATGTCACACTGGTTTGAACCTTTACGAAAGGTTGAGTTAAAATTTCTCACTTGGAAGGTGGTCATGCTTTTGGCCTTGGCGTCTGCAAGGCAGGTGTCGGAGTTAGGGCTTTGTCTCACAAGAGCCCCTATTTGATCTTCCATGAGGATAGAGCGGAATTGAGAACTCGTCAACAATTTCTGCCAAAGGTGGTTTCTTCGTTTCATATAAACCAACCTATTGTGGTGCTTGTGGCTACTGAAGCCTTGGCTGTTTCAAAGTCTCTCGATGTGGTCAGAGCTTTGAAAATTTATGTAGCCAGAACGGCTCGTATTAGGAAAACAGAGGCTCTGTTTATCCTGTATGCTCCCAACAAAATTGGGGCTCCTGCTCCTAAGCAGACTATTGCGCGCTGGGTCTGTGATACGATTCGGCATGCTCATTCTACGGCAGGATTGCCGGATTCGGTGAAGGCCCACTCTACCAGAAAGGTGGGTTCATCCTGGGCGACTGCCCGAGGAGTCTTGGCGGTTCAACTTTGCCGAGCAGCTACTTGGTCGGGTTCAAACACCTTTGCTAAGTTCTACAAGTTTGATACCCTGGCTGATGAGAACCTCATGTTTGCTCAATCGGTGCTGCAGAGTCGTCCGCACTCTCCCGCCCGGTCTGGAGCTTTGGTATAAACCCCATGGTCCTTTTGGAGTCCCCAGCATCCTCTAGGACGTATGAGAATATAGGATTTAATACCTACCGGTAAATCCTTTCTCTTAGTCCGTAGAGGATGCTGGGTGCCCGTCCCAGTGCGGACTCTGGTTGCAGTACTTCTTATTAGTTCTTGCTTCTGTTACACGAAGGTTGTGTTTCGGTTGAGGTCAGCCTGTTGCTGAAGTTGGTTCATGCCGTTAACTGGTGTTTAGTTAAAAGCCATGTTGCACTGTGTATCGTGGTGTGAGCTGGTGTGTATCTCACCCTTGGTTTAACAAAAATCCTTTTCCTCGAAATGTCCGTCTCCCTGGGCACAGTTCCTATAACTGAGGTCTGGAGGAGCCAGTTCACACCCATTTAGAGTATTTAAGTGCCCATGTCTCCTGCGGATCCCGTCTATACCCCATGGTCCTTTTGGTGTCTTCAGCATCCTCTACGGACTAAAAGAAAAGGATTTACCGGTAGGTAGTAAAATCCTATTTTAACTTTGACCAATATTGTGTGAGTTATGTAAAAAAGTTCTAGTTTAGTGAACCGGTTCACCATAATAAATGGGGGGGGGGGGGGAGGTTTAGTCATGTAATTTATAGTAAGAACATATGTGGAGACAAACTGTATATACATATCAATTTGGCTACACAATTTTCTAACGCTATTTCACAAATGTGTATGTAAATACGGTTAAAAAGATTTTAAAAAATACTATTTCAGATCTTTTAATGTTTAATATTGAGGACATTTCATGGAATGTTTGAAGTCTACACTGGCTCATATCCAAGGAATTAACTTGTTTTAATGAACTTTACAGTGGAAAAAGTTGAAACATCTTACAATGTATTTTCGTGGTATAGAAACATTTATTATTTTTATCCTCCATTTATAGGGAACAGCAGAAGCACACATGGCCGTGCAAACAATAGCACATACTTAATAGAACAAACAATATATGTACACGTAATTACACATCTCTGGAAGTATAGTAAATTTAACCAGGAAGTCAAACATGGTTGAGCCTGTACCCAAGTTAATGGACACATCAAACAGGTTCAAAAACACTACAAAAAGAAGAGAAGTAGTCAGACATGGTTCAGAGGAAATGTGGAAATTATTTTGTAATACTTTCTTCCCAGAGCCTTTACATGGAATATTTCAACCAATCCAAAAAGCCATAGCTGACTGGACTTCATGTAGTCCTACCATGGAAGGTAAAAATCCCATAAGAGATCCTAGGTCTCCATACCACACATTTAAAGTTATAATGGATTTAACTGGTTTAAGAAATACTGGTCGCAATAAAAACTTCCATAAACAATAAAAAACTTCTATTGCAAAAAAAAAAAATTAAAATACCTGTCTGAAAGGAACGAGGAGGGTCTATAATAGGTAACGTGTTTGGGAAGAGTTGCAGTTTTCAGTATGTTCTTCCTGCCAAGCAGGAAATGGAGGTTACCATTCAAATATATTGAGTGCTCTGCTGTAATAAATGGTCTTTATGTTGGGGAACTCCCATTTACCAAAATGGACATTGAAAGTGGAAAAGTAACTACATTTCTAAAAGATATAATTACTAGAAAGGCTTATGGGTATATTCAATAAGAGTCAAGTCCATTCCGACACGCAGTTGTCCGAATGGACTCGACAACCCCTATTCAAAGAGCGGCCAAATCCGACTGTCGGATTTGGCCGTTCCCTGTGTCCTGTCCTGCCGCTGACAGCAGCAGCGGGGTAAGCAGTGCGTGGCGGCCGGCGGGGGGAGCAGTGTGAGGTGGTCGGCGGGGGGGAGCAGCGTGAGGCGGCCGGTGGGGGGAGCAGGGGGAGGCGGTTGGCGGGGGGAGCAGCGTGAGGTGGCCGGCGGGGGAACTTCCAGCGGTGGCCGGAGCTGGCAGCTGGAGTGATGTCTGTGGCGCCAGGGGAGGCACTACAGGTACTACTCTCATCCCCGTAGCCCGCCGCACCGCTCCCCGTCTCCTCACCTCAATCTGACTTGTTTTCAAGTCGGATTGAGTTTGTCAGAAAGGGGGCCAAAACCTGTTGGATTTGACCTCGTTTCCGACAGCAGCAGGTGGATCGGCGGGTATTCTGCCAATCCACCTGCTTTCCGACAGCATTCCGACAAGTCGGGTTTCCCGACTTGTCTGAAAAATGTGCTACTATTGAATAGGTCGGAACCCCTTCCGACCTATTCCAGTCGGAAACTGCCGTCTTTCCGACAAGACGGCAGTTCCCGACTCTTATTGAAAACAGCCCTCAATGGGGATCGTAAAATAGAGACATTTGGAAATATGACCGCTTTGTGCTCTAGTCAAGATCCCGCCGGACGGAATCGCGGCGGTCGAAATACTGACACCGGGATCACGACCGACACAATCCCGACATATTCTCCCGCTGTGGGTGTCCATGACACCCATGGAGGGAGAATAAATTAGTGTGCCGAGCGTAGCAAGGCACCATGCCCACAGCGAGCCCGCAAGGGGCTGCATTGCGCTTGCCCCCCTGTCGGGATTGTGCCAGTCGGGATCCCGGTGTTGGTATTCCGACCGCCAGGATGCCGTCCGGCGGGATTTCGTACTGATCCGCTCCATAGAGGGCACTTGTGTCTTGTTCCATTTGTGATGTCAGAGGGATCGAAAAGCTGACCCTAGCATGTGCAGTATAAATAGAGAGCATGAACTTAACGAAAGCTGGAGAAGCGTTCATCGACTAAGGCAGGCATGTCCAAACTGTGGCCCTCCAGCTGTTGTGAAACTACATATAACAGCATGCCCTGACACAGTTTTGCAGTCAGAGAATGCTAAAGCTGTGTTAGGGCATGCTGGGATGTGTAGTTTCACAACAGCTGGAGGGCCGCAGTTTGGACATGCCTGGACTAAGGGCAGGGGCAAACGCAGGATTTCCTGGAGGGGGTTTCCATAGTGGCCTCTGGTATAAATTACTCTACGCCCAGGTGGATGCGTTCTACATAAATAGTCACACACACACGCACACGTTATTTTATATCTATTTATATATATATACATATATATATATACACAGGTTGAGTATCCCTTATCCAAAATGCTTGGGACCAGAGGTATTTTGGCTATCGGATTTTTCCGTATTTTGGAATAATTAGATACCATAATGAGACATCATGGTGATGGGACCTAAATCTAAGCATAGAATGCATTTATGCTACATATACACCTTATACACACTGCCTGAAGGTAATTTTAGCCAATATTTTTTATAACTTTGTGTATTAAACAAAGTGTGTGTACATTCACACAATTCATTTATGTTTCATATACACCTTACACACACAGCCTGGGGGTCATTTAATACAATATTATTAATAACTTTTTGTATTAAACAAATTTTGTGTACATTGAGCCATCAAAAAACAAAGGTTTTACTATCTCACTCGCACTCAAAAAAGTCTGTATTTCGGAATATTCCGTATTTCGGAATATTTGGATATGGGATACTCAACCTGTATATCCAAAGTTCATGTGTTATATTTAATACACCGTTTTTTTTGCTTTAAGTCTCCGAGTGCTGCAGTTTTTTCTTGATTGTACATATATATATATATATACTGTACATATGGGATGCAGTTATGTGACCGTCAGGGTCATATTACCATCTGCTCTTACCAGTGCGTCTATCCCACAGTGTGAGACCAAATGCATGCAATGCTTGCGACCAGGACATAAAACATACATTGGGCGCAAAACATATGTATAGAAGGACCTGGGACGGCTGGTAGCCACCTGTAAACCATAAGCCAGAGTGTGTGTTCTAGTAGGCCTGGTGACTGTGTTTTGTTGTACCCTGTGCAAAGTAGGCAGTAGAGAATTCCTTTCCGTTATTAAACATGCGATTGTTACCATACCTACGTAATGCATGGGGAAGCAATTGCTGGATATGGCAGCCACCGGCGATACTGGTGATAGCTCTTGGTTAATAGCAAAACTACCCCTCTCCTTTTGCGCAGGAGTTAGGGCTTAGCAGTGTTTAATATAGACTACATAATTATGCAGTGGAGTGGTTTATGACAGATGCAGAATCCACAGTCTGGAGTAACATAATAAATCCTGTGAGAGAAAACAACCAGAGCCGGCCCCAAGCATAGGCAAACTAGGGAGATGCCTAGGGCATTTGGCATGCCTAGGGGCACAAGCAGCTTCTGCTGATTAAAATTATATGCAGCATGCCTATATTCTGTGTGTGTGTGTGTGTGTGTGTGTGTGTGTGTGTGTGTGTGTGTGTGTGTCTGTATCTGCATATGAAATGTTACATTAGTTTATTCCTGGAAATCACTATAACATAGCATTTTAAATGCAGATACAGCCATGTGTGTCATATGTGTAAGGGGCATTACTGTGTGGTGTTAGGTGTATAAATGCATCACTAATGTGTGGCATTATGTGTATAAGGTGCTCTACTTTGTGGCGTAATGTATAGAAAGGGCACTACTGTGTGGTATAATGTGAATAAAGAGCAATATGGTGTGGTGTAATGTGAATAAGGAGCAATACTGTGTGATGTAGTGTGAATAAGGGGCACTACTGTGAGTAGTAACATTTAAGGTAAGGTGGTACTACTATGTGATGTAATGTGAATAAGGGACACTATTGCATGATAAAATGTAAATAAAGTTGCACTACTGTGTGGCGTAATTTGAATTGGGGGTACTATTGTGTGGCCATGCCCCTTCCCAGCAAGAACACAACACTTTTTGGGCTGTGCACCAAATGTGTGCACTGTTCCTATTTAAAATATGCTGGGAAAGGGGTGCAGGGTCAGAGGTGGAACTAGCGGTGGTGCTAGGGGGCACCAGCCAAAATCTTGCCTAGGGCATCATATTGGTTAGGGCCGGCTCTGAAAAGAACAAAACAAAATGCTTCAAAGAAAATTAAATAAGGGTTCACAATACTTTCATTCTCTCTGTAAGGTGCTACATAGTGGGGCATTTCATATCCAACCTACATAGTGTAATTATCAACCAGAAATGTAATGAATGTTCCTGGGCACTGCATCTTGCGAGTAAAGCAGAGACAAAAACTGCTGATGTAAGACTGTTTCCCCACCTCGCTGCAGAGAGCATCATGGGAAATGCTGTACCGGTGCAAACCCCTATATCAGTTCAAAATACTTCTCAGTGAGAGATGTAGTAATTGATGGATGCCCTCAGTTCCGAGCAATGTGCACAGTGTGTTATTGTAATGGGCGGGCAAAGCCGCTCCAAGATATACATCTTAAATAATTTTTGTTTGCACCATATAGAGGGCACCTTTTATCATTGAATGTAGTTGTCAGCAATATACCGCAGCTCGCAATAATACTAATATATTGTCAGTATATAATATTACTTGTCCGACAGGGTCCAGGGTGTCTCCTTCCACTGTGGTGTCCTGTACTGTGTTGCCAACCGCCTATTACAGCTAGAGACAGACCAATGTGAAATGCACATGCGCAGTAGCCGTCCACGCATGTGCATAGTTATAGAAACCGGCAGAAATTCAGCGGCGAAAGCTTTGCTCTGTCCCCATTGCCAGCAATGAGGACTTTATTATCAACATCATGGGTCTAATTCACTTGATCACATGTGACACCATCAGCCAGCTGCATGACCCGTGGGGTCACCAAGCCAGCCTCCGTATCTCTCACCAAGGGGCCAGGAAATTTCCATCTTCCGAAGGAGATCCTGGCCTAGACACTCCCCCCAAAACGGAGGCATGGTGCCTCCATTTTGGGAAACGGATGTTGTCACCGCTCCCTCCTTGCCCCCAAACAGCTGAGGACTGCCAATCTACTGACATTAACCGCCATAGAGTGGGATGTCCTAAACTTTAAAACGATAAAAACAATGAAAATGCCCTCTTGTTGCTTCATATTGCTTTACGCAATGACACCACCTCAGCAGCATCACATTGCAGAGGTTTTTTGGGATCCAGTGAGGAGGGGAGGGGTCATTTTTTTATGCCAAGATAGTTTTACAAAACACTTTTTACATTTGCAGCTATTAGGCAAAGATGGAGTTATTACTTACCAATAAAGTTTATGTGGATAAACCCATAGCAGCAAATTACATATTTGATTTTATTTTCTAATATGTACAATTTCAACTAAAGCTGATCGCTCATTAGTGGCCATCATTTACTGCACTTTGCACTTTTCCACTTTATGGAGGGCACTTACCTCAGTTTGCTTTCATGTTGTCCCTGTGTGCAGGCTGTGGGCAAACTTAAGTGGTTGTGCCTGCCGCCTCTCATGTCCAGTCTCATATTTTCAGGCGTTACCATTGCCATAGTGACATCACACTCCATGTCACATGATGTCACATACTGTATATTACTTGCTAATGGAAGCAGATTAACACCTTACTTAGATGGATGTCTTAGCTCTGACTACACGGGGATAAAAAGATTATGGGAAGGAGAAAGCAAACAATAATTGTGTCTGAAATTCTAAGCTCTGCACTCAAAGTTAGCATCATTATCACAGAACATAGGTAGTCCTAAACCAAGAATAACTTTATATAGGCACCTTTTCATAGTTACATTAGAGAAGCACATAGGGTAAAGTAAAAGATTCAGTGTTATTATCTCAAAATATTAGATAAAATAATTGTTTCTTAACTGCTTCTGAAGTATGTGGCCTGAGCAGCATGCAGTCAGTATACTGGCTGTCGGTACCGACGCACTCAGATTCCGCTGTCGGTATAGTGACAGCCGGCATATCATGTGTATCCCGCCTCAGCAGCCACAGAGAGTGAATATAATCAATGTATCACCAAATTCGATTGTTCTTCTTTTGGATAAACATGTTGCAGATTTTATAGTTCATGTTTTTGCTGGTATGTGTCTTGCCTTGCACTATTAAGTGTACTTAACTTACTTGTAAATGCTTTCTTTCAGTGGCAATTGTTATTTATCAGACTAATAAATCCTGCCTTTATAGTGTTATGTAGGTGTGATGTTTTTCCAGTGTAGTTCCTGGTGGTAATCTCCTATGCAGACACTTTTTAACCATTCTATTATATAGCACAGGTTATTGCCTATTGGCAGGTGTGAGGCCGTGTTCCCTTAAGTTTGCCTTTTGTACTTTAATTATTAACAAACCTAACACATTTTGTAAGAACACTGGTGTTGAATATTCCCGGTGGAGAAATATTTTTGAAATCTTTTTATTCCCACAAATAATCCCTCATACTTTTAGTTTTTGCACCTGCATTAAATTAATGAACAATAGGACCATGTTTTGCAGTTCCTTCTTGAAATGCTATTGTCACCTTTAGTCCCCAGATCAGAACATTACTTTATTTTATATAGTTTCCAAGGTTTTGTTGTCAAGACAGCTGTGTCTATGACAGAGACGTGCGTTTTCCATCTGTCTTTACTAGACATGTTAATAGACACCAAAATCTTTTCAGGGCCAAACGCAGGATTTCTGGAGGAGGGGTTTCCAAGTGTTTGATTTTAGAGCGATTGTCACCAGCTCATGGAGGATGCATAATTAGCATGTAACAAGCTATTGACTGCCCCAATCAAAGTGCAGTTAATATAATACAGTACTTCAGTCATATGCAGGCCTATTGGTCTCTGGTGAGATGATTGAGCACTCAGACCCACAGACACACACACACTAGACTTGGTAGGAAAATCTGCTGCCACTGGGCATGTGAGCAGCAGCTCCATTCCTCCTTTTATACTGCATGTAGTGGCTGCTGGCCAGGCTGTGGGCAAGTGGGGTTTCTGGGCAACTGGAAACCGCTCCTGCATATGCCTATGCTTTTATTTTGGATAAACATTCCTTATATCAGTAGATTAGTATATTTTCTGTGACACGTGCCCGGCGTTCAGGATGCTGGCGGTCACATGACCGATAATGGCATCCCAACCTTTAGAATGTCGACAGGAAAAGGGGTAATTATTTTACCCCTCCCCTGCCCCCTACCCTAACCAACCTAGGGTTGCGGCTATGGCTAAAATAGTGTGCATTGTGCCTAGGGTTAAGACACTGGGAGGGATGGCTACTGCTACCCCCCCCCCTCCTGCCTCTCTAGTGCCTAACCCTAAAGCCATTTACACATGGTGCAATATAACTACCGATATGGACTATATACATACATATCACACCATGTGTATACAGCAAAATAGACTATGCAGGCAGGTCAATTTTAACTAGAACGTGTACTAGTTTCTAGTATATTCAAAAGTGTATGTAACACCTCTTTACCTAGGTTTCCTGGCTAATGGTGTGCATTAAAACGTTTCCCCTTTGCAATGCTTATCACCTTGTACTTCTCTTGGTATTAGTGCCTCCACCCGAATCTTGACATGACGTGATCTTCTGGGGGAGTGTTCATTACCAGGAACACCAGTGGGAGATTCAGGAAATCCCCTGCCTACCACGTGATTACACCGCCCCCACTACAGGAATATATCACACGGATATGTTGCAAAAGCCACCCTGGTACATTTATTAAAGGGTCTGGAATAGCAATTGCTTTTATGCATTTATATACAAGGTACTATATATAGTAAGATCAATAAAAGAGGACATATACTAAATAGGCATAGATACATATTGAACAGTCAGTAATGTACATACATATCTAAAGGGTGTATAATGCAGTAATAAGAAAAAATGAACATAACACATGAATCTGCTCTCTTCTGTCTGTCCCTTCCTGAACCTTCCTCTTGTATACAAATAACACCCAGGTCTTTGCAATCACTGACTGGGCAATGACAACTTAAACAGCAGTATCACAAGGAATTTCACATATACCACACTTAGCATTAGACAATACATCCTCCACTATAGTGCACTGTTATTTCAGAGTTCATAACTTATCTTCTGCATGCTATGGCTTGGAGAAAACTGTACTTTAACTGGTTCCAATTGACACTTTCAGCAACGCTGGTACTTGAAGTTCCACAAATTGATTTGTGATGAAATCACACACTTTGTTAATAATTGTCCGTCTTTAGCAAGAAACATAACACTGTAAACTGTTACTGATCTCACACACCTCCAAAGTGTGCATCCCTCTGCAAACTCTCCTCTCCAGAGGTCAAAAAGGAAGGTTTGAAATGCATTATCCTCTTTAGGCTACTTAAATCCATCAGACTGGGGTTCTCCCTCTCAGCGGGGCTCTCTCACTTTGATTTCTTCCCTAGTATTCTCCAGTCATAGCTGCATCTTAGCTATATTCAAAACATGGATCCTTCTTCTCTCTCTCCTTGCCCATCTGCTCCTCCACTCCTCTGGACAAAAGCATCCCATTCTCCACTCAGCCCTCTCCATGCCCTGTTTTTCCCACCCCCGGCAGCCTCTGCATGTCTCTCTGTATATTCTCTGAAACCTAAGGCTGTCTGAGAGATGTAGTCTCTAAACACAAAATGGCCGGTGTCCAATTTCACTTCTGCTGCCTGTCATAAGCGCCGAGCGCTACATACTCCCCTTGTGGGACTGGCAATCTGCTGACAAAGTGATGAGCCTGATCCACACCCTGAAAAGGAACATGTGTCAAACCATTCTGTCTGTTTACACATCCACACATACCCTGACAAGCTCCTACGATGACAGGGGTGGGCCCCAAATAAGGCCAGGGGTAGACCCAGTGAGGGTGAACTACCCTGGGCACTAAAGTGGCCCTTCCTAACTCATCATAAGTAAACATCATAGGGCCCCTAGTGGTGTGTCTGTGTCATCTGATAGCTGGAAGGTCTCCCCTATCTCCCTCTGACACCCTTTATGGGTGTTCGGCCTCTCCCCCAACATCTCTCTCTTCTGGTTGGCCCCGAGCCTGTCCGTCAGGTGCTCTAACTTTCACCATTACTTCAGTTACGACCTCCTCGAACCTGCATACCTTTTCTCCTCTTGACTCTCCTGTAGCCCTCTCAGTAGACCTTTGGGGTCAAGTGACCTCATGACTTTGAATGACAATCTCATTTTCCATAGTGGGAGAATCATATCCCCATTCATCCTCACTGCATTCTGTCTCTTTATAATCTCTAGTCTCCTTTCTCCTTGTAGACCTCAATCTTCCTGGCTTTCTCCAGGGCACCCTCTTGGTGGCCTCAACAGCTTCATCGGTCTTGAACCTCACATCTCTCCCAATCGGTAATAGGTATTGATGGTGAAAAGTCTTTATGGGCCCTGTTTGTCCTTCAGGCCTTATATGGTAAACAAGTGCCCCAGACATTTTGTCCACCACTTCGTAGGGTTCTCTTCTCCATCGATTTGCCAATTTATGCTTTCCTGGTATTCCCAGGTAGCGAAACAGTACATTCTTTTTCACTCGACTGTCATATTGAGTCTTGTTTCTAAAACCAGACTTAGCAGAAGCTTCTTGAACCAACTTGTGAGCATATCTCAGTTCTTCTTGCAGTCTCTGCACATACTGTAAATGTGTTTTCCCTGAGTGGAAAACCTCCGTTATTCCAAAACAAATGTCTACAGGCAGTTGGGCTTCTATTCCAAACATAAGAAGGTATGGTGAGTATCCAGTTGACTCATTTTTTGTGCAGTTACAGTATATGCATGTACCAACTGACTGATGTGCCTACTCCAGTGTTACTTCCTGACAGTGCCCAAAGTGCCCATCATGTTGAGAAGGGTTTGATTGAATATCTCTGGCTGTGGGTCCCCTTGTGGATTGAATGGTGTGGTCCTGGACTTCTGTATCCTGCACAATTCGCAGATCTCTTTTATCAGACTCTCGACTCTCAAAATCCCTCCCTTGATCAGAATGGATCTGAGCAGGAAGTCCATAGTGCACAAAGAATTTCTCCCATAGAATCTTGGCAACAGTTGTGGCTCTTTGATCTTTGGCTGGGTAGGCCTGGGCATACCGAGTGAAATGATCCGTCACGACCAGAATATTGGCAGTGTTGCTTTCATCTGGCTCTACAGATAGAAAATAAATACACACCAGCTCTAGTGGCCCATCACTCTAAATGTATTTCAGTGGTGCCGCTCTTTCGGGCAGTGTTTTACATAGAATGCAAGTCCCACAATTTCTGCAATATTTTTCAATATAAGCCTCCATCCTTGGCCAATAGAACCGATCAGCAATCAACCTGCTTGTTTTCTCAACACCTAAGTGTCCCTGTTGGTCATGTAGGGCATTCAGTATGGAATCATGATGTTTCTTTGGCAGAACCAACTGTCTTTTCACTCTACCATCTCTGCAGGTGGACTCCCTATAAAGGATGCCTCCTCTGACCATCAGACATTCTCTTTGCCTGTGCAGTAAGATGGCTTATTCTTTATCATCCATTATATTGCTCCTTCGGACAGATCTTCGAGCTGATCACTCTTCAGCTGTTTCCTACTGTTCCTCTGCAGATCACCCAGTTCAAACTGACTCAGCCAGCAATACTGTTTGGGCAGAGCAGCTTCTGAAACTCCCAATGCAGTGACACATTCTCTCGCAGGCGGCACCACCACTGTTGCTTCGTGGCACATACCTCTTTCTTCTGAAGCAGGCACTTCAATCCAATCTTCTTCAGGTAATTCAGCATGTCTTCCAGCCAACCTGGACAAAGCAACAGCATCAATGTTTCCTTTGCCAGGTCGGTACTTCAGCGTGAAGTCATACACAGCCAATGCTGCCAGCCATCGATGTCCTGTGGCATCCAACTTTGCTGTAGTCTGGATGTATGTCAATGGATTGTTGTCGGTATGGACTTCAACTGTAGCACCATACAAATAATCATGCAGACGTCGACAATAGCCCATTTTAATGGCAAGAATTCCAGCTTGTGTACAGGGTAATTCTTATCGCTGGGTGATAGGCCTCGGCTCACATAGTGCACAGGCCTCATCTGGCCCTATTGTTCTTGATAAAGTACTCCTCCAAGTCCATCAAATGATGCATCTACATGCAGAATGTACAAAAGGTCAGGGTTTGCACAGGTGAGCACTGGAGGCTGTGTAAGGCTCTCCTTCAACTTCTTGAATGCAGTTTCACACTCTTCTGTCCATCTTTCCCCAAGTAGGTCATTAACATGAAGAAAGTGTTTCTTCTCTTGTTGGGCCATCCGCCCCTTCACTGGTGGGTACCCTTTGGCTAATTCTGTCAAAGGCTTAGCTAATTAAGAATATTCTGAAACAAATCTTCTGTAGTACCCACAGAACCCCAGAAAAGACCTCAATGCATTTAGTTTTGTGGGCTGTGGCCACTCGCTTCTACCTTGGCTGGGTCAGTGGATATCCCTTCTCTGCTGACAATGTGCCCAACATACTTGACTTGCTTATGGCATAGTCTACACTTTTCTAAAGATAGCTTCAGCCCTTTACTCTTCAATCGGTCAAGTACTTTGAGCAACCTCTTGTTATGTTCTTGTAGAGTCCTCCAAAAATGATCAAGTCATCCAGATACATGATGACTTCACAGAAATTCATGTCTCCCACTGTCTCATCCATGCATCTTTGAAAGGTGTCTGGGGCACCTTTTACCCCCTGTGGCATTCTCTTGAACTGAAAGAATTCTTCAGGGCAGATGGAGGCTGTCTTCTCAGCATCTTCCGGACTCATCAGAATCTGGTAGTACGCACTCCTGAGGTCTTGCACAGAGAACCATTTGCTTCCTTGCAGACAGTCAAGTGCCTCATCAACTTTAGGCACCATGTACTGATCTGGCACTGTTCACTTATTAAGAGTTCTATAGTCCACACACATTCGGATATCACCATTCTTCTTACGGGCCACCACCATTGGAGAGGCATAGGGACTTTCTGATTTTTCAATAACATCATCCTCCAGTAGACCTTCCAGATGAGTTCTTACATAATACAAATCCGCAGGGGCTAATCTTCATGAACTTTCTTGAAAAGGTTTTTTTTTTATCAATAAGACGAATCTTATGTTGGACCCCTTTAGCCAGCCCTAGGTTCCAATCTCCTATGGAGAAAACGTCTCTCCTCTATAACATTTCTTTGGTAAGTCTGTCCAGATCGGCTTTCATGGCATCTGTGCCTTCAAAGCATAGTTGGAAACTGTCTGCAACCAACTCACTCTTTTTCTGAGCTCCTTCAGCCTCCTTTTTCTGATAGGCAGCCAGGCATACAGGGTGAATGGTGAGCATCTGGTAATATTCTTTTCCACCGTCCTTTCTGCACCATTGGGCTAGTGTATTGAACAAATGGGTATTGGTTCCTATGATAACTTGCACGTCTCTATCCTCTTGTTCTGGATCTGGACACACAAGGGTGACTACTTGCACTTCTTTTTCAATACCAGCCACTTCTCTTGGGAACTTGAGGTCCACTGGGATGTATCTGAGATACGTATAGCTCTGTTTGCTGAGGCCCCAGATGATCAGCCCAGACAATGCGTGTACCTTGACATCTGACAGATTCTGACAAAACCACTTCTTGAACACAATGGACACCTGTGAACCACTATCCAGTAGAGCCATACATTTTTGTGTATAAGGAAGGCACACGAGGCGCTGGACCAACTAGGCCAGGGGGCAATATATTCCAGGTAGCAGGTGAGTTCCCCACAGCAGGGGGCCAGGATGGGGTCGTCTTGTCCCCCTTTCTCATTTTCCAAAGGCTGTTCAGGTTGTGGGGATTGCTTATATGATGACCTCTGGCTGGACACTGTCTAGCTATACGTCCAGGCTGACCGCACTTGAAACATCTTCTGGGGTAACCTCGACTCTGTAGTTGTATTAAAGATGATGAATGCTAGTTGTATTAAAGATGATGAATGCGGAGGCCTTGGGGCCTCTCTAGCTGTCTGAAGGACTGTCTAACAGACGGCCTATCTGCTCCTTCTGCACTTGACGGATCTTCAGCAATACCTACACTTTTGCACTGGTTTCCTGTTTCAGGCTAACACTCTTTATCTTCTTGCTTCAATTATAGCTTCCTCTGGTTTGACTTCATTGATTAGCTGGTTGAAAGAAGGAGCTGGCTTTCTGGTAGAGTCTCCCTGGAGCTTCAATGCAACTAGGTCTAAAGATAGTGCTCCTCTTAGTAACTGTCGCATGCGACTCTCATCTACTTCACTGAGGGTCATTTCCCCTCTTTCCACAATGCGGTAAATTAGCTTGTCCAGGCGGTATAGATTTTTGGACAATCTCTCCCCCGGCTCTTTGCAGGTGTTTCTTAACCTGTAAAGGATGTCAGTGGCATCTTCTGATGTTCCAAACTCTCTTTCCAGGGCCGCTAGATAGTTCCGTGCAGTAGCCTTAGGGTCACTCTGACGAGTGGCCTGCACAATCTCCATTGCTGGACCACGTAAACTCTCCACTATCCATTGTCTCTTTGCAGTCTCACGACAGTGCCACTCTTCCATGTACTGGATTGCAGTGTCTTTCCACACCTCATAGGCATCTTCTCTGGTTGGAACAGGTTGGACACCTGAGACAGGTGTCTCCTATATCTCCTATATCCACTATCATGCTGGTTTCTTTACATTTGCTCCACGAGTTTATTCATAGCGATCAAAAATAATTGACTCTGCATGTCAGAGGTTCCATCTAGGCCCAGAGGTGAATCATCTTGTCTTGGAATGTCAGGAGACTGTACAATGAGGCTCCTTGCCCTCTCTTCAGTAGGACTTGATTCTTGAGCAATTCTCACCCCCTCACTCGTAAGAGGCGACACTACGCTCCAACGTTTGCTTCCCTCATAGGAAAAGGCAGCAGATATCACTTCTCTCTCCAACACGGCATTGCTCTCTAGCAGCACAGAATCATCCCGCCTGCCCAGCACATTTGGCCTCTGCATCCCTGTCCGATCTGCAATTATCTTGGTGACCTCCTCATCTGAAACTTCATGCAGTTCACCGCACAACACAAAACAGCATTCTGAATCTTTGGATAGTTGTTCACACCAACCATATACTTCTTCTTGCTTCAAACTAGCCATGTCGCCCGCCTGGTAAGCAAATTCTGAGTTAGCTGTACGAATCTCAGCTGTGCACTCCACTGTAATACCCCTTTACCTGGGTTTCCTGGGTAATGGTATATATTAAAACGCTTCCCGTTTGCAATGTTTCTTACTTTGTACTTTTCTTGGTATTAGTGCCTCCACCCGAATCTTGGAATGACGTGCTCTTCTTGGGGGAGTGTTCAATACCAGGAACACCAGAGGGAGATTTGGGAAACCCCCTGCCCACCTCGTGCTTAGACTCTCCCCACTACAGGAATATATCAGATGGATATGTTGCAAAAGCCACCCTGGTACATTTATTAAAGGGTCTGGAATAGCAATTGCTTTTATGCATTTATATACAGGTTGAGTATCCCATATCCAAATATTCCGAAATACGGAATATTCCGAAATACGGACTTTTTTGAGTGAGAGTGAGATAGTGAAACCTTCGTTTTTTGATGGCTCAATGTACACAAACTTTGTTTAATACACAAAGTTATTAATAATATTGTATTAAATGACCTTCAGGCTGTGTATATAAGGTGTATATGAAACATAAATGAATTGTGTGACTGTAGACACACTTTGTTTAATGCACAAAGTTATAAAAAATATTGGCTAAAATTACCTTCAGGCTGTGTGTATAAGGTGTATATGTAACATAAATGCATTCTGTGCTTAGATTTAGGTCCCATCACCATGATATCTCATTATGGTATCTAATTATTCCAAAATACAGAAAAATCCGATATCCAAAATACCTCTGGTCCCAAGCATTTTGGATAAGGGATACTCAACCTGTACAAGGTAATATAGTAAAATCAATAAAAGAGGACATATACTAAATAGGCATAGAGACATATTGAACAGTCAGTAATGTACACACATATCTAAAGGGTGTATAATGCAGTAATAAGAAAAAATGAAAATAACACATGAATCTGCTCTCTTCTGTCTGTCCCTACTGAACCTTCCTTTTGTATACAAATAACACCCAGGCCTTTTCAATCACTGACTGGGGAATGACAACTTAAACAGCAGTATCACAAGGAATTTCACATATACCACAGTTAGCATTAGACAATACATCCCCCACTATAGTGCTCTGTTATTTCAGAGTTCATAAATTATTTTCTGCATGCTGTGGCTTGAAGAAAACTGTACTTTAAAGGGTTCCAATTGACACTTTAAGCAACGCTGGTGCTTGTAGTTCCACAAACTGATTTGTGATGAAATCACACACTTTGTTAGTTAATAATTGTCAGTCTTTAGCAAGAAACATAACACTGTAAACTTACTTATCTCACACGCCTCCAAAGTGTGCATCCCTCTGCAAACTCTCCTCTCCAGCGGTCAAAAAGGAAAGTTTGAAATGCGTTATCCTCTTTAGGCTACTTAAATCCATCAGACTGGGGTTCTCCCTCTCAGCAGGGCTCTCTTTGTAAAGACACTTTGATTTCTTCCCCAGTATTCTCCAGTCATAGAGGGTAATTCAGACCTGATCGTAGCAGCAATTTTGTTAGCAAATGGGCAAAACCATGTGCAGTGTAGGGGTGGCAGATATAACATGTGCAGAGAGAGTTAGATTTGGGTGTGGTGTGTTCAAACTGAAATCTAAATTGCAGTGTAAAAATAAAGCAGCCAGTATTTAGCCTGCACAGAAACAATATAACCCACCCAAATCTAACTCTCTCTGCACATGTTACATCTGCCTCCCTTGCCGTGCACATGGTTTTGCCGATCTGCTAACAAATTTGGTGCTACGATTAGGTCTGAATTAGGCCCATAGTCAGCTGCATCTTAGCTATATTCAAAACATGGCTCCTTCTTCTCTCTCTCCTTGCCCAACTCCTCCTCTACTCCTCTGGACAAAAGCATTCCATTCTCCACTCCTCCCTCTCCATGCCCTATTTTCCCCACCACCAACAGCTTCTGCGTACCTCTCTGTATATCCTCTGAAACCCATGGCTGTCTGGGAGATGTAGTCTCTAAACACAAAATGGCCGGTGTCCAATTTCACATCTGCTGCCTGTCACAAGCGCCTGGGGCTACGTGTATATAGTCAAAATTGTACATAGCCAAAATTGCATCATGTGTATAGTCAATATCAGTGGTTCTGGGCTTTGGGGAGGTCAAGAGAAATCGCAAAGCCAAAATAGCTGTCCGGTGGTTAGTGGGCATTTTTTTTTGGAGCGGCTGCGTGTGATGTCACGCAACTGCACAGAAAACACACCGTTCGGCCCACCCTGCTCCCCAACGCTGCGTCACCACCCTGAAAACACCTGCCATTTTCAATCACATTTGCAGTCGCATCCATCAGGGATGCAACCGCAATGTGTGTGATTGCACAGCCGCAATGCGGTCACTGCGCAGTTTGCCGTTATCAGCAAACTGCACTGCGAGCCGCATTAGCGGCAGGGTATGAATGACCCTTTACACCCAGGAAACACGCACCTGACGTGACTGCTGCTCTGAAGCAGGAACAGCACAAAAAGTGGTAAATATTTGTGTACAACCGTTGTGCTCTATTGTACTGAAACAGTAATAGGCCCTGTAGACGAATTTATAGAGCATTGTATTGCATTAATTCACAGAGCAGAGGTACCACTTTACAATTTGTTGCACACTAGTAATAAGATTGCAAGTTGAGACTTCGGTCTCGTCAGTAATGAGCTCGGTGAAAAATGTTTGTGAACCGCTGCTTCGAGGTGTAAAGTTCACTTAAGTGCTAGTTGTCCCACACAAAGAAGTGTGTGCATGTCCCAGAATGCAGAGGGCTTCAGGTAGCTAGTGCAGCAGAGTCCATTTATAAAACACTCTTTGTCCATGTGACTCATTATAATAAATATATATGAAGTGTTAAAAGGCCCACCAACCGTTGCAATCATAAACACTACATAGATGACCATAGTGCAGGATTTCTAACTGTAACATGTGACAGTATACACTAACTTATAATTTTGGGTGGGGGGAGGGGGGAATATAGATTTTATGGTTACAACAGATTTTCCAAGAATTGTTTGAAGTGTTTAAAATGTGAAACCACTGCTCATAAACCTTTCTGTGTAATTTATGACCGGTAATTTTTCCTCCAGTGTTGAAATTAAAACACCTTGTTAAGTATTTTGTTGGTATTGGCACAAATAAGTATCTTTTGTATTAAAGATTAATTAAAATAGTAAGCAAAGCTGTTAGCAGATGACATGATTTTATATGCACGCTGTTATATATTAATGTATTTTCATATAGGAATATGAAGTCAGTAACCACCATCATGTTTGTATTAATGAGAAATATTATTGCTCAGCCTACTGTGCTACAGTACATGACCATTAAGCAATTTCTTGCCTGTGTGTGTGTGCGCGTGCGTGTGTGTGTCATACTTGCCTACCCTCCCTCATTCTGCAGGAGACTCCCTGAAATAGCAGCAATCTCCCTGACTCCCTGAATAGTCCAGCAATCTCCCTGATTGCACTTTATCCCCATTATGTCGATGTTACATTCTAAGGGGGAAAAGAAGAAATCAGAGATATATACATTCAAATGGGACCATGCGTGCCATTTCCCTGCATTTGTTATAAGGCACAATGATCCCTATGGCTACATACATTTTAAATAAGGTTTCTCGTGGCCACTTACAGTATATGAAGCCTCTTGTAAAACACAATACACAAACAAATCCTGAAAAATATCAGTGTCTTTTCTTCAACAAGTAGATATTACTAACGTCGAGGCTCATTTACATTTGGAAGTAAGTCATTTTGATGACACACCTGTCGGAAGTAAGTAGCAGTACACATCCAAGCTGATAAATGTTACTTTCACAATCTCCCTGAAACGCTTTTTAAAAAGTAGGCAAGTATGGTGTGTGTGTGTGTGTGTGTGTATATATATATATATATATATATATATACTGTATATCTATATACAGTACATACAGCGGGTAAAACAAGTATCGAACACATCAACAATTTTCTCAGTAAATAATTTGTAATGGGGCTATTGTAATGAAATGTTCACCAAATGTCAGCAACAGCCCATGCAATCCTCACATGCTAAGCAATCAAACCATAGCTGTCTATAAATGAAGTTATGTGTTATAAGGTGAAATGACACAGGGAAAAAGTATTGAACAGACTTACTGAAATGTATTTAATACTTCGTACAAAAGCCTTTGTTGGTAATGGGTGTGCGGTGTATGAGCCCCCCGGGGACCCAGGGCCCGTGTGAACCACACACCTTGCACCCATTATAGTGGCGCCCGCCAATGCGAGTAGGATTGTGGGACTGGAAAGAAAGCATGACAAGGGCGGAGAGTTAAGTGGAGATTTAGGATGGCTGGTAGGCAGAGCCGGCCCTAGGTATAGGCAAACTAGGCAATTGCCTAGGGCATTTGATATGCCTAGGGGCATCAGCAGCTTCTGCTGATTAAAATGATATGCAGCATGCCTATATTCTGTGTGTAGCATTTCATATGCAGAATACAGCCACAGTCTCACACAGTATATAGGCATGCTGCATATCATTTTAATCAACAGACACTGCTTGTGCATCCTAGCCACATAGCAATGCAAATAAGATGCATTTTCATAAAAAAAGGTGCCTGACGTTAGCATTGAGGCAAGATTTATGAGGACACATCTGTATCCAAGCAGAGGCAGAGGTCACAGTGTTAGTGGCAGTGTGAGTGCTGTGTGCATGTGAGTGGGTTGGTTGTGCAGTAGTGTTTGGAATATGTGTAAGGAGCATTATGTGTGTCATGTAAAAATGCATTAATAATGTGCAATATATGTGTAAGGGGCACTATGTGTGTCATTATGTGTATAAGGGCATTAATAATGTGCGGCATATGTGTAACAGGGTACTAGTGTATGTGTGTCATTATGTGTATAGGGGCACTAATAATGTGCAGCAAATGTGTAAGGGGCACTATGTGTGTCATTATGTGTATAAGGGCATTAATAATGTGCGGCATATGTGTAAGGGACATTATGTGTAAAAGGGCATTAATAAAGGTTGTCATAATGTGTAAGGTGCATTATGTTTATAAGGACATTAATGTGTCTCATATGTGTAAGGGGCATTACTGTGTGGAATTGTGTATAAATGTATTACTAATGTGTGGCATTACGTGTATAAGGTGCTCTACTAGGTGGCGTTGCGTATAGAAAGGGCACTACTGTGTCGTCTAATGTGAATAAAGAGCAATAGGGTGTGGTGTAATGTGAATAAGGAGCAATTCAGTGTGATGTAATGTGAATAAGGGGCTCTACTGTGAGGAGTAATGTTTATAAGGTAAAGTAATACTACTGTGGGATGTAATATGAATTATGGACACTATCGCATGATCATATGTGAATAAAGTTGCAGTACTGTGTGGCGTAATTGGAATTGGGGTTATTGTGTGGCCATGCCCTTGCAAGCAAAAACACACCCCTTTTTGGGCTGTGCGCCAAATGTGCGAACTGTTCCTATTTAAAATATAGGGGGTACAAGGTCAGAAGCGGAACCAGCGGTGGTGCTAGGGGGCACCAGCCAAAATCTTGCCTAGGGCATCATACTGGTTAGGGCCGGCTCTGCTGGTAGGGTAAAAAGGAGTGCACGTTTGAAGATTGCAAGACATGTTAGAAATTTAGGTGTAAGATCCAGCGGAGGGGGATGGAGCAGGAGAAGTCTTGGAAGTGAGCACGTAACATGGAGAGAAAAATGTATATCTATATAATAAAATAGTCAGCTGATAAAAATTATGTCATCGTGTTGACTTTTAGTGAGTTGATAAACTCTGACCCACCTGTCCAAGTGATGTTACTTCCAGTGAGTTCCAGCTAGTGATGTGCACCGGAAATTTTTCGGGTTTTGGTTTTGGATTCGGTTCCGCGGCCGTGTTTTGGATTCGGACGCGTTTTGGCAAAACCTCCCTGAAATTTTTTTTGTCGGATTCGGGTGTGTTTTGGATTCGGGTGTTTTTTTTACAAAAAACCCTCAAAAACAGCTTAAATCATAGAATTTGGGGTCATTTTGATCCCATAGTATTATTAACCTCAATAACCATAATTTCCACTCATTTTCAGTCTATTCTGAACACCTCACACCTCACAATATTATTTTTAGTCCTAAAATTTGCACCGAGGTCGCTGAATGACTAAGCTAAGCGACCCAAGTGGCCGACATAAACACCTGGCCCATCTAGGAGTGGCACTGCAGTGTCAGACAGGATGGCAGATTTAAAAAATAGTCCCCAAACAGCACATGATGCAAAGAAAAAAAGAGGTGCACCAAGGTCGCTGGATGGCTAAGCGACCCAAGTGGCCGACACAAACACCTGGCCCATCTAGGAGTGGCACTGCAGTGTCAGGCAGGATGGCAGATTTAAAAAATAGTCCCCAAACAGCACATGATGCAAAGAAAAAAAGAGGCGCAATGAGGTAGCTGTGTGACTAAGCTAAGCGACCCAAGTGGCCGACACAAACACCTGGCCCATCTAGGAGTGGCACTGCAGTGTCAGGCAGGATGGCAGATTTAAAAAATAGTCCCCAAACAGCACATGATGCAAAGAAAAAAAGAGGCGCAATGAGGTAGCTGTGTGACTAAGCTAAGCGACCCAAGTGGCCGACACAAACACCTGGCCCATCTAGGAGTGGCACTGCAGTGTCAGACAGGATGGCAGATTTAAAAAATAGTCCCCAAACAGCACATGATGCAAAGAAAAAAAGAGGTGCACCAAGGTCGCTGGATGGCTAAGCTAAGCGACACAAGTGGCCGACACAAACACCTGGCCCATCTAGGAGTGGCACTGCAGTGTCAGGCAGGATGGCACTTCAAAAAAATAGTCCCCAAACAGCACATGATGCAAAGAAAAATGAAAGAAAAAGAGGTGCAAGATGGAATTGTCCTTGGGCCCTCCCACCCACCCTTATGTTGTATAAACAGGACATGCACACTTTAACAAACCCATCATTTCAGCGACAGGGTCTGCTACACAACTGTGACTGAAATGACTGGTTGGTTTGGGCCCCCACCAAAAAAGAAGCAATCAATCTCTCCTTGCACAAACTGGCTCTACAGAGGCAAGATGTCCACCTCCTCCTCATCGTCCGATTCCTCACCCCTTTCACTGTGTACATCCCCCTCCTCACAGATTATTAATTCGTCCCCACTGGAATCCACCATCTCAGGTCCCTGTGTACTTTCTGGAGGCAATTGCTGGTGAATGTCTCCACGGAGGAATTGATTATAATTAATTTTGATGAACATCATCTTCTCCACATTTTCTGGAAGTAACCTCGTATGCCGATTGTTGACAAGGTGAGCGGCTGCTCTAAACACTCTTTTGGAGTACACACTGGAGGGGGGGGGGTCAACTTAGGTAAAATAAAGCCAGTTAGTGCAAGGGCCTCCAAATTGCCTCTTTTTCCTGCCAGTATACGTACGGACTGTCTGACGTGCCTACTTGGATGCGGTCACTCATATAATCCTCCACCATTCTTTCAATGGTGACAGAATCATATGCAGTGACAGTAGACGACATGTCAGTAATCGTTGGCAGGTCCTTCAGTCCGGACCAGATGTCAGCACTCGCTCCAGACTACCCTGCATCACCGCCAGCGGGTGGGCTCGGAATTCTTAGCCTTTTCCTCGCAGCGGGAGAATGTGAAGGAGGAGCTGTTGGCGGGTCACGTTCTGCTTGACTTGACAATTTTCTCACCAGCAGGTCTTTGAACCTCTGCAGACTTGTGTCTGCCGGAAAGAGAGATACAACGTAGGTTTTAAATCTAGGATCGAGCACGGTGGCCAAAATGTAGTGCTCTGATTTCAACAGATTGACCACCCGTGAATCCTGGTTAAACAAATTAAGGGCTTCATCCACAAGTCCCACATGCCTAGCGGAATCGCTCTGTTTTAGCTCCTCCTTCAATGTCTCCAGCTTCTTCTGCAAAAGCCTGATGAGGGGAATGACCTGACTCAGGCTGGCAGTGTCTGAACTGACTTCACGTGTGGCAAGTTCAAAGGGTTGCAGAACCTTGCACAACGTTGAAATCATTCTCCACTGCGCTTGAGTCAGGTGCATTCCCCCTCCTTTGCCTATATCGTAGGCAGATGTATAGGCTTGAATGGCCTTTTGCTGCTCCTCCATCCTCTGAAGCATATAGAGGGTTGAATTCCACCTCGTTACCACCTCTTGCTTCAGATTATGGCAGGGCAGGTTCAGGACTGTTTGCTGGTGCTCCAGTCTTCGGCACTCGGTGGCTGAAGGCCGAAAGTGGCCCGCAATTCTTCGGGCCACCGACAGCATCTCTTGCACGCCCCTGTCGTTTTTTAAATAATTCTGCACCACCAAATTCAATGTATGTGCAAAACATGGGACGTGCTGGAATTTGCCCAGATGTAATGCACACACAATATTGGTGGCGTTGTCCGATGTCACAAATCCCCAGGAGAGTCCAATTGGGGTAAGCCATTCTGCGATGATGTTCCTCAGTTTCCGTAAGAGGTTGTCAGCTGTGTGCCTCTTATGGAAAGCGGTGATACAAAGCGTAGCCTGCCTAGGAACGAGTTGGCGTTTGCGAGATGCTGCTACTGGTGCTGCCGCTGCTGTTCTTGCTGCGGGAGGCAATACATCTACCCAGTGGGCTGTCACAGTCATATAGTCCTGAGTCTGCCCTGCTCCACTTGTCCACATGTCCGTGGTTAAGTGGACATTGGGTACAACTGCATTTTTTTAGGACACTGGTGACTCTTTTTCTGACGTCTGTGTACATTTTCGGTATCGCCTGCCTAGAGAAATGGAACCTAGATGGTATTTGGTACCGGGGACACAGTACCTCAATGAAGTCTCTAGTTGCCTGTGAATTAACGGTGGATACCGGAAACACGTTTCTCACCACCCAGGCTGCCAAGGCCTGAGTTATCCGCTTTGCAGCAGGATGACTGCTGTGATATTTCATCTTCCTCGCAAAGGACTGTTGGACAGTCAATTGCTTACTGGAAGTAGTACAAGTGGTCTTCCGACTTCCCCTCTGGGATGACGATCGACTCCCAGCACCAACAACAGCAGCGCCAGCAGCAGTAGGCGTTACACTCAAGGATGCTTTGGAGGAATCCCAGGCAGGAGAGGACTCGTCAGACTTGACAGTGACATGGCCTGCAGGACTATTGACTTTCCTGTGTAAGGAGGAAATTGACACTGAGGGAGTTGGTGGTGTGGTTTGCAGGAGCTTGGTTACAAGAGGAAGGGATTTAGTGGTCAGTGGACTGCTTCCGCTGTCATCCAAAGTTTTTGAACTTGTCACTGACTTCTGATGAATGCGGTCCAGGTGATGTATAAGGGAGGATGTTCCTAGGTGGTTAACGTCCTTACCCCTACTTATTACAGCTTGACAAAGGCAACACACGACTTGACACCAGTTGTCCGCATTTCTGTTGAAATAATTCCACACCGAAGAGGTGATTTTTTTTGTATTTTGACCAGGCATGTCAATGGCCATATTCGTCCCACGGACAACAGGTGTCTCCCCGGGTGCCTGACTTAAACAAACCACCTCACCATCAGAATCCTCCTTGTCAATTTCCTCCCCAGCGCCAGCAACACCCATATCCTCATCCTGGTGTACTTCAACAGTGACATCTTCAATTTGACTATCAGGAACTGGACTGCGGGTGCTCCTTCCAGCACTTGCAGGGGGCGTGCAAATGGTGGAAGGCGCAACCTCTTCCCGTCCAGTGTTGGGAAGGTCAGGCATCGCAACCGACACAATTGGACTCTTCTTGGGGATTTGTGATTTAGAAGAACGCACAGTTCTTTGCTGTGCTTTTGCCATCTTAACTCTTTTAAGTTTTCTAGCAGGAGGATGAGTGCTTCCATCCTCAGGTGAAGCTGAACCACTAGCCTTGAACATAGGCCAGGGCCTCAGCCGTTCCTTGCCACTCCGTGTCGTAAATGGCACATTGGCAAGTTTACACTTCTCCTCAGACGATTTTGATTTTGATTTTTGGGTCATTTTACTGAGCTTTATTTTTTGGGATTTTACATGCTCTCTACTATGACATTGGGTATCGGCCTTGGCAGACGACGTTGATGGCATTTCATCGTCTCGGCCATGACTAGTGGCAGCAGCTTCAGCACGAGGTGGAAGTGGATCTTGATCTTTCCCTATTTTACCCTCCACATTTTTGTTCTCCATTTTTTAATGTGTGGAATTATATGCCAGTAATATATCAATAGCAATGGCCTACTACTATATATACTGCGCACAACTGAAATGCACCACAGGTATGGATGGATAGTATACTTGACGACACAGAGGTAGGTAGAGCAGTGGCCTACTGTACCGTACTGCTATATATTATATATACTGGTGGTCAGCAAACTGTGCAAAACTGAAATGCACCACAGGTATGGATGGATAGTATACTTGACGACACAGAGGTAGGTAGAGCAGTGGCCTACTGTACCGTACTGCTATATATTATATACTGGTAGTCAGCAAACTGTGCAAAACTGAAATGCACCACGGGTATGGATGGATAGTATACTTGACGACACAGAGGTAGGTAGAGCAGTGGCCTTCTGTACCGTACTGCTATATATTATATATACTGGTGGTCAGCAAACTGTGCAAAACTGAAATGCACCACAGGTATGGATGGTATAGTATACTTGACGACACAGAGGCAGAGCAGTGGACTACTGTACCATACTGCTATATATATATATAGTTATACTGGTGGTCAGCAAAATTCTGCACTGTCCTCCTACTATATACTACAATGCAGCACAGATATGGAGCGTTTTTCAGGCAGAGAATGTATAATACTGGTGGTCACTGGTCAGCAAAACTCTGCACTGTCCTCCTACAATATAATACTGCTGGTCCCCAGTCCCCACAATAAAGCAATTAGCACACTGAGCACAGATATTTGCAGCACACTGAGCACAGATATGGAGCGTTTTTCAGGCAGAGAACGTAGATATTTGCACTTGCAGCACACTGAGCACAGATATTTGCAGCACACTGAGCATAGATATATGCAGCACACTGAGCACAGATATTTACAGCCCACTGAACATAGAAACTTAGAGGACACCAGCCACGTCCTCTCACGATCATCTCCAATGCACGAGTGAAAAATGTCGGCGACGCGCGGCTCCTTATAAAGAATACGAATCTCGCGAGAATCCGACCGCGGGATGATGACGTTCGGGCGCGCTCGGGTTAACCGAGCAAGGCGGGAGGATCCGAGTTGCTCGGACCCGTGGAAAAAAAGGTGAAGTTCGGGTGGGTTCGGATCCCGAGGATCCGAACCCGCTCATCACTAGTTCCAGCATAACCCACATCTACAGTCTACTAATAACTTTGTTATTTCCCATACTTACCAGATACCACCTCATGATGAAAACACAGACACTCATATCAACCAATAACAACATCACATCATTATCCACAACCTAAAAATACATAACCGTGTAGAAGAAAAGAAAAAGGCAAACAAGGATGAACAGGCTACACCGACAAAGCCCTGAAGAGGAACACAGGCGAGGACATCACAAAAAAGTACAATACCTAAGATTAAAAGAAAAAAGGTAATTATAAGGACAATCTATATTATAAAATCAAGTGCTGATAGATATTATGTCATCATGTTGTGAGCATGTGCACATCTGACATAACATGCAAGGGGCTTATGATCATTAGGTCGACAAGATTTAGGTCGACAGTCATTAGGTCGACCACTAATGGTCGACATCTTCATTAGGTTGACATGAACAAGGTAGACATGGAAAAAGGTCAACATGAGTTTTTTTTTTTATTTAATTTTTTTAACTTTTTCATACTTTACGATCCACATGGCCTACGATTGGGGATAGTAACCTTGCCCAAAGCATGGCGAGCAATGCGAGGGGACACGGTGCATCAATTGGCGTTCCCCATCACTTTACGAAGAAAACAACACAAAAAAACTAAAAAAAAACTAATGTCAACCTTTTTCCATGTCGACTTAATGACCATGTCTACCAATAGTGGTCCACCTAAATCTTGTCGACCTAATGACCCATACCCCATGCAAGGTGCGAGGTAGCTCACAGTGCATTAAACTCAAGGTTGCCAATCAAGATAATGGGGGAAATGCAGATGCTATTATATTTTTCCCAAAGTCATTGAGACAAAAGACCACATAGGGTGGTCTCCCTTAATGTCTCATTTATGACAAGTGTTGTGTGGACTTTTGCTATTAATACTGGGATATTATCTGTCTGGAACTTTGGTACTCATTGAACATCATTGAAATTGACATGTAACTCCCAAACCTAGTTGCTTTAAATTGTGAGCAAAAGAAAAATGCATAGGAAATAATCCTATATAATAAAAGGCTAACGCTAGTCCTCACCTCTATGGGGAAAAATCAAGTGTTTTGCGCTCCGGCGGCCACTAGATGGCGCCCATTGGAGAAATTCAATTGTTGCTCCATTCAGGCATGCACAGCCGCCGGTGCTGACGATACTGTTATGTTATTCACTGGCATTTCTAGCACCAAGTGAGCCGTGTGATCGCATGTGGCGCCTGCCGCAGCACTTGAATGCTGCTATAATAGGCCCCATCCTCCCAGCCATAGTACTCCACATTTTTTTACTGTTCGCACTGGGAGCCAAATTGTCTATAAACAGCCCTGATGGTATTCGGTCATTTTGACGGGCTGGTAACTAGTACATTATGGGGGTCATTCCGAGTTGTTCGCTCGTTATTTTTTTCTCGCAACGGAGCGATTAGTCGCTAATGCGCATGCGCAATGTCCGCAGTGCGACTGCGCCAAGTAAATTTGCTATGCAGTTAGGTTTTTTACTCACGGCATTACGAGGTTTTTTCTTCGTTCTGGTGATCGTAATGTGATTGACAGGAAGTGGGTGTTTCTGGGCGGAAACTGGTCGTTTTATGGGAGTATGTGAAAAAACGCAACCGTTTCTGGGAAAAACGCGGGAGTGTCTGGAGAAACGGAGGAGTGTCTGGGCGAACGCTGGGCGTGTTTGTGACGTCAAACCAGGAACGACAAGCACTGAACTGATCGCAGATGCCGAGTAAGTCTGGAGCTACTCAGAAACTGCTAAGAAGTGTCTATTCGCAATTCTGCTAATCTTTCGTTTCGCAATTTTGATAAGCTAAGATTCACTCCCAGTAGGCGGCGGCTTAGCGTGTGCAAAGCTGCTAAAAGCAGCTTGCGAGCGAACAACTCGGAATGACCCCCTATATTTCTTTACTAGAGGAAATGCTTTTTTTTCTTTGAGAAATGGTTGCATTTTTGTGTTCATCTCTTCCTTGTACAATACTCCCATCTACTGGTCAGTATTATATTGACACAAACCTATAACATCTACAAGATGTTTCATTTATTTTATTTTTTAACATTCACTGTCACTGTTGTTTTGAAATGTATATTTCATATGAAGATATGGAACAAATGGAAAAGTATTTTTTTATTTAGGATTGTATAGAAATAGGCCAGTGCTTAAAGGAAAGACCACAAAGATAGATAGATAGATAGATAGATAGATAGATAGATAGATAGATAGATAGATAGATAGATAGGTAGATAGGTAGATAGGTAAATAGTAGAGATGAGCGGGTTCGGTGTTACTCGGACTTACCCGAATCTCCAAAAAATAAGAAATGGTGAAAATTATGGCGTAAAGAACCGAGTAAATCCGAACCCGCTCATCTCTAGTAGATAGAACAAATATGTTATGCATAAGAAACTATGCTTAGTCCGAAAAGACTGTGGGAGAGATGAACTAAGCAATGGAGAGATAAGTAGCAGTCAATCAGCTCCTAACTGTCATGTTACAGGCTCTGGGGGTCTATGTACTAAGCCCTGGAGAAAGATAAAGTGGATGAAGATAAAGCACCAGCCAACCAACTCCTAACTGCCATGTTACAGACTGTGGGGTCTATTTACTAAGCCTTCGATGGAGATAAAGTACCAGCCAATCAGCTGCCATGTCTCAGGTCTGGGTTTGAAAAATGACAGTTAGCAGCTGATTAGCTGGTACTTTATCTCCATCCAAGGCTTAGTAAATAGACCCCTATGTTTGAAAAATGACAGTTAGGAAGTGGTTGGTTGGTACTTTTATCTCTCACCACATTATCTCTCTCCAATGATTAATACATAGCCCCCTGTGCCGCCAAGACTTCGTACACCTGCCCTGTGTGTTTCTTTTTTTGGAGAATTGATATTCTGGTTGAAGCTTTAATTCACTTTGTAAGCCCTATAAAGAGTTACAGCACTCTTTAACCTGACAGCGGCATGCCCCTGTGACATAATGTTTCTAAAGTCCTATTACTTACTGTAACCTGCCAAATGGAGAGAAAAAATCTAGGAACCTATTTGTCATAAACATAATACCATTAATCTAGAATACTTTAAACCAGATCCTGACATAAAAATAAAAATTCCATAATAAGGAAAAGGATTACGGCCCTTGAGAGAACTCACCCTACCAGTGACCGCGGTACAGTATGTGTTTATTCACACCTTCATGTCTACTTGCCCATTTTCATTGTCAGATTGCACTAAACACACCATAGCACATTTCTTTATCCATCAACCTGCCTGAAAAAAAGACACAATGTTCACTGTTTATGTGTAAGCATGAGCAGATCCTCCTGTCCTAAAATGATTTATGATCCTTAGAAGACAAGGCTTTGAAAGTACTCCTTGGCAGCTATCGGCTTAAGCAGAAATGCACACCAACGAGGTAATCGTGTCCCTTTGGGAAATGGTTTCCCTGCAGGTGTTTTCTCTTTCTTCCCCTGCAAAGCTTCAGAGAGGTCACAGAAGCATGAAATTCGCCCTAATTCGCCCTAACTACTAATCACGTATAGCATTGGAAGAAAGTGTGACCAAGTATTCAGCAAAGTCAACTAGCACCTGTTTTCACCATCTCAATTTGTTTTTCTTCTCAGTGAATTTTACACCTTTTAATTTAATTTGTCACTGGCCCTCTCTTCCTCCAGCTGTCTACATCCACAGAACATGCATTCCAGCTGCTATTATCAATGGCTTAGAGTCTTGCTGGCTCTCTGAGCCAAAGAATTAGAGAGGTCCTGTAGGTTGCTGGTCCCAGTGCTATCGCTGCCTTATCTCAGTCTCCTGCAGAAACCTGACTCCCTGCTCCAGAACAACTTGAGCATTTTAGTTTTAATGCCAGAAAGTCTTGCCTATTCCCTAATGATGTTGTTTTTGGATTAGAAAAGATTTTTATCCAAGGCAGGGAGTCACTTAAAAGCTTCATACAGAACAGAATGTAAACACATTTTATTTTACACTGGCGTTACGTGTACAGAATGCCATTGTACTGTATATGAAATACGCTATTGCACTACACAAGCGTTTGTTTTTTGTCTGTTTACATTCTTATATTTAAACTCCTTTATCAGGAAAAATGTATTTAGTACAATATGTAGCATTTTATGTAACACAATACACTGGCTGCAGTGTGCGGGAGGCCTCGGGCCCAATGGCGCTTTACTCTCCAATGTAACACTATATAATGCACACCAAACGCAGATTACAGTTATATTAAGGCTTTTTAGTACATGTTTTTAGTAGAGATTTAAGGGTCAGTGTTGGCTTGCTGGTGCATTTAAAAGTGGTAACATGGGAGCAGTAGCGTTTTGATTACTACTACCCAATGAAATATAACAGAAATAAAAATGGCAGTGGATAGTTTGAGTCTATGGGGGTAATTCCGAGTTGATCGCTAGCCGCCGTTGTTCACAGCGCAGCGATCAGGCTAAAAATTGGCATTTCTGCGCATGCGTATGCACCGCAATGCGCAGGCGCGTCGTACGGGTACAATGAGCATCGTGTGTTTGCACAGAGTGTAACGAACATTCCAGTCGCACGGCGAACGCAGGAAGATTGACATGAAGTGGGCGTTTCTGGGTGGCAACTGACCGTTTTCAGGGAGTGCTTAGAAAAACGCAAGCGTTGCCGAAAAAACGCAGGCGTGGCTGGACGGGTGTGTGACGTTAAAAGCCAAAGCCGAAGAGTAACTACAGGGCTGGTCTTGTTTTGCACAAAAAGATTTTGCAGGCGCTCTGCTGCACAAGCGTTCGCACTTCTACAAAGCGAAAATACACTCCCCGGTGGGCAGCGACAATGCGTTTGCACGGCTGCTAGCGAGCGATCAACTCTGAATGACCCCCTATAAACATTAGTTTCTAGGGTCCAGTCCATTAACGTGTGTTTTACAAAAGATAACAAGTCATGTAAATTAATTGTATTTGAAAAAACAGTAGTTGGTGTGGGAGGCTTAGTGGTCTATTTACTAAACCTTGGACGGAGATATAGTGGACGGGGATAAAGTACCAACCAACCAGCACCTAACTGTAATCTTTCAAACTAAGCAGTTAGGAGCTGATTGGCTGGTACTTTATCTCCATCCACTTTATTTCCATCCAAGGCTTATTGCATAGACCCCTCAGACTTTATGAATACACATGTGAAGGCTAATACTAAGCCAAACTGGTTAGAGTTGACTGTAGCCTCTAGAGCGAATGATAGTAGTCCTTTAACACATATTTTTTTTTTTTTTACAAATTAAGAAATTGGGGGCTCATTTATCAACAAGTGATAAAACCCGTTGTAAATGATAAAACTCGTTGTGTATGATAAAACTCGTTGTGTATGATAAATGGTGCTCCAGCCAATCAGCTCCTGTCATGTGTTTAGCTCCTAATTGTCATGTGTTTGAAAAATGTCAGTTGGTAGCTGATTGGCTGGAGCACCATTTATCATACACAACAAATTTTACCATTCACAAGAAGTTTTATCACTTGTTAATAAATGGGCCCCTTGGTTTGTTGCACTGGTATACTTACTGGTGCTTTATATGTTCAAGGGTCACCCTGGTTGCAATAAGGCTTGGCGATAAGACCATTACATAGCTGTATTAACTTTTTCTGTCGTGCCCAGTAGTACAGGAGTGGGAGTGGGGGGAGCGGGCATTGCCCGGGCCTGCACCTTCCCCCTGTAACACTTGAGTGGCAGCAGCCTCTCTCCCCAGCCCAGCACACGCTGCTATGTGCTGGGCTGCAGAGGTTCTGGGGAGGTCACCGCTCTCCCTGGGCGTTCATATTGAATCATATCTTGTGATATTTTATTGTATTGAAACAAGTGATCTCATTTGGCCCGTAGATGGGGTGAGTGGGATTGAACATGAGCAGGATGTGTTACACTTGTTTTGGAGGAGGGCACCCAAGTTACAGAATGACCATTGTTATATATATTGCCCACATGGGATGGTGAACCGACTGAACATCTTATAGAATAGAGGAATAGGGGACATCTTCCTGCCGGGTAAGTTTGAGATACTGTAAACTGTACCCACCCTTGACTACTACGTTACGAGCTGTTACATCCATCAGTTTGTACTTCTGTCATCAGGTAATTCTGACACAGAAGCTTCTGGGGGATCAGTATGAATGACCGACGGACTGTGGTTGCCGGTGGTCAGTATACCGCTGCCGGCGAGCTCTGATTGCCTCATGAACCGGTGGCTGGTTTGAGGTCCTACACATCGCCGCCGCCGCCGGACATATGCGCGCTCTCCTCCCTGTCCTGACCATCTGACACCCGACACACGCCACCATATGGAGCAGCAGCGGTGAGCAGCACAGTGGGGGGGGGGGGGGGGGGGGGGGGGGCACTGTGGAGGAATTTGTGGATCTGGCACTGTGGGGGCATTTGTGGATCTGGCGCTGTGGGGGCATTTATATACCTGGCACTGTGGGGGCATTTATGGATCTGGCACTGTGGGGGCATTTGTGGATCTGGCGCTGTGGGGGCATTTGTATACCTGACACTATAGGGGCATTGGTATACCTGGCACTGTGGGAGCATTTGTGGATCTGGCACTGTGGGGGCAATTGTGGATCTGGCACTGTGGGGGAATTTGTGTATCTGTCACTGCACTATTGGGGGCATATGTGTATCACGTCCTATTTTAATTGGCCACACCCATTTTTTGGAGTGCGCGCCTCCGGCGCGCGCACTCAGTACCTCTAAGGGGCAGACCTACTGGGGGGCAGGGTAATTTTTAAGTTGACAATTTTTGTATGGCCCCTGAAGGATTTTATAAATATCCAAATGGCCCTTGGTAGAAAAAAGGTTCCCCACCCCTGCTGTAGATCAATATAATAAATCAATTTGCCCAAAACACTATCAGACTACAGATTACAAATTAATTAATAGCATAATCTATTCACAGATTTTATTGCTACACAGAGGATGGTAGAGGAATACATACAAGCAATTAAAATGAAGGCCCTCATTCCGAGTCGTTCGCTCGGTAATTTTCTTCGCATCGCAGTGAAATTCCGCTTAGTACGCATGCGCAATATTCGCACTGCGACTGCGCCAAGTAATTTTACAATGAAGATAGTATTTTTACTCACGGCTTTTTCTTCGCTCTGGCGAACGTAGTGTGATTGACAGGAAATGGGTGTTACTGGGCGGAAACACGGCGTTTTCGGGGCGTGTGGATAAAAACGCTACCGTTTCCGGAAAAAACGCAGGAGTGGCCGGAGAAACGGGGGAGTGTCTGGGCGAACGCTGGGTGTGTTTGTGACGTCAAACCAGGAACGACAAGCACTGAACTGAACGCAGATGCCGAGTAAGTCTGAAGCTACTCTGAAACTGCTAAGTAGTTTGTAATCGCAATATTGCGAATACATCGGTCGCAATTTTAAGAAGCTAAGATACACTCCCAGTAGGCGTAGGCTTAGCGTGAGCAACTCTGCTAAATTCGCCTTGCGAGCGATCAACTCGGAATGAGGGCCGAAAAACAGTAATTCAGTGATCCCCAAATGTTTTACTGTGTTATAGGCAAAACACCACAAGTATGGAGGAGATACAGGCCCTCATTCCGAGTTGTTCGCTCGTTGCCGAGTTTTGCTATATTGCGATTAGTCGCTTACTGCTCATGCGCAAGGTTCGCAGAGCGCATGCGCTTAGTTATTTTACACAAAAGTTAGGTATTTTACTCACGGCATAACGAGGATTTTTCATCGTTCTGGTGATCGGAGTGTGATTGACAGGAAGTGGGTGTTTCTGGGCGGAAACTGGCCGTTTTTTGGGCGTGTGCGAAAAAACGCTGCAGTTTCTGGGAAAAACGCGGGAGTGGCTGGAGAAACGGGGGAGTGTCTGGGCGAACGCTGGGTGTGTTTGTGACGTCAAACCAGGAACGAAACTGACTGAACTGATCGCAGTGGCAGAGTAAGTCCCGAGCTACTCAGAAACTGCAAAGAAATTTCTATTCGCAATTATGCGAATCTTTCGTTCGCAATTCTGCAAAGCTAAGATTCACTCCCAGTAGGCAGCGGCTTAGCATGTGCAAAGCTGCTAAAAGCAGCTAGCGAGCGAACAACTCGGAACGAGGGCCACAGTACGTTCAACAAGTAATACAACAAGTCAGCAGTGCAAAGATGTTGGCTTGTAACAAGTATTTGGAAGCACAAGCAGGAATGCATATTTTGGAGATGTTGTTTTCAGTTTGTTCAATTAAGTTCTAAGCGAAGGAATATCCAAAACTGAGATTATACGGCTCTCAGCGAGCCAGAGGTAATGTAAGTAATTCAATTATTCTCATAAGGAAGGCTGCAATGCTATCAATTGTAAATAGCTTCACATGAAGTGTATTCACATCTACCCCTATCTATTTGCCCTGTCTATGACAATCAGATCTGTGGATGGGAGCACTGCTCACACATTTCCGCCTATTGGTCAGGCTTCTAAATCTGCCAGTGGGGCCTGCACATGCATCGTGTGATGCGTCCGCAGCATCAAGTACAGTAGCTCCATCCGAGTCGCACCCTGAGCAGATGGAGCAAACTGGGCAGCGACTAGTTGGGCGCACGGAGCAACTACGTCTCATGGGAGTGTCATGGAAATGTCATGGATGCTAGCCCAACTTCTGTGCTAGGTTCAGGTGTGCAGACACAGCTGGGATGCCTGTTTCAGACGGATCTTTAGCACCCAGCATGGGTTCTGATAGCTGCGACTGCAGACTGACAAAACAGTGCGTGCTGCGACTCTGATGCATGTGAACGCATAGAAACTTGCATCAGCACAACCGAAAAAATAGGCTGTCGTGGCTTGAAGGGACCCGCTTGTGTGTCTGACTCAGAATCAGCCGTAATACTGTATGTGCAGATCATTTACAGCAGGTTGGAGTTACCCACAGATTATTATTATTATTATCCTTTATTTATATGGCGCCACAAGGGTTCCGCAGCGCCCAATTACAGAGTACATAAACAAATAATCAAACAGGAAAACAGCAACTTACAGTTGATGACAGTATAGGACAAGTACAGGGTAAATAAACATAGTTACATCAGCAGATGACACTGGAATAAGTATCAGGTGGCAGAAGACTTCTGGATTTGGTGCAGTTGAAGATTATTAAAGTAAGAAAAGGATAAGCACATGAGGGAAGAGGGCCCTGCTCGTGAGAGCTTACATTCTAAAGATTGTGCTGGTGTCTATCCTGCTTGATTATACACGTTGCTGCCTATCTGGATGAATGGAGGACACAGAATAGGGAGCTACGAGGACCTGGATTTATCTAATGATATTCCAAACAAGCTGAAATAGCAATTGACCTTCAATAACTTTAAATGTATAATTTACCTGACAGGTTACCACATGTTTGTCTGGACTGCATTCCTGTTGGATTTCAGACATAACATTATCGTGACTTTGCAAATGAGCTAATACCGAACAGGGCCATAACTAGGTCTGTGCGGAGTCTGCTCCATACATAGCAGTGCAGGGTAGGGTGCGCTGTTGGCAGTACTTGTCAATTTGAATGATCTGATTACTTTCACTTGCAGCTTCCCCCTTTTTGAAGCCCAGCATCTCCTGACCACCCCTGTCTCCTACCCCAACCCCTTTTGTCGCTAATACCTATACAGCATTCATGGACTTGACATGAGTGCTCTTTGTTGTTCAGTCGTACTGTCCTTTATTACATTTTGGGATGCTGATGTGCACAGGAGTCAAACCCATTGCCTATGACATTGCAGTCGGACACTATATTCATTGAACTATCGGCCGAGCTGGAGAGTTCTAACTATTTGAAGCTTACCTTGTACTTTGTAAAGGGGTGATCAGCGTTGGAGCTTGGCAGATCTATGTAGTGTGTGGCTGCAAGGGGTTGGATGTGTGGCTGCACACTGCATGGACCTGCTTGATTATGGTACCGGTTATTTTATTACAGGGTACTGGTAGCTTCATATAATTATACATCTCACAGTTTTTATGCGGGATCAAGTTGCTCGGTGGGTGGGGTGTTTGGCCGAGATGCAGCAAGTTGTGGGTTTGAGTCCTGGGTGTGGCAGTATATTGAAATGTGTTATTTAATGAGGGGGTATTGTGGCTGAATGGCGGCGGGCTCTCGGGTTGAGCACATGAATGTGGTATAAGGAGGATTTGTGTGTGTTTTATATATATTTCTACATTTGGATTCCCATGTATGTAAACATATAGGATTGCTGCTGGAGAATTGAAATGAGCTTGATAACAGCTAAAAGCCCTCTTTTTGGACACTAATACTGATACTAGTAATTAGATGGTCTTAATTAGGGCAAATCCGATTAAATTTTGTCATACTGTGGAAATAGGATTGCTGCTGGAGAATTGAAAGGAGCTTGGTAACAGCTAAAAGCCCTCTTTTTGGATACTAATACTCATACTAGCAATCAGATGGTCCTAATTAGGGAATCTGACTAAATTTTGTCATACTGTGGAAATTACCTTATCTAAATCCCAAATCTTTCAAATTTAATCCAGATTTATATCTAGTATAATAAGTGGTTTGATCAAAAGATCACTTTCTATAACCTCTTAAGAAGGAAACATCTCCTCAAATTTTGAGAGCATTTTCAATAAGAGAATTTTTTTTAGAAAACACCCCTGAAGAAGTCGCTATAAGACGAAACGCGTTGGGTGAAAGCATCTTTATTATTAATTTTAATTGTATAAACTGAACAAACAATTGTATTCCTAATGATCAATATTACTTTGTAAGGAAACAATTATCATAATTTTTATTGCAAATGTGATTTTGAACTACATTGTCTTAACATTAAATATGGGTGTCTAAATGTGTAAAGTCATCCTCTCTTTATCTATATATATATATATATATATATATATATGTATATATATATATATATATATATATGTGTGTATATATATATATATATATATATATATGTATATGTATATATATTTATTTTTTTCAGAAAAAGTATTATCATTAGACAAATAATTGCCTAATACGTTAAAGAAGTGCGCTCCACAGAGATATAATTTGTATATATATATATATATATATATATATATATATAATTAATGGCTCTGCCACCATATAAAATGCTAATAACAACTGGAAACACACCATTGTGGGGAGATTTATCAAAACTTCTAAGCAGGACAAATGGAGACTTTGCCCAAAGCAACCAATCAGATTCTAGCTCAAATTTATCACGTACATATAGTTTCTCGGCACCCTAGGCAAAACTTCAGCTTACTGCCCCCAATCACCACCAATACCCACTTCTCAGCCCTTCTGATGAAAGTGTGACACAGATGTTCCACAGCCACCATTTGCATTAAGTACAACAAGGATGTTTCTTTCAGAGTAATAGGCAGACTCCCACCAAGGTCCCGGCACCCTAGGCAGCTGCCTAAAGCTGCCTAATGGTAAAGCCAGCCCTGTGTAGAATTTAATTGGTTCCTACAAACAACAACTGCTCTTGTTCTCTTTAGAAGGTGTGATAAATCTACCTCAGATTAACAGTTGTGCTCTATTCAGTTAATTTACTGCTGCGAATGCAGAGGTACAGAAGGAGACTTATCAGAATCCACAAGTTGGGGTACCCTATAATGGATGGGTTGCTGCCCTCTATGCAAGCCTGCCTGTGAACTTTGAAGTATAAATATAAAAATATTGCCATTATTGTTATGGGTTTGGGGAGAAACCTTTTAGTAATATGAGGGAACAGGCTCCTTATTTCCCCTTGTTGACAGCTTCCAAAAACAAAGAGTTACTTTAACAAGGCACAGCCATTCCACCCTCTCCTTACCACACTGTCCTGCTGAAGCGGGCAGGTTGGGAAAAATAACAGCTCCTTCTTAATGCCAGTGATATGATGACCTGCACCTGAAATCAGGGGACACCTACACTGCACAGATCTGTCACTGTCCTCTATGGATAATCATTCTTTGCAGGGATATCTCCTTGATGCTGGTGGCATAATACATTGAACTGTGCAGATATTTTTTTTTTCTTTAAACTTCCACTTGGCAATAATGCAATCATCCCACACAGTTCATGATCAGGGATCACGCCACAACTTGGGAGCACATCATAAGAATGAGCTAAGTGTTAGAGCCATTATGGTCCACAGCTGCTCTACCCGCTCTTTGTCACTTGCCTTCCATTTCACTCTGTCACCCTCCGCTTCTTAGTTCACAGAACAATTCCTTGTTAAAGTACAGAGCACCAAGAAGGTATCCTTTGAACTCTGGTTCAAGTATGCAACAAAAAGTGCAGCCACATAAATTTAGGCAAGCAAGTGTTTTAGCACCTCACGAAAAACCTCAAGACGTAGACAGACTCTTGGACTTCTGCTTATAGTCTTATTTCTCATAGTTTTGTATTTTATTCTTTTGTGTAACTATTTATCTGCAGTCTGTGTTACTGCAGCTCTGTTGGATCCAATGTTCCTTCCTTTTGTATGGCAATACTGTGATATACTTGTGTGTGTGCTAACAGTTTAAATGGAGATGTGCAGTTTGGTTCTCCAGAAATCTGGACCCACCCAAATTTTGTGGATCCAAACCAAAACCCAGTCCAGATCCCCCGAGGAGATCCAATCTGAATCAAAACCCGGTTCGGATCTTCCTGCAGTCTAGAATCCGGATTTTAAATCCGAATTCAGGGTTTTGATTGCAAAAATGACATGATTTTAGCTGTATTTTTAATTTTTATCAATGATTACCCTTTTTTACTTGATTTTGAACCAAAATCTGAATCTGAACCATAACACTTGAGGGTGGTTTTGCTAAAATCGAAACACGTTAATGAATTAGAACCAAAACCAAAACCCGGTGGATCGCCGGATGAAATCCTGACCTCTGCAGGGTATGCCCACTCAGCTGGTGGGTCCACGCCACCAACCGAGTGGGAATATAACCAGTAGCGAGCAGTGTGAGCCACTGGGCCTGAAGATTGGTGAGCACAGTGAGCCCGCGAGGGGACTCACTGCCGAGATTCCAACAGGTGGGGATGCCGCTGTTGGTATACTGACAGCCGGCATATCGTCTACCGGTACAATATACAGATTCCATCATTTTTGAGCGTCAGTAGGACTGAAGAAGACATCCTGTATATGGCAGGATAATGTGTTTATGAGTTTATGCCCTCATAGAAAAATGCATGAAGTTCTCCTAACAAAATTATATATACAAATATGATGTCTTTCTGACTCTTTCCACCCCCCGCTCTGTCACAGCTCTGTCCCCACTGTTCCATCCCTAAGCCCTCCCCCACACTTATCCCGCTCCCGGCGGCTGGTCCTCCACTTCTAAGTGTGTCCCGTCTCCCTTAGTGTAAGCCACTGGAGCGCACACTCATGCTTTCACTGTATGTGTGCTGAGCAGATGGGACAGACCTTCTGCAATTATTTTATAGATAACATTATAATTATTAACTATAAAAAAAGCACCAAACATTTTGAAAGACAGATCTTTCATGAAGCTCCTCTGCAGTGAATGGACTGAGCGATTACATGATATATGTCTACCCGAATCCCAACATTTCAGAAACTACCATGGATGATTATATAAATAATTATATATCAAATACCCCAATCCTGAAAAAGGGAACACTGATGGTAAAGCAGCAAAGAGAATTATACCCCTTTCAGACTGACAGAGCCGGGTCACACCCGGGAATGTGTTCCCAGACACATCCCGAGACACAACCTGGGAATGTCCCCTTTCACACTGCACTTAGACCTGGGATCGACCTGGGACAACCCCATTTACACTGATCCCGGGAAATCCCTGCAAATGCATATGCATGGCATTAGAAATGGACATTTTTCTGGCTCACATAGATGAGGTCACAATAGGCAAGCAAAGGGAGGGGTGGGGCCTGCTTTTTCAGAGTCTTCAGTTTAATAACAACTTGCTGTTGTGTATGGATAATTCCTCTGGCTACAAGCAGATTTGCAATGTTTTTATTAGAGATGAGCGGGTTCGGTTTCTCTGAAACCGAACCCGCACGAACTTCATGTTTTTTTCACGGGTCCGAGCAGACTCGGATCCTCCCGCCTTGCTCGGTTAACCCGAGCGCGCCCGAACGTCATCATGACGCTGTCGGATTCTCGCGAGACTCGGATTCTATATAAGGAGCCGCGCGTCGCCGCCATTTTCACACGTGCATTGAGATTGATAGGGAGAGGACGTGGCTGGCGTCCTCTCCATTAGAAATTAGATTAGAAGAGAGAGAGAGATTGTGCAGAGTCAGACAGAGTTTACCACAGTGACCAGTGCAGTTGTTGTTAGTTAACTTTTATTTATTTTAATATAATATATCCGTTCTCTGCTATATCCGTTCTCTGCCTGAAAAAAAACGATACACAGCAGCAGCCAGTCACACAGTGTGACTCAGTCTGTGTGCACTCAGCTCAGCCCAGTGTGCTGCACATCAATGTATAAAAGGCAAAGCTTATAATAATTGTGGGGGAGACTGGGGAGCACTGCAGGTTGTTATAGCAGGAGCCCCCAGGAGTACATAATATTATATTAATTTAAAATTAAACAGTGCACACTTTTGCTGCAGGAGTGCCACTGCCAGTGTGACTAGTGGTGACCAGTGCCTGACCACCAGTATAGTAGTATATTGTTGTATGTATTGTATACTATCTCTTTATCAACCAGTCTATATTAGCAGCAGACACAGTACAGTGCGGTAGTTCACGGCTGTGGCTACCTCTGTGTCGGCAGTCGGAACTCGGCAGGCAGTCCGTCCATCCATAATTGTATTACAATATATACCACCTAACCGTGGTATTTTTTTTTCTTTCTTTATACCGTCGTCATAGTGTCATACTAGTTGTTACGAGTATACTACTATCTCTTTATCAACCAGTGTACAGTGCGGTAGTTCACGGCTGTGGCTACCTCTGTGTCGGCAGTCGGCAGGCAGTCCGTCCATCCATAATTGTATTATTATTATAATATATACCACCTAACCGTGGTTTTTTTTTCATTCTTTATACCGTCATAGTGTCATACTAGTTGTTACGAGTATACTACTATCTCTTTATCAACCAGTGTACAGTGCGGTAGTTCACGGCTGTGGCTACCTCTGTGTCGGCAGTCGGCAGGCAGTCCGTCCATCCATAATTGTATTATTATTATAATATATACCACCTAACCGTGGTTTTTTTTTCATTCTTTATACCGTCATAGTGTCATACTAGTTGTTACGAGTATACTACTATCTCTTTATCAACCAGTGTACAGTGCGGTAGTTCACGGCTGTGGCTACCTCTGTGTCGGCAGTCGGCAGGCAGTCCGTCCATCCATAATTGTATTATTATTATAATATATACCACCTAACTGTGGTATTTTTTTTTCTTTCTTTATACCGTCGTCATAGTGTCATACTAGTTGTTACGAGTATACTACTATCTCTTTATCAACCAGTGTACAGTGCGGTAGTTCACGGCTGTGGCTACCTCTGTGTCGGCAGTCGGCAGGCAGTCCGTCCATCCATAATTGTATTATTATTATAATATATACCACCTAACCGTGGTTTTTTTTTCATTCTTTATACCGTCGTCATAGTGTCATACTAGTTGTTACGAGTATACTACTATCTTTTTATCAACCAGTGTACAGTGCGGTAGTTCACGGCTGTGGCTACCTCTGTGTCGGCAGTCGGCAGGCAGTCCGTCCATCCATAATTGTATTATTATTATAATATATACCACCTAACCGTGGATTTTTTTTCATTCTTTATACCGTCGTCATAGTGTCATACTAGTTGTTACGAGTATACTACTATCTCTTTATCAACCAGTGTACAGTGCGGTAGTTCACGGCTGTGGCTACCTCTGTGTCGGCAGTCGGCAGGCAGTCCGTCCATCCATAATTGTATTATTATTATAATATATACCACCTAACCGTGGTTTTTTTTTCATTCTTTATACCGTCGTCATAGTGTCATACTAGTTGTTACGAGTATACTACTATCTCTTTATCAACCAGTGTACAGTGCGGTAGTTCACGGCTGTGGCTACCTCTGTGTCGGCAGTCGGCAGGCAGTCCGTCCATCCATAATTGTATTATTATTATAATATATACCACCTAACCGTGGTTTTTTTTTCATTCTTTATACCGTCGTCATAGTGTCATACTAGTTGTTACGAGTATACTACTATCTCTTTATCAACCAGTGTACAGTGCGGTAGTTCACGGCTGTGGCTACCTCTGTGTCGGCAGTCGGCAGGCAGTCCGTCCATCCATAATTGTATTATTATTATAATATATACCACCTAACCGTGGTTTTTTTTTCATTCTTTATACCGTCGTCATAGTGTCATACTAGTTGTTACGAGTATACTACTATCTCTTTATCAACCAGTGTACAGTGCGGTAGTTCACGGCTGTGGCTACCTCTGTGTCGGCAGTCGGCAGGCAGTCCGTCCATCCATAATTGTATTATTATTATAATATATACCACCTAACCGTGGTTTTTTTTTTCATTCTTTATACCGTCGTCATAGTGTCATACTAGTTGTTACGAGTATACTACTATCTCTTTATCAACCAGTGTACAGTGCGGTAGTTCACGGCTGTGGCTACCTCTGTGTCGGAACTCGGCAGGCAGTCCGTCCATCCATAATTGTATTATATACCACCTAACCGTGGTTTTTTTATACCACCTAACCGTGGCAGTCCGTCCATAATTGTATACTAGTATCCAATCCATCCATCTCCATTGTTTACCTGAGGTGCCTTTTAGTTCTGCCTATAAAATATGGAGAACAAAAAAGTTGAGGTTCCAAAATTAGGGAAAGATCAAGATCCACTTCCACCTCGTGCTGAAGCTGCTGCCACTAGTCATGGCCGAGACGATGAAATGCCAGCAACGTCGTCTGCCAAGGCCGATGCCCAATGTCATAGTACAGAGCATGTCAAATCCAAAACACCAAATATCAGAAAAAAAAGGACTCCAAAACCTAAAATAAAATTGTCGGAGGAGAAGCGTAAACTTGCCAATATGCCATTTACCACACGGAGTGGCAAGGAACGGCTGAGGCCCTGGCCTATGTTCATGGCTAGTGGTTCAGCTTCACATGAGGATGGAAGCACTCAGCCTCTCGCTAGAAAAATGAAAAGACTCAAGCTGGCAAAAGCAGCACAGCAAAGAACTGTGCATTCTTCGAAATCCCAAATCCGAATTCCGAGCCCACCCGCTGGCGGTGATGCAGGGCAGTCTGGAGCGACTGCTGATGCTGACATCTGGTCCGGACTGAAGGACCTGACAACCATTACGGACATGTCGTCTACTGTCACTGCATATGATTCTCTCACCATTGATAGAATGGTGGAGGATTATATGAGTGACCGCATCCAAGTAGGCACGTCACACAGTCCGTACTTATACTGGCAGGAAAAAGAGGCAATTTGGAGGCCCTTGCACAAACTGGCTTTATTCTACCTAAGTTGCCCTCCCACAAGTGTGTACTCCGAAAGAGTGTTTAGTGCCGCCGCTCACCTTGTCAGCAATCGGCGTACGAGGTTACATCCAGAAAATGTGGAGAAGATGATGTTCATTAAAATGAATTATAATCAATTCCTCCGCGGAGACATTGACCAGCAGCAATTGCCTCCACAAAGTACACAGGGAGCTGAGATGGTGGATTCCAGTGGGGACGAATTGATAATCTGTGAGGAGGGGGATGTACACGGTGATATATCGGAGGATGATGATGAGGTGGACATCTTGCCTCTGTAGAGCCAGTTTGTGCAAGGAGAGATTAATTGCTTCTTTTTTGGTGGGGGTCCAAACCAACCCGTCATTTCAGTCACAGTCGTGTGGCAGACCCTGTCACTGAAATGATGGGTTGGTTAAAGTGTGCATGTCCTGTTTTGTTTATACAACATAAGGGTGGGTGGGAAGGGCCCAAGGACAATTCCATCTTGCACCTCTTTTTTCTTTTATTTTTCTTTGCGTCATGTGCTGTTTGGGGAGGGTTTTTTGGAAGGGACATCCTGCGTGACACTGCAGTGCCACTCCTAGATGGGCCAGGTGTTTGTGTCGGCCACTAGGGTCGCTAATCTTACTCACACAGCTACCTCATTGCGCCTCTTTTTTTCTTTGCGTCATGTGCTGTTTGGGGAGGGTTTTTTGGAAGGGACATCCTGCGTGACACTGCAGTGCCACTCCTAGATGGGCCCGGTGTTTGTGTCGGCCACTAGGGTCGCTTATCTTTCTCACACAGTCAGCTACCTCATTGCGCCTCTTTTTTTCTTTGCGTCATGTGCTGTTTGGGGAGGGTTTTTTGGAAGGGACATCCTGCGTGACACTGCAGTGCCACTCCTAGATGGGCCAGGTGTTTGTGTCGGCCACTAGGGTCGCTAATCTTACTCACACAGCTACCTCATTGCGCCTCTTTTTTTCTTTGCGTCATGTGCTGTTTGGGGAGGGTTTTTTGGAAGGGACATCCTGCGTGACACTGCAGTGCCACTCCTAGATGGGCCCGGTGTTTGTGTCGGCCACTAGGGTCGCTTATCTTTCTCACACAGTCAGCTACCTCATTGCGCCTCTTTTTTTCTTTGCGTCATGTGCTGTTTGGGGAGGGTTTTTTGGAAGGGACATCCTGCGTGACACTGCAGTGCCACTCCTAGATGGGCCCGGTGTTTGTGTCGGCCACTAGGGTCGCTAATCTTACTCACACAGCTACCTCATTGCGCCTCTTTTTTTCTTTGCGTCATGTGCTGTTTGGGGAGGGTTTTTTGGAAGGGACATCCTGCGTGACACTGCAGTGCCACTCCTAGATGGGCCCGGTGTTTGTGTCGGCCACTAGGGTCGCTGAGCTTAGTCATCCAGCGACCTCGGTGCAAATTTTAGGACTAAAAATAATATTGTGAGGTGTAAGGTGTTCAGAATAGACTGAAAATGAGTGTTAATTATGGTTATTGAGGTTAATAATACTATGGGATCAAAATGACCCCCAAATTCAATGTTTTAAGATGTTTTTTAGGGTTTTTTGAAAAAACCACCCGAATCCAAAACACACCCGAATCCGACAAAAAAAATTCGGTGAGGTTTTGCCAAAACGCGGTCGAACCCAAAACACGGCCGCGGAACCGAACCCAAAACCAAAACACAAAACCCGAAAAATTTCAGGCGCTCATCTCTAGTTTTTATAAATAATAGCATACTTCACTGTGCCTGTTATCTGTCTCTTTATTTCCTCCTCCCCCCTTTTGCAGAGCAGCTCTCTGATCTCCTGATCAGTCCAGGTAGCCATATTGCCTGTCTCCTCCACTTCCAGGACACTTCCCCTGGCTCTGGATGATGACTAGGGATGAGCGGGTTCGGTTCCTCGGAATCCGAACCCGCCCGAACTTCATGTTTTTTTACACGGGGCCGAGCGACTCGGATCTTCCCGCCTTGCTCGGTTAACCCGAGCGCGCCCGAACGTCATCATCCCGCTGTCGGATTCTCGCGAGGCTCGGATTCTATCGCGAGACTCGGATTCTATATAAGGAGCCGCGCGTCGCCGCCATTTTCACACGTGCATTGAGATTCATAGGGAGAGGACGTGGCTGGCGTCCTCTCCGTTTATAGAGAAGAGAGTGAGACAGTAGAGAGAGACACAGTAGTAATTTTGGATTTTGGGGAGCATTAGGAGGAGTACTAGTTACTTGCTGAAGTGATAGATAGTGTGACTGTATATTATCTGACTTGTGGGGGAGACACTGACAGTGGGGAGCAGTTAGAGTCTGAGAGCAGGACTCAGGAGTACATATAACGTACAGTGCACACTTTTGCTGCCAGAGTGCCACACTGCCATTGTGACCACACTGACCACCAGTATAATAGATATTGTGATTGTCTGCTTAGGAGTACTACTTGCAAGTTGCTGATAGTGTGACCAGTGACCTGACCACCAGTCACCACCAGTTTAATATATATATATATATATATATATATATATATATATATATAATTGTATATAATATATATATATATAATATTGTATACCACCTACCCGTGGTTTTTTTTCTTTTCTTTCTTCTTTATACATACTACTATAGTAGCTTACTGTAGCAGTCTGCGGTGCTGCTGAGCTGACTGTGTCCAGCAGGTCCGTCATCAGTCATTACATAATAAATATATATACCTGTCTGGCTGCAGTACTAGTGATATTATATATATATATATATATATATATTGATTTTATCTCATTATCATCCAGTCTATATTAGCAGCAGACACAGTACGGTAGTCCACGGCTGTAGCTACCTCTGTGTCGGCAGTCGCTGGTCCATCCATAATTGTATACCACTTACCCGTGGTTTTTTTTTTTCTTTCTTCTTCTTTATACATACTACTATAGTAGCTTACTGTAGCAGTCTGCGGTGCTGCTGAGCTGACAGTGTCCAGCAGGTCCGTCATCAGTCATTACATAATAAATATATATACCTGTCCGGCTGCAGTACTAGTGATATTATATATATATATATATATTGATTTCATCTCATTATCATCCAGTCTATATTAGCAGCAGACACAGTACGGTAGTCCACGGCTGTAGCTACCTCTGTGTCGGCAGTCGCTGGTCCATCCATAATTGTATACCACCTACCCGTGGTTTTTTTTTTTCTTTCTTCTTTATACATACTACTATAGTAGCTTACTGTAGCAGTCTGCGGTGCTGCTGAGCTGACTGTGTCCAGCAGGTCCGTCATCAGTCATTACATAATAAATATATATACCTGTCCGGCTGCAGTACTAGTGATATTATATATATATATATATTGATTTCATCTCATTATCATCCAGTCTATATTAGCAGCAGACACAGTACGGTAGTCCACGGCTGTAGCTACCTCTGTGTCGGCAGTCGCTGGTCCATCCATAATTGTATACCACCTACCCGTGGTTTTTTTTTTCTTCTTCTTTATACATACTACTATAGTAGCTTACTGTAGCAGTCTGCGGTGCTGCTGAGCTGACAGTGTCCAGCAGGTCCGTCATCAGTCATTACATAATAAATATATATATACCTGTCCGGCTGCAGTATTAGTGATCTTATATATATATATATTGATTTCATCTCATTATCATCCAGTCTATATTAGCAGCAGACACAGTACGGTAGTCCACGGCTGTAGCTACCTCTGTGTCGGCAGTCGCTGGTCCATCCATAATTGTATACCACCTACCCGTGGTTTTTTTTTTCCTTTCTTCTTTATACATACTACTATAGTAGCTTACTGTAGCAGTCTGCGGTGCTGCTGAGCTGACAGTGTCCAGCAGGTCCGTCATCAGTCATTACATAATAAATATATATACCTGTCCGGCTGCAGTACTAGTGATATTATATATATATATATATATATTGATTTCATCTCATTATCATCCAGTCTATATTAGCAGCAGACACAGTACGGTAGTCCACGGCTGTAGCTACCTCTGTCTCGGCAGTCGCTGGTCCATCCATAATTGTATACCACCTACCCGTGGTTTTTTTTTTTTCTTTCTTCTTTATACATACTACTATAGTAGCTTACTGTAGCAGTCTGCGGTGCTGCTGAGCTGACAGTGTCCAGCAGGTCCGTCATCAGTCATTACATAATAAATATATATACCTGTCCGGCTGCAGTACTAGTGATATTATATATATATATATTGATTTCATCTCATTATCATCCAGTCTATATTAGCAGCAGACACAGTACGGTAGTCCACGGCTGTAGCTACCTCTGTGTCGGCGGTCGCTCGTCCATTCATAAGTATACTAGTATCCATCCATCTCCATTGTTTACCTGAGGTGCCTTTTAGTTGTGCCTATTAAAATATGGAGAACAAAAATGTTGAGGTTCCAAAATTAGGGAAAGATCAAGATCCACTTCCACCTCGTGCTGAAGCTGCTGCCACTAGTCATGGCCGAGACGATGAAATGCCAGCAACGTCATCTGCCAAGGCCGATGCCCAATGTCATAGTACAGAGCATGTAAAATCCAAAACACCAAATATCAGTAAAAAAAGGACTCCAAAATCTAAAATAAAATTGTCGGAGGAGAAGCGTAAACTTGCCAATATGCCATTTACCACACGGAGTGGCAAGGAACGGCTGAGGCCCTGGCCTATGTTCATGGCTAGTGGTTCAGCTTCACATGAGGATGGAAGCACTCAGCCTCTCGCTAGAAAACTGAAAAGACTCAAGCTGGCAAAAGCACCGCAAAGAACTGTGCGTTCTTCGAAATCCCAAATCCACAAGGAGAGTCCAATTGTGTCGGTTGCGATGCCTGACCTTCCCAACACTGGACGTGAAGAGCATGCGCCTTCCACCATTTGCACGCCCCCTGCAAGTGCTGGAAGGAGCACCCGCAGTCCAGTTCCTGATAGTCAGATTGAAGATGTCAGTGTTGAAGTACACCAGGATGAGGAGGATATGGGTGTTGCTGGCGCTGGGGAGGAAATTGACAAGGAGGATTCTGATGGTGAGGTGGTTTGTTTAAGTCAGGCACGCGGGGAGACACCTGTTGTCCGTGGGAGGAATAGGGCCGTTGACATGCCTGGTGAAAATACCAAAAAAATCAGCTCTTCGGTGTGGAAGTATTTCACCAGAAATGCGGACAACATTTGTCAAGCCGTGTGTTGCCTTTGTCAAGCTGTAATAAGTAGGGGTAAGGACGTTAACCACCTCGGAACATCCTCCCTTATACGTCACCTGCAGCGCATTCATAATAAGTCAGTGACAAGTTCAAAAACTTTGGGCGACAGCGGAAGCAGTCCACTGACCAGTAAATCCCTTCCTCTTGTAACCAAGCTCACGCAAACCACCCCACCAACTCCCTCAGTGTCAATTTCCTCCTTCCCCAGGAATGCCAATAGTCCTGCATGCCATGTCACTGGCAATTCTGACGAGTCCTCTCCTGCCTGGGATTCCTCCGATGCATCCTTGCGTGTAACGCCTACTGCTGCTGGCGCTGCTGTTGTTGCTGCTGGGAGTCGATGGTCATCCCAGAGGGGAAGTCGTAAGCCCACTTTTATTACTTCCACCAAGCAATTGACTGTCCAACAGTCCTTTGCGAGGAAGATGAAATATCACAGCAGTCATCCTGTTGCAAAGCGGATAACTGAGGCCTTGACAACTATGTTGGTGTTAGACGTGCGTCCGGTATCCGCCATTAGTTCACAGGGAACTAGACAATTTATTGAGGCAGTGTGCCCCCGTTACCAAATACCATCTAGGTTCCACTTCTCTAGGCAGGCGATACCGAGAATGTACACGGACGTCAGAAAAAGACTCACCAGTGTCCTAAAAAATGCAGTTGTACCCAATGTCCACTTAACCACGGACATGTGGACAAGTGGAGCAGGGCAGGGTCAGGACTATATGACTGTGACAGCCCACTGGGTAGATGTATGGACTCCCGCCGCAAGAACAGCAGCGGCGGCACCAGTAGCAGCATCTCGCAAATGCCAACTCTTTCCTAGGCAGGCTACGCTTTGTATCACCGGTTTCCAGAATACGCACACAGCTGAAAACCTCTTACGGCAACTGAGGAAGATCATCGCGGAATGGCTTACCCCAATTGGACTCTCCTGTGGATTTGTGGCATCGGACAACGCCAGCAATATTGTGTGTGCATTAAATATGGGCAAATTCCAGCACGTCCCATGTTTTGCACATACCTTGAATTTGGTGGTGCAGAATTTTTTAAAAAACGACAGGGGCGTGCAAGAGATGCTGTCGGTGGCCAGAAGAATTGCGGGACACTTTCGGCGTACAGGCACCACGTACAGAAGACTGGAGCACCACCAAAAACGCCTGAACCTGCCCTGCCATCATCTGAAGCAAGAAGTGGTAACTAGAGATGAGCGCCGGAAATTTTTCGGGTTTTGTGTTTTGGTTTTGGGTTCGGTTCCGCGGCCGTGTTTTGGGTTCGACCGCGTTTTGGCAAAACCTCACCGAATTTTTTTTGTCGGATTCGGGTGTGTTTTGGATTCGGGTGTTTTTTTCAAAAAACCCTAAAAAACAGCTTAAATCATAGAATTTGGGGGTAATTTTGATCCCAAAGTATTATTAACCTCAAAAAACATAATTTACACTCATTTTCAGCCTATTCTGAACACATCACACCTCACAATATTATTTTTAGTCCTAAAATTTGCACCGAGGTCGCTGTGTGAGTAAGATAAGCGACCCTAGTGGCCGACACAAACACCGGGCCCATCTAGGAGTGGCACTGCAGTGTCACGCAGGATGGCCCTTCCAAAAAACCCTCCCCAAACAGCACATGACGCAAAGAAAAAAAGAGGCGCAATGAGGTAGCTGACTGTGTGAGTAAGATTAGCGACCCTAGTGGCCGACACAAACACCGGGCACATCTAGGAGTGGCACTGCAGTGTCACGCAGGATGTCCCTTCCAAAAAACCCTCCCCAAACAGCACATGACGCAAAGAAAAAAAGAGGCGCAATGAGGTAGCTGACTGTGTGAGTAAGATTTGCGACCCTAGTGGCCGACACAAACACCGGGCCCATCTAGGAGTGGCACTGCAGTGTCACGCAGGATGTCCCTTCCAAAAAACCCTCCCCAAACAGCACATGACGCAAAGAAAAAAAGAGGCGCAATGAGGTAGCTGACTGTGTGAGTAAGATTAGCGACCCTAGTGGCCGACACAAACACCGGGCCCATCTAGGAGTGGCACTGCAGTGTCACGCAGGATGTCCCTTCCAAAAAACCCTCCCCAATCAGCACATGATGCAAAGAAAAAGAAAAGAAAAAAGAGGTGCAAGATGGAATTATCCTTGGGCCCTCCCACCCACCCTTATGTTGTATAAACAAAACAGGACATGCACACTTTAACCAACCCATCATTTCAGTGACAGGGTCTGCCACACGACTGTGACTGATATGACGGGTTGGTTTGGACCCCCCCCAAAAAAGAAGCAATTAATCTCTCCTTGCACAAACTGGCTCTACAGAGGCAAGATGTCCACCTCATCTTCACCCTCCGATATATCACCGTGTACATCCCCCTCCTCACAGATTATCAATTCGTCCCCACTGGAATCCACCATCTCAGCTCCCTGTGTACTTTGTGGAGGCAATTGCTGCTGGTCAATGTCTCCGCGGAGGAATTGATTATAATTCATTTTAATGAACATCATCTTCTCCACATTTTCTGGATGTAACCTCGTACGCCGATTGCTGACAAGGTGAGCGGCGGCACTAAACACTCTTTCGGAGTACACACTTGTGGGAGGGCAACTTAGGTAGAATAAAGCCAGTTTGTGCAAGGGCCTCCAAATTGCCTCTTTTTCCTGCCAGTATAAGTACGGACTGTGTGACGTGCCTACTTGGATGCGGTCACTCATATAATCCTCCACCATTCTATCAATGTTGAGAGAATCATATGCAGTGACAGTAGACGACATGTCCGTAATCGTTGTCAGGTCCTTCAGTCCGGACCAGATGTCAGCATCAGCAGTCGCTCCAGACTGCCCTGCATCACCGCCAGCGGGTGGGCTCGGAATTCTGAGCCTTTTCCTCGCACCCCCAGTTGCGGGAGAATGTGAAGGAGGAGATGTTGACAGGTCGCGTTCCGCTTGACTTGACAATTTTGTCACCAGCAGGTCTTTCAACCCCAGCAGACCTGTGTCTGCCGGAAAGAGAGATCCAAGGTAGGCTTTAAATCTAGGATCGAGCACGGTGGCCAAAATGTAGTGCTCTGATTTCAACAGATTGACCACCCGTGAATCCTTGTTAAGCGAATTAAGGGCTGCATCCACAAGTCCCACATGCCTAGCGGAATCGCTCCGTGTTAGCTCCTTCTTCAATGCCTCCAGCTTCTTCTGCAAAAGCCTGATGAGGGGAATGACCTGACTCAGGCTGGCAGTGTCTGAACTGACTTCACGTGTGGCAAGTTCAAAGGGCATCAGAACCTTGCACAACGTTGAAATCATTCTCCACTGCACTTGAGACAGGTGCATTCCATCTCCTATATCGTGCTCAATTGTATAGGCTTGAATGGCCTTTTGCTGCTCCTCCAACCTCTGAAGCATATAGAGGGTTGAATTCCACCTCGTTACCACTTCTTGCTTCAGATGATGGCAGGGCAGGTTCAGTAGTTTTTGGTGGTGCTCCAGTCTTCTGTACGTGGTGCCTGTACGCCGAAAGTGTCCCGCAATTTTTCTGGCCACCGACAGCATCTCTTGCACGCCCCTGTCGTTTTTTAAAAAATTCTGCACCACCAAATTCAAGGTATGTGCAAAACATGGGACGTGCTGGAATTTGCCCATATTTAATGCACACACAATATTGCTGGCGTTGTCCGATGCCACAAATCCACAGGAGAGTCCAATTGGGGTAAGCCATTCCGCGATGATCTTCCTCAGTTGCCGTAAGAGGTTTTCAGCTGTGTGCGTATTCTGGAAAGCGGTGATACAAAGCGTAGCCTGCCTAGGAAAGAGTTGGCGTTTGCGAGATGCTGCTACTGGTGCCGCCGCTGCTGTTCTTGCGGCGGGAGTCCATACATCTACCCAGTGGGCTGTCACAGTCATATAGTCCTGACCCTGCCCTGCTCCACTTGTCCACATGTCCGTGGTTAAGTGGACATTGGGTACAACTGCATTTTTTAGGACACTGGTGAGTCTTTTTCTGACGTCCGTGTACATTCTCGGTATCGCCTGCCTAGAGAAGTGGAACCTAGATGGTATTTGGTAACGGGGGCACACTGCCTCAATAAATTGTCTAGTTCCCTGTGAACTAACGGCGGATACCGGACGCACGTCTAACACCAACATAGTTGTCAAGGACTCAGTTATCCGCTTTGCAGTAGGATGACTGCTGTGATATTTCATCTTCCTCGCAAAGGACTGTTGAACAGTCAATTGCTTACTGGAAGTAGTACAAGTGGGCTTACGACTTCCCCTCTGGGATGACCATCGACTCCCAGCGGCAACAACAGCAGCGCCAGCAGCAGTAGGCGTTACACGCAAGGATGCATCGGAGGAATCCCAGGCAGGAAAGGACTCGTCAGACTTGCCAGTGACATGGCCTGCAGGACTATTGGCATTCCTGGGGAAGGAGGAAATTGACACTGAGGGAGTTGGTGGGGTGGTTTGCGTGAGCTTGGTTACAAGAGGAAGGGATTTACTGGTCAGTGGACTGCTTCCGCTGTCACCCAAAGTTTTTGAACTTGTCACTGACTTATTATGAATGCGCTGCAGGTGACGTATAAGGGAGGATGTTCCGAGGTGGTTAACGTCCTTACCCCTACTTATTACAGCTTGACAAAGGGAACACACGGCTTGACACCTGTTGTCCGCATTTCTGGTGAAATACCACCACACCGAAGAGCTGATTTTTTTGGTATTTTCACCTGGCATGTCAACGGCCATATTCCTCCCACGGACAACAGGTGTCTCCCCGGGTGCCTGACTTAAACAAACCACCTCACCATCAGAATCCTCCTGGTCAATTTCCTCCCCAGCGCCAGCAACACCCATATCCTCCTCATCCTGGTGTACTTCAACACTGACATCTTCAATCTGACTATCAGGAACTGGACTGCGGGTGCTCCTTCCAGCACTTGCAGGGGGCATGCAAATAGTGGAAGGCGCATGCTCTTCACGTCCAGTGTTGGGAAGGTCAGGCATCGCAAACGACACAATTGGACTCTCCTTGTGGATTTGGGATTTCAAAGAACGCACAGTTCTTTGCGGTGCTTTTGCCAGCTTGAGTCTTTTCAGTTTTCTAGCGAGAGGCTGAGTGCTTCCATCCTCATGTGAAGCTGAACCACTAGCCATGAACATAGGCCAGGGCCTCAGCCGTTCCTTGCCACTCCGTGTGGTAAATGGCATATTGGCAAGTTTACGCTTCTCCTCCGACAATTTTATTTTAGGTTTTGGAGTCCTTTTTTTTCTGATATTTGGTGTTTTGGATTTGACATGCTCTGTACTATGACATTGGGCATCGGCCTTGGCAGACGACGTTGCTGGCATTTCATCGTCTCGGCCATGACTAGTGGCAGCAGCTTCAGCACGAGGTGGAAGTGGATCTTGATCTTTCCCTAATTTTGGAACCTCAACTTTTTTGTTCTCCATATTTTATAGGCAGAACTAAAAGGCACCTCAGGTAAACAATGGAGATGGATGGATTGGATACTAGTATACAATTATGGACGGACTGCCACGGTTAGGTGGTATAAAAAAACCACGGTTAGGTGGTATATATTATAATAATAATACAATTATGGATGGACGGACTGCCTGCCGACTGCCGACACAGAGGTAGCCACAGCCGTGAACTACCGCACTGTACACTGGTTGATAAAGAGATAGTAGTATACTCGTAACAACTAGTATGACACTATGACGACGGTATAAAGAATGGAAAAAAAACCACGGTTAGGTGGTATATATTATAATAATAATACAATTATGGATGGACGGACTGCCTGCCGACTGCCGACACAGAGGTAGCCACAGCCGTGAACTACCGCACTGTACACTGGTTGATAAAGAGATAGTAGTATACTCGTAACAACTAGTATGACACTATGACGACGGTATAAAGAATGAAAAAAAAACCACGGTTAGGTGGTATATATTATAATAATAATACAATTATGGATGGACGGACTGCCTGCCGACTGCCGACACAGAGGTAGCCACAGCCGTGAACTACCGCACTGTACACTGGTTGATAAAGAGATAGTAGTATACTCGTAACAACTAGTATGACACTATGACGACGGTATAAAGAATGAAAAAAAAACCACGGTTAGGTGGTATATATTATAATAATAATACAATTATGGATGGACGGACTGCCTGCCGACTGCCGACACAGAGGTAGCCACAGCCGTGAACTACCGCACTGTACACTGGTTGATAAAGAGATAGTAGTATACTCGTAACAATTAGGATGACACTATGACGGTATAAAGAATGAAAAAAAAAACCACGGTTAGGTGGTAGGTATATAATAATAAATAATACAATTCTGGTCGGACGGACTGCCTGCCGTGTGCCGACACAGAGGTAGCCACAGCCGTGAACTACCGCACTGTACACTGGTTGATAAAGAGATAGTAGTATACTCGTAACAATTAGGATGACACTATGACGGTATAAAGAATGAAAAAAAAAACCACGGTTAGGTGGTAGGTATATAATAATAAATAATACAATTCTGGTCGGACGGACTGCCTGCCGTGTGCCGACACAGAGGTAGCCACAGCCGTGAACTACCGCACTGTACACTGGTTGATAAAGAGATAGTAGTATACTCGTAACAATTAGGATGACACTATGACGGTATAAAGAATGAAAAAAAAAACCACGGTTAGGTGGTAGGTATATAATAATAAATAATACAATTCTGGTCGGACGGACTGCCTGCCGTGTGCCGACACAGAGGTAGCCACAGCCGTGAACTACCGCACTGTACACTGGTTGATAAAGAGATAGTAGTATACTCGTAACAATTAGGATGACACTATGACGGTATAAAGAATGAAAAAAAAAACCACGGTTAGGTGGTAGGTATATAATAATAAATAATACAATTCTGGTCGGACGGACTGCCTGCCGTGTGCCGACACAGAGGTAGCCACAGCCGTGAACTACCGCACTGTACACTGGTTGATAAAGAGATAGTAGTATACTCGTAACAATTAGGATGACACTATGACGGTATAAAGAATGAAAAAAAAAACCACGGTTAGGTGGTAGGTATATAATAATAAATAATACAATTCTGGTCGGACGGACTGCCTGCCGTGTGCCGACACAGAGGTAGCCACAGCCGTGAACTACCGCACTGTACACTGGTTGATAAAGAGATAGTAGTATACTCGTAACAATTAGGATGACACTATGACGGTATAAAGAATGAAAAAAAAACCACGGTTAGGTGGTAGGTATATAATAATAAATAATACAATTCTGGTCGGACGGACTGCCTGCCGTGTGCCGACACAGAGGTAGCCACAGCCGTGAACTACCGCACTGTACACTGGTTGATAAAGAGATAGTAGTATACTCGTAACAATTAGGATGACACTATGACGGTATAAAGAATGAAAAAAAAACCACGGTTAGGTGGTAGGTATATAATAATAAATAATACAATTCTGGTCGGACGGACTGCCTGCCGTGTGCCGACACAGAGGTAGCCACAGCCGTGAACTACCGCACTGTACACTGGTTGATAAAGAGATAGTAGTATACTCGTAACAATTAGGATGACACTATGACGGTATAAAGAATGAAAAAAAAAACCACGGTTAGGTGGTAGGTATATAATAATAAATAATACAATTCTGGTCGGACGGACTGCCTGCCGTGTGCCGACACAGAGGTAGCCACAGCCGTGAACTACCGCACTGTACACTGGTTGATAAAGAGATAGTAGTATACTCGTAACAATTAGGATGACACTATGACGGTATAAAGAATGAAAAAAAAAACCACGGTTAGGTGGTAGGTATATAATAATAAATAATACAATTCTGGTCGGACGGACTGCCTGCCGTGTGCCGACACAGAGGTAGCCACAGCCGTGAACTACCGCACTGTACACTGGTTGATAAAGAGATAGTAGTATACTCGTAACAATTAGGATGACACTATGACGGTATAAAGAATGAAAAAAAAACCACGGTTAGGTGGTAGGTATATAATAATAAATAATACAATTCTGGTCGGACGGACTGCCTGCCGTGTGCCGACACAGAGGTAGCCACAGCCGTGAACTACCGCACTGTACTGTGTCTGCTGCTAATATAGACTGGTTGATATTTAAAGAGATATTAGTAGTATACAACAATACTATACTGGTGGTCAGGCACTGGTCACCACTCCTGCAGCAAAAGTGTGCACTGTTAATTAATATAATTGTACTCCTGGCTCCTGCTAACAACCTGCAGTGCTCCCCAGTCTCCCCCACAATTAATTATAAGCTTTTAATTTATACATTGATGACTGTGCAGCACACTGGGCTGAGCTGAGTGCACACAGACTGAGTCACACTGTGTGACTGACTGTGCTGTGTATCGTTTTTTTTTTCAGGCAGAGAACGGATATAGCAGAGAGAAGTGAACGGATATATTATATTAAATAAAAGTTAACTAGCAACTGCACTGGTCACTGACTGTGGTAAACTAACTCTGTCTGCGACTCTGCACAATCTCTCTCTCTCTATCTAATCTATCTCTATTCTAATGGAGAGGACGCCAGACACGTCCTCTCCCTATCAATCTCAATGCACGAGTGAAAATGGCGGCGACGCGCGGCTCCTTATATAGAATCCGAGTCTCGCGATAGAATCCGAGCCTCGCGAGAATCCGACAGCGTCATGATGACGTTCGGGCGCGCTCGGGTTAACCGAGCAAGGCGGGAAGATCCGAGTCGCTCGGACCCGTGAAAAAAAACATGAAGTTCGGGCGGGTTCGGATTCCGAGGAACCGAACCCGCTCATCTCTAGTGGTAACGAGGTGGAATTCAACCCTCTATATGCTTCAGAGGTTGGAGGAGCAGCAAAAGGCCATTCAAGCCTATACAATTGAGCACGATACAGGAGGTGGAATGTACCTGTCTCAAGCGCAGTGGAGAATGATTTCAACGTTGTGTAAGGTTCTGCAACCTTTTGAACTTGCCACACGTGAAGTCAGTTCAGACACTGCCAGCCTGAGTCAGGTCATTCCCCTCATCAGGCTTTTGCAGAAGAAGCTGGAGGCATTGAAGGAGGAGCTAAAAGGGAGCGATTCCGCTAGGCATGTGGGACTTGTGGATGGAGCCCTTAATTCGCTTAACAAGGATTCACGGGTGGTCAATCTGTTGAAATCAGAGCACTACATTTTGGCCACCGTGCTCGATCCTAGATTTAAAAACTTCCTTGGATCTCTCTTTCCGGCAGACACAAGTCTGCTGGGGTTCAAAGACCTGCTGGTGACAAAATTGTCAAGTCAAGCGGAACGCGACCTGTCAACATCTCCTCCTTCACATTCTCCCGCAACTGGGGGTGCGAGGAAAAGGCTCAGAATTCCGAGCCCACCCGCTGGCGGTGATGCAGGGCAGTCTGGAGCGAGTGCTGATGCTGACATCTGGTCCGGACTGAAGGACCTGACAACGATTACGGACATGTCGTCTACTGTCACTGCATATGATTCTCTCACCATTGAAAGAATGGTGGAGGATTGTATGAGTGACCGCATCCAAGTAGGCACGTCAGACAGTCCGTACTTATACTGGCAGGAAAAAGAGGCAATTTGGAGGCCCTTGCACAAACTGGCTTTATTCTACCTAAGTTGCCCTCCCACAAGTGTGTACTCCGAAAGAGTGTTTAGTGCCGCCGCTCACCTTGTCAGCAATCTGCGTACGAGGTTACTTCCAGAAAATGTGGAGAAGATGATGTTCATTAAAATGAATTATAATCAATTCCTCCGTGGAGACATTGACCAGCAGCAATTGCCTCCACAAAGTACACAGGGAGCTGAGATGGTGGATTCCAGTGGGGACGAATTGATAATCTGTGAGGAGCGGGATGTACACGGTGATATATCGGAGGATGATGGTGAGGTGGACATCTTGCCTCTGTAGAGCCAGTTTGTGCAAGGAGAGATTAATTGCTTCTTTTTCGGTGGGGGTCCAAACCAACCCGTCATTTCAGTCACAGTCGTGTGGCAGACCCTGTCACTGAAATGATGGGTTGGTTAAAGTGTGCATGTCCTGTTTATACAACATAAGGGTGGGTGGGAGGGCCCAAGGACAATTCCATCTTGCACCTCTTTTTTCTTTCATTTTTATTTGCGTCATGTGCTGTTTGGGGAGTGTTTTTTGGAAGGGCCATCCTGCGTGACACTGCAGTGCCACTCCTAGATGGGCCAGGTGTTTGTGTCGGCCACTAGGGTCGCTTATCTTACTCACACAGCTACCTCATTGCGCCTCTTTTTTTCTTCTTTGCGCCATGTGCTGTTTGGGGAGTGTTTTTTGGAAGGGCCATCCTGCGTGACACTGCAGTGCCACTCCTAGATGGGCCAGGTGTTTGTGTCGGCCACTAGGGTCGCTTATCTTACTCACACAGCTACCTCATTGCGCCTCTTTTTTTCTTCTTTGCGTCATGTGCTGTTTGGGGAGTGTTTTTTGGAAGGGCCATCCTGCGTGACACTGCAGTGCCACTCCTAGATGGGCCAGGTGTTTGTGTCGGCCACTAGGGTCGCTTAGCTTACTCACACAGCTACCTCATTGCGCCTCTTTTTTTCTTCTTTGCGTCATGTGCTGTTTGGGGAGTGTTTTTTGGAAGGGCCATCCTGCGTGACACTGCAGTGCCACTCCTAGATGGGCCAGGTGTTTGTGTCGGCCACTAGGGTCGCTTAGCTTACTCACACAGCTACCTCATTGCGCCTCTTTTTTTCTTCTTTGCGTCATGTGCTGTTTGGGGAGTGTTTTTTGGAAGGGCCATCCTGTGTGACACTGCAGTGACACTCCTAGATGGGCCAGGTGTTTGTGTCGGCCACTAGGGTCGCTTAGCTTAGTCATCCAGCGACCTTGGTGCAAATTTTAGGACTAAAAATAATATTGTGAGGTGTGAGGTATTCAGAATAGACTGAAAATGAGTGGAAATTATGGTTTTTGAGGTTAATAATACTTTGGGATCAAAATGACCCCCAAATTCTATGATTTAAGCTGTTTTTTAGGGTTTTTTGAAAAAAACACCCGAATCCAAAACACACCCGAATCCGACAAAAAAAATTCGGTGAGGTTTTGCCAAAACGCGGTCGAACCCAAAACACGGCCGCGGAACCGAACCCAAAACCAAAACACTTTGCAAGTGCACATCCCTAATGATGACATCATCTTTTCTGAGCCCAAGAAAGCTCCAATGAGAGGTCTTTTAACAGTCCCGTGTACTGAATACCTGGTAGGGCCCATTTACACTACACTGCATCCCGAGACGATCCCGGATTCAACCCAGGTCGAAACCTGGGGTGAAATGCCGAGACGCTCGACCTGGGATATTCTTTCAGTACCCTTTCACACTGAGCAAATTCCCGGGTTGATGCGCGTTCATGTGCCATAACCCGGGAAATATTTGTCAGTCTGAAAGGGGTATTATTAGACAATGAGACATGTACCACGTGCAGAGTACAGTTACTCAATAGGGACGGTTTCTTCAATGATGACCCAGAACACTGTGCACTCTAAATGATGCCATATGAAGCCATTGAACGTCCAGCTTTACCTAATCACACATTAAGGGGTCTATTTACTAAGCCTTAGATGGAGCTAAAGTGGACGGAGATAAAGTACCAGCCAACCAGCTCCTAAATGTAATTTTTCAAACCCAGCCTGTGACATGGCAGTTACGATCTGATTGACTGGTACTTTATCTCCATCCACTTTATCTCCATCCAAGGCTTAGTAAATAGACCCCTAAGGGGGACATTTACTAAGCAGTGATAAGAGTGGAGAAGTGAGCCAGTGGAGAAGTTGCCCATGGCAACCAATCAGCACTGAAGCAGGCTTACCTACTTTGCTGCCTCCTCCTCAGGGAGGAGGCAGCGTTGTAGGTGAATGGGGGCGTGGCCGGCAGCAGGACGGGTGGTTCGGGGCGTGGCCGGCAGCAGGATTGGCGGTCCGGGGGCGTTACATTAGGGTCGCGTCATCGTGACTCCACCCCCCACTGTGCTGTGCCGAGAAACGAGGCGCTGCATAGCGGGGGCGGAGCTACGATGACGCAATTCAGCGCGGATCGCGTCATCGGACCCCCTCGGACCGCCTACTTGTTCACTGCTGCGGGCGGCCGAGGGGGAAAGCGGGAGGCTTGCCCACCTTTCCGGGGGGCCGGGAGGGTCACCCGATTTTCGGGAGCCTCCCGGCCATTCCGGGAGGGTAGGCAAGTATGCTGAAGTAACATCTATAATGTGCATACTATAAAATTATACAGAGCTGCTGATTGGTTGATGAGACAACTTCTCCACTGGCTCTCTTCTCCGCTCTTATCACTGCTTAGTAAATGTCCCCCTAAGACATTTATGCTTTCCAGAATCATGCCAGGTGATGGTGTCAGGTGGCAGCCACAGATTACTAATGCCTCTGGAAAACACACTGTTTGTGCTTAAACCACAGGACAGTGCTGAAAGTTAGATTTTGGTGCTGGTAACAGCCAAAAATGAAAAAGAAGACTTTAAGGTCTGATTAATGTTTGTAAATAAAGCAAATTATCGTGCAACTGGGCAAAACTATGTGGCACTGCAGGTGGGGTAGATGTAACATGTAGAGAAGTTTAGATTTGGATGGGTTATATTTTTTATAATGCAATTTAGATTTCAGTTTGAACACACCCCACCTAAATCTGATTCTCTCTGCACGTGTTACATCTGCCCCACCTGCAGTGCAATGTGGTTTTACTTAGTTGCTTGATAATTTGCTTTACTTGCAAACATCAATCAGCCCTTTAGTACAGTGGTGAAAATGCCCCAGTGCTCAGTTTTACACTGACTGCTACTGAAATCACATCACTTATAGGGCGGGATGTACTAAGGGAAAAATGCGGTAAAACCCCCGTTTTCGGGGTTTTTACCACATTTTCAAATGTACTAAGACCCGGCCGCCCAGGGTATCGCCATCTTTGGAAGGCAATACCCTATAGAAGCCTATGGGCTTCGTATTGCCGGACGCCATCTTCGCCGCCCACCCCCCCTCCCCGCCGCAGATGCCGACCTCCCTCCCCCCCGACATACCTTCCTCCAGGAAGCCTGGACCCGGAAGGTAAACTCCTCCTCCCCCTAGCAAAGCAGCAGGAGGTCCTTCCGGCTGCAGGGGGGAGGAGGAGGCGCCTGGGACAGCCTGCTGCCTTGATCCTGGCAGCTGAGGAGAAGGAGAGCCTAGGGAGGTGACGGAGACCCCCCCACAGACCACCTCACAGGTATCGCAGGGGGACTCCATCACCGCATTGCGCTGTTGATCGCATATGTTAGTACATATGCGATCAACATCGCTGCGAGGGGCGGCGATGTATGTTAATACATCCCACCGATAGACTGACAAAGGGACCCTTGTTGTGGTCACAATTACAACTAAAAAATTTATCTCAAGAGCTGAAAAACAGATTTTTTTTTGTTTTCCAAACAATATCTTTCAATAAGTGTGTGTTACAGATTGTCTTCTGTCATTACGTGTAACTCATTCTATGCTTTATTACAGGATGAAGGAGAACTTGAGGCAAAGACATGTGCTGAATTATTTTACTGCCCTTACAGTGAGGGCTGTCTGAGTGGATACGACACTGTCAATCATTCAGTATTTTGGTAACACCCTTCTGCACCATTGATAATCACTAGAACACATTTCCCCTGGATAACACACAGAATAGATACTATAGAAGCCATCTGCTGTTTAGATTTAATAAATGAGATGAGCACTTTTTACACAAAATACCAGTGATTGTAAAGCGGCAGTCGCTGCATAATAAGACTGTATTGGGAAGAAAACTATATCATATTAATCTTTCTGCTGTTAAAAGGAAGCAGTGGTAACATAAGATTTAGGGAGATGTACTAAGAAGTAAAAAAGCCAGTGGAGAAGTTGCCTATGGCAACCAATCATCATTGATGTAACATTTATAATTTGCATACTATAAATATATACAGAGCAGCTGATTAGTTTTCATGGGCAACTTCTCTACTGGCAGCACTGCTTAGTACATATCCCCTGTAGTTTAATACCTCAGAGATTAAAATGATAAAAAAAAATGATTGCATTTATCATGCTCGTATAGTGACTAACAGCGCCTCATTCATAAGATGTCATTGATATAAGTGGCCTTTGTTTTCTGGTAAGTAGTCCTTCGTTACATTTGTGTGATGTACTATAACACTTCTTAATGTGTCTTGTACACCTATGTACTGCAAGCTGAGCAGCCCCCACCCCCACTTAACTCTCCTCCCTACTTTCCTTCCTTTACTCCCCCTCCCCACTCTACTGTTAAGCTTTCTGAAAACTAATTTCAATAAAAAGTCTTAAAAATAAATAAAGCTGTCCAGCATTTGTGGGTTATACTTACTACTACTGTATGTAGCCTGTATGCAGCAATAAATTAACGTATTTGCAGCCCTTGCATTGCACCGTCAATTGTCAAGCAGTAAAGTCACTCCATTTTCTCTTTGGCTCCCATCTCTGAATCAGCCCCATAGTATAACTTCCCACACCCTAGAGAAGGGGGAATGCTGGCATTACTGTATATGCTGTTTTCGATTATATGTAATTACAGTGAGATAAGACACAGTGAGGTCAGCATACCTCCCAACTGTCTCGATTTTGGCGGGACAGTCCCGTTTTTCACGGTCTGTCCTGCTGTCCCACCCGCGGGTCGCAGTGTCCCGCGGGTGGGGAGCAGTTGGGAGATCCCCCCCTGTCACTCGCTGCTCTGAGCAGAGCAGCGGTGAATAGATGCTGTGAGCATGCGCACAGCGTCTATTCATGGCAGAGAGGGTCAGGGGGCATGACCAGCAGCTCTCACACCGCTGTTCATGCCCCCATAATGACGAAAACGGGGGAGTGGCTTGCGATCACGGCAGGTGCCTTGAGGCCACGCCCCCTTTCCGTTAGGCCACACTCCCTAAAATCGGACAATAGTGTCCCTCCTCAGCTGAGCTAAAAGTTGGGAGGTATGGGTCAGGCCCACATTGGTAAGCTGTCGCACAGCGGTTAGTGTTATTGCTGCATCACACTGTCTGATTCCAACCAGAGTGGTACACTATCTGCATGATACTGCAGGCTCTCCCAGTGTTTGTATGGGTAAAGAGGGGGTACACACGGAGAGATCCTTGCTTAAAATCTAAGCAATCTGACTAGATTGCTTGGATTTTAAGCACAGATCTCTCGTGTGTATGCCCCCCAGCGATAGCAATGAGCGATGCGTGCTGAGCGAGGGGGGGGCGCTCACTTCACACAGCGCTGAAGTTACTCGTTAAACGCCCAGCATGTGAATTCCTACTTCTGCGTGCTAGGCCTCCCTGCACCGGGCTTCTGCTCCGCCGGTCCTTTCTCAGCCACCCCGCTAGCTTGCGCTCTTACCCACTTGTCTAAATCCCTGGTTCCGAAATTGCTGCATTCTGTCTAAATGCCTCGTCGTAATTGCACCACACAGAGCCGCCACATTCCTTATACGCTGCATAGATAAGGTCCGTCTTCTTTAGCAAGCCCATGGTTGCTTGCGGATAGGCCTCCATATAACAGCACATGTGGGCAAACATACCACTTATGTAGGTAGGGGAGAAAAAAGAAAGCTCTTGTGTGGGCGCACTCTTATCTAATTGTAATCACTTATCGTGAATATCCCATATAATCATATAAGGTACTGATAAAACATAATTTTATTAAGGTATTCATTAAGATCAATGAAATAGCCCGATCCAAGATGAACTTTTTTTTACTTATTTTACACATATCGGATTAAATTAGAAAAATATAATAAAATGTTCTGGTCCTGCCTCAGAGAGATGAGATAAGAAAGGGTGTAGACACTGCAAAGTCATACACCCATTTCAACCCGACCAGTACAGGCAATCTGTATTAATGAGATCTAGTTGATCAATTAGAATAATGAATTTGTCAACAATCAATAAAAGTTATTGTCATTGACAAGGCAATATTAGATTTGTGCTGTTATTTGTCAACTTCACGTGGTAGGCTCAGGCTGTTTATATGCTAGGAGAACTAGGATTGGTTCTTTAACCTAGGATATGCACCCTCCCGAAGGAAAAGTAGGTGAAATTTAGGGAACAAGTGGTGATGCTGCTGTTGAAGTCACATACCATACATCATATGATGTGATTGGTGCTCTACAACACTGGGTATTCCCTGTGAGTCTCCTCCTCAGGTACTGACCCAGCCCAACACTGTTTCGCTTCCAAGATCGGACGAGATCGGGCATTAGCAGTGTGGTTTGATAGTAGAGGAAATGGGTCAGACTCCAATGAGAGTGCACCTATATAAGAGAAAGGTGACTGTTTTGGTCACAAGAGTAAGGTGTGGATCTGCTTTTCATGTTAGGCAGAGAACATCAAATCCCACATTAGTGGTATTGTGTCCCTGGATCATGAATGAGAGTCCACGGAAGGAAAAGTAATGAAAATAAAGAACACAATTTTCTTTAATTGCTATATTGCATGCAAAAATAATGCAGTCATAATTCAATTTAGAGTATTCCAAAGTCAGGAGGTGCACACAAAATGATTCTATCACAATGTAGCGACTGAACCTTAAATTCATATAATATGCAGAATTACTCAAAAAGATAAAAAGTACAGATTATGTATATGATTAAATACACATAAAGATCACTGCAATCATATAGGGCAAAATTGTCAGATGTTAGTGCTGATATATGAAGTTGAAAAGAATGCACCAAGAAATATTTCTACATTCAAGCACAAAAAGACTGGTACCAAAATTTGAAGCACAAAGAAAATAATGTAGTCATGTAAAAAATGACAATATGGATTACAGGTACTGGTATATCAATTTGGATCTTAATGAGAATCTCAGTGGATTACACTAGGAATAACCATAGGTTAATGAATTTGTAGTGAAAAAATACACAGTTATGGACTGTGGCTGGAGTCAAAAAAATGACAATAGCCACATAATGAAATACCTGACCTGAATATATTCAGGGATAGGATGCAGTTTTTCTAATGCAGAGGCTGAGGCCAGTAGATGAATTTTGAGGCAAGGACCAGGGATCCTGTGTGACCGATTAGAAGGGACCCAGAGATACTGGATTGGAAAACGCGTTTCACCCCATAGGGCTTGTTCACTTCCTGGGTCTGTGTGTGTCTAGCCGGGCGGTTTAAAAACGCCTGATTAAGGCGTCTGGGCCAATCATCACTTTGATCTAATTGCTAGTTACGTTGTATGTGCTGCACGTCCCCGGATGCGGCTGACGTCAGCGGTGATGCAGTCCGGGGATTGGAAGTAAAATAAATTACAGAGGTCAGGTGCGCCATATTGGAAAAGGGCAAATGTGCCCTTGGTGAAGAAATATATGGAGTTATTAGTTGGGCGCGGCACCAGATTAAATAATGGGCGGGTTGGTTTTGGAGATAAAGTAAGCAATTATTGGTTGGGAATGAGCCTGCTAGCTATTGTATTAATTGAATTATACATAATTAGAAGCCGCTAACGTCAGCGGCTTCTAATTATGTATAATTCAATTAATACAATAGCTAGCAGGCTCATTCCCAACCAATAATTGCTTACTTTATCTCCAAAACCAACCCGCCCATTATTTAATCTGGTGCCGCGCCCAACTAATAACTCCATATATTTCTTCACCAAGGGCACATTTGCCCTTTTCCAATATGGCGCACCTGACCTCTGTAATTTATTTTACTTCCAATACCCGGACTGCATCACCGCTGACGTCAGCCGCATCCGGGGACGTGCAGCACATACAACGTAACTAGCAATTAGATCAAAGTGATGATTGGTCCAGACGCCTTAATCAGGCGTTTTTAAACCGCCCGGCTAGACACACACAGACCCAGGAAGTGAACAAGCCCTATGGGGTGAAACGCGTTTTCCAATCCAGTATCTCTGGGTCCCTTCTAATCGGTCACACAGGATCCCTGGTCCTTGCCTCAAAATTCATCTACTGGCCTCAGCCTCTGCATTAGAAAAACTGCATCCTATCCCTGAATATATTCAGGTCAGGTATTTCATTATGTGGCTATTGTCATTTTTTTGACTCCAGCCACAGTCCATAACTGTGTATTTTTTCACTACAAATTCATTAACCTATGGTTATTCCTAGTGTAATCCACTGAGATTCTCATTAAGATCCAAATTGATATACCAGTACCTGTAATCCATATTGTCATTTTTTACATGACTACATTATTTTCTTTGTGCTTCAAATTTTGGTACCAGTCTTTTTGTGCTTGAATGTAGAAATATTTCTTGGTGCATTCTTTTCAACTTCATATATCAGCACTAACATCTGACAATTTTGCCCTATATGATTGCAGTGATCTTTATGTGTATTTAATCATGTACATAATCTGTACTTTTTATCTTTTTGAGTAATTCTGCATATTATATGAATTTAAGGTTCAGTCGCTACATTGTGATAGAATCATTTTGTGTGCACCTCCTGACTTTGGAATACTCTAAATTGAATTATGACTGCACTATTTTTGCATGCAATATAGCAATTAAAGAAAATTGTGTTCTTTATTTTCATTACTTTTCCTTCCGTGGACTCTCATTCATGATCCAGGGACACAATACCACTAATGTGGGATTTGATGTTCTCTGCCTAACATGAAAAGCAGATCCACACCTTACTCTTGTGACCAAAACAGTCACCTTTCTCTTATATAGGTGCACTCTCATTGGAGTCTGACCCATTTCCTCTACTATCAAACCACACTGCTAATGCCCGATCTCGTCCGATCTTGGAAGCGAAACAGTGTTGGGCTGGGTCAGTACCTGAGGAGGAGACTCACAGGGAATACCCAGTGTTGTAGAGCACCAATCACATCATATGATGTATGGTATGTGACTTCAACAGCAGCATCACCACTTGTTCCCTAAATTTCACCTACTTTTCCTTCGGGAGGGTGCATATCCTAGGTTAAAGAACCAATCCTAGTTCTCCTAGCATATAAACAGCCTGAGCCTACCACGTGAAGTTGACAAATAACAGCACAAATCTAATATTGCCTTGTCAATGACAATAACTTTTATTGATTGTTGACAAATTCATTATTCTAATTGATCAACTAGATCTCATTAATACAGATTGCCTGTACTGGTCGGGTTGAAATGGGTGTATGACTTTGCAGTGTCTACACCCTTTCTTATCTCATCTCTCTGAGGCAGGACCAGAACATTTTATTATATTTTTCTAATTTAATCCTATATGTGTAAAATAAGTAAAAAAAGTTCATCTTGGATCGGGCTATTTCATTGATCTTAATGAATACCTTAATAAAATTATGTTTCATCAGTACCTTATATGATTAAATTGGATAATCACGATAAGTGATTACAATTAGATAAGAGTGCGCCCACACAAGAGCTTTCTTTTTTCTCCCCTACCTACATACGTTATCTCTAGCTCTGGGCGCACCACCAAGCTAGACACGGAATTATAGGATTTACCAACTTAATTGTCCACTTTTGGTACCTCTTGATTACATGTGTATTACCTATATGACCAGTGCCGGGTCGCTTCTTTCTTTGTTCTAAACATACCACTTAACCAGTTCTCTTTTGTCTTGTAAGCGTCTGATTGCTCGCCCCCCTTTGCCGTGGCCTTCTCTTTTTCCCTCAAACCTGCCACTGTCAGCGAGCAAATTTCTATGAATGCCCCTTTTACAATCTCTTTCCTAGTCAACTTTGGCAAGCACCTAGCCACTGACCCCAACTCGCATCCCGCCGACACCCCTTCTTGCAGGAACCCCCCTGCCTTCTTCTGCTTTACCTGGCCCATCTGGCTACTAACCGCATGTCACCCCCAGCCAGGACGCCAGGAGCTGTCAAAGTTACTGCCTGTGCCGGGTGGAGGTGGAGCTGGAGGCTGCAATACAGGAGATTAGCAGTCGCGGCTACTGTAGATATGAGTGCCGGGGGGATTATGGTGGCTGTGAGAGGTAGGACCACACTACCTTTTTCATGCAGCTGTAGCAGGCCGCCCCCTCAGGTCCCGGCGCACCTAGGCAGCTGCCTAAAGCTGCCTAGTGGAAGCTCCGTCCCTGAGTATCCTCCCCTTCCCCACAGGACATGGCAGAGGGAGGTGTATATGGATTGTCAGGCATACTACGTTTGCTGGGCAGCAAGCAGGGTTGCCACAAGGCCTTACGGGAGGCAGCT